>NC_139020.1:36538093-37138093 GCF_964662115.1 Mustela nivalis
AATAGAACACACAGAGACACACACATTCATTAAAACTTGAGCCCTTGGTTTTAGGGTCAAATTCTTGACATTAAGCTCCAAAATAATTGCATTTCTTATCATTTTCTGATCTTTGGGAGTAAGGTAGAACTAAATAAAAATAACATTAGTATGAGTGCAGGTGTTTCCCTTGGTCTTTGCAGTCTTCAGCGATTCTCCAGGAACCACTGATATGAGTTTTTAGTTATAGGTTCTCCTTTTCAATGTCTAACTATTAATCTAGAACACTGTATATAGTTATTAATGATGCTGCATTTTAGGACAATGATGTTTAAAGACTGACAATACCAAGCTTTATTTAGAAGGAAACATGAAGACCCATCCTGAATTTTTCAAATACAAAAAGTAATTCAAATGTTAGAATATTAAAATACTGAACATTTCTAAAATTAAGCACCTTGATTTTTTTAAAGAGAATATAGTATGAATTTGCGATAGTAAGTCACTGTGTACAAGCTTACTGGAAAAATAATTTTCTACATCTCCCTGAATATTAAACCTCTGGTTTATGCAAATATTAAACATAAATATTCAAACCACACATGGCCATGTTACCTACAAAGAGGACTGAGGCCACGTTCTTCAAGGGATGATACCCCATATCTTATGCTAGCTTCCATTCAATTTATTATAAAACTCATAAAATCATCTTTCTTCACCCTGTAAATTCTGCACTACAAAGAATTGTTTTAGTTTTTTATCATATTTGATGCAAGAAATTTCATTTTTCCTTAAAAAATGGCCATATGGAATTTTTTTTTTGAAGATGGTATTAATTTATTTGAGAGAGAGGTAGAGAGAGCACACATTGGGGGAGAGATAGAATGAGAAGGAGCAGACAGGTAGTATCCCTATTGGGTGCAGAGCCCAGTCCAAGGCTCCATCACAGGACCCTAAGATCATGATCTCAACCAAAATCAGTGACTTAATTTGACTGACTGAGCCAGGTGCCAAAAAGAAAATAAACTGCTAAAAGAAAAAAAAAAAAAAAGTGGATTCTAAAAAATAAAGGGAAAATCTTAAAACAATAGAAAATTTTAGATTCTAGTGTTTTTCATTTTTCATGAAATTGAATTCAGTAAGTCTGCACAGTGTAGATATCTTAACTCCAGAAATTGTGTCACAGAAATATTTATAAGTCATATGTGATTCCCTACAAGATTACTTCTGTTACTTTCCTGCTTAACTGCTTATCAGCTAATTACATAATTTGCCTCCCTGCTTAGTAAATTAAAATCCCAATTCTCCTTCTTATAGTGCATTCACTCCAGATGAGTCAACATCTGTACATAAAGGATAGCGACCATTCAGCAAGGATGCTGTTGTTACCTATGGTGAAATACTGAAAATGTCAGCAGGACTTAACAGAGAGGTGATCTCTACATTATAAAGGTAAAAACACACTGAAAATATTTGACTAAAATGCATTGTACATAAAATACATTCTGGGTTAATCAATATCTCTATGTTTTATATCATTTTTATAAAACAGTTTGCTGTAGTACTAGATATAATTATACTCTCCTCCTTACCAGCACAGTACTTCATCTTTACATACTAATTTTGAATTTTTTAAAAAGTTTATTTTACCTTGATCATTGCACCTGATATCACTCCTGTGAAACAGAAACGGCTAGTATTAATAACTTTAATTTATGTATAAGAAAACTGAGAATCATAGGAGCTATTCAGTGGTGGTACTTGGTTTTAACATATCTTTTCTCTCATCCCTATACAATCTTATTTATAAAATATTATGCCACCTTACATATGTCGTATTACTTTTATATTTATCAAACCTGAGCCCCTTACTTGAGTTACTCTGGCAACTGCATTCTGATTTCTGGCACTTTAAAGAGGGGAGTCAATTTTAAGATACAGATTTAGGGATAAAAGTATAAACAATGCAGGCCAGATTACAGAATGAAATAAGAGGAAAACATTCTATTTGTGGAAATATGTAGTAAATTAGGGAGGTGTTGCAAAAGTAAACTTGAACCATCTAGTACTATAGTTTGCTTTTCTTTCTTACCAATGGAAACAAAACCCTGCCCTAGTAGCTAATTCTTTAATTTCATTTTTTAGCCTTTCAATCAGCAGGTGCTGAACATTTCCCACTCCAAAACACTCAAATTTTTACTTTCATGGTCTTCCCAGAATTACTTAAAATCAACCTCCCCCACTCCATTATCTCCTCATACATCCCCTCTAACTGTGTATCGAGAGACTGCCCCAAGCTGTTTCAAGTTCTTTTGAAGGTTTTCTTTTTCTCTTTCCTGATCAGGAAGAATCCCACATTCAAGTATCCAATTTTCCTTCTGTCACAGAGCACTTTTCAGAGTGTTTTCAAGTAGGAGACTGAGCAGCACTAGCTTGCAAGGAATTATGGTGGCTCTCCACCAGCAAAAGAGAGGTGGAATTGCCCTACAGGGTTTGGATAGGGCACTAGAAAGTGGTCTAATGTGATAATGATTTAGTGATAGCTCTAATTATAGCACAGCTCACCCCAGCAAATGAGTATTGAACACAAAGCCATTTAGAAGGAAGTTGCAGGCTTCTCTGATGGCAGAAATAAAAGCTGCACATCACTGTATTTGTTAGTAATAGGTCATCATTCTCCTGACTCAAAGTCTTTTCCTTTTCTCTGAATGTGAATGTAGGAAGTGTGACTAGTCCAAATTTGCTATCATCATCATCATCATTATTATTATTATTATAGCAAATTTCCAGAAGTAAAAAGTGGCATGTTTTAAAGTTCTGTAACATTAGTGTGCACTGTGACTGAACTGTTCATTAAAATATTTGAAAAGGAAAAGTAAACAGGAAATCACTTTGAACAAAATAGAAACAAGACTATTATCATTATTGTTAAGGCTATTTTAGAATCATAGTGGTCCTAGGGCTATTTTACTCAGAAATTAAGGTTACCTAACTTTTAATTCTCTGTAATTTCAATTATCATCTACATTTCTGTAAGGTGACTATACTGTAATTCTTTTAAGAATATTACAGAGCATCCTCAGAACCTGAGAAATCAAGATGATAAATTTTCCCTATTATATTAATTGTTAGAACCAGTATAACGGACCAGCATAAAGATCTACAAGGCACTTAAAATATTTCTGGACCTTTAAGAGTGAAATTTTAGGGGCCCCTGGGTGGCTCAGTGGGTTAAAAGCTCTGCCTTCAGCCCAGGTCATGATCCCAGGGTTCTGGGATCAAGCCCCGCATTGGGCTCTCTGCTCAGCGGGAAGCCTGCTTCCCTTCCTCTCTCTCTCTGCCTGCCTCTCTGCCTATTTGTGATTTCTGTCTATCAAATAAATTAAAAAAAAATAAGAGTGAAATTTTACATGTTAAGTGTATTAACATTCCATAAAAGAATATGTTTCTTAGAATATATGTTTGGCCAGATATATAAGCACTGAACAAAAGAATCACTGAGATAAAAATTCAAAAGTTGGTATTCCCTGTTCTAGAATGTTCCCTTTTATAAAAAGAAAACTTCAAAGCAATCTTCCAATATTCATTTGTAATTTACAAGGCTCTTCTTCTTGTGGAATGGCTGTAGCTACCCATGATAATTTAATTCAATCAAATATTTTATTAATTTCTGTAGCACCCTTGTTCTTAGCTCCTGTTCCTTAAATGCCTTCTGCTTATGATTTGACTTCTCCATTAGATCACCCTCTAAGTAGAAGGTAACACGGATAATTTTTTTAAAAGATTTTATTTATTTGAGAGAGAGAGAGCACAAGTGGGGAGAGAGGCAGAGAGAGAGGGAGAAACACCTTCCGACTGAATAGGGAACCCAACATGGGGCTTGATCCCAGGACCCCAGGAGCTGAAAGTAGCTACTTAACTCACTGAACCACCCAGGCATGCGGTGTATAACACACATACACACACACACACACACACACACACACACACACACATACACATACATACATACATATGTATATACATATACATACATACAAACACACACACACATATATAAAATGATAGTTACATTTCTACTCTTCTTATAAGGACATCAGTTCACTGGATTTAGGATCCACCCTCATCTAGTATACCCTCATCTTAACTTAAGCATTTCTGCAAAGACCTTATTTCCAAATAAGATCACATTCTGAGGCCTCAGTGGACATGAATTTGGGGAAATACAATTTAATTCATTACTTCCTCACTCAGAGATGGCCATAGAGATGGCCAAAATTATTTACTATAATTTATTTCCATAATAAAGAGAAAAGAAGAGAAAGAGATAGAAATGCTTACGCCATGTACAGTGTCACAAGTATCCCTCCTAGTTACAAGATAAAGATGTTAGAATTTATGATAGGTCAAGCTGACCTAAATGACAGGTCTGAATTGCTTAGCTAGACAGCGAGACTCTACCCTGACTTAATTTAGAGGACATCATGAATTAATTCCACTATAGACTCAATGTCTCCTAATTCAGTGAAACAATTCATTAGAAAGACAATAATGCATAAATATTTGAATTAATAGTGATATAAAATGAATAATATAATATTTCAAACATTCTCCCAAAATGACAAGTTCAAACTTACCAACAAAAATGTATCTTACAAGCGTAGCTCTCAAAAACAATAAGATTAATGATTAAAAGTCCAAAGAATGAAAAGCAAGTCATATAATTTATTTAAGAGAGAAAATCTATGCAGCTGAAGCAGGAAAAATTTATCCAACACCTAAAAGATGATATTTTACAATTTGTAAAGATGCCTCTCAACATTCTACTTCCAAAAAGTATGAAATGAGCTTCCTTGTATGGTTTCTTATAATAACCTAAAATAATAAAGATCAAATAGCCTCTGTGTTAGATATATAATAGTTGTGTCACCATAAGTAAATTTGCAAACCTCTTTCAGGCGCATTTTTCACTTCAGTAATTGGGCCTCATAAATTTGTTTTGATGATCAAATAAGGTGATGCTTAAATATAGTATGGAGTTTGGCCTCTGGTTATCATTAAACGATAGCCATTTAATTAAAACAAAATGCACATTTATTAACTTACTATAAAATGTGTATACTGCCAGTGTCCAGAAATATTTTTTCTGTCTGGGGAAGTATTTTTTATGGACTTAGTCACTTGGGATCTAATTAATAAACAGACTATTTCAAGATATGCAAGATACATGGAAGAAGGATGATATTGAAAAGTACTTCAAAGAGCCCTAATTAAATCTGGTGAACCATTCTTACCATACAACTGAATAACCTTTTGCAGTAGTATAAAGTTTGAATATACCAGATGCCTTCTTTTTTTTATTTTTACCATGTTAGATTAATATTAGAAAACGCTAGTTCTTCAGATTACTATTATGGAATTTAAAGAAAACCACTAATATATAAGTGTGCTATATCTTCAAATAGACTAGAGTTGATGACACTTTTCTTTTACATGTATCTTGTTTTAGTCCTAAAACAGCCTTACTCTGGGGCGCCTGGGTGGCTCAGTGGGTTAAAGCCTCTGCCTTTGGCTCAGGTCATGATCCCGGGGTCCTGGGATCAAGCCCCACATCAGGCTCTCTGCTCAGCGGGGAGCCTGCTTACTCCTCTCTCTGTCTGCCTCTCTGCCTCCTTGTGATTTCTGTCTGTCAAATAAATAAATCTTTAAAAAAATAAAAAAATAAATAAAAATAAACCAGCCTTACTCTATGTGTGTGTGTGTGTGTGTGTGTGTGTGTGTGTGGCTATTCTAAAATGTTCTTAGCTTCTCATTTAAAAACAACTTATTATGAAAAAAAAATAAAAACAATTCACTATGTTTACTTGCTTAATACTGAGAAGATTTAAGTGTTGCCTCTAACTAGTTTCTTTGTAAGCTTTTGGACCACCTTATCACACCATGTCGAAACTCCAGCTGCTAAGGTATAAAAAATAAAGTTATCTATGCATGATAAAGAGTCACTTGGCATAGAAAATGAATGTATAGACATTTGTGATTATGACAGAAGTTTTTCTTTTTACAGAAATTTTCTTAATTCATTCCTGCTGAATGTCAAAAGTATGTCTTATATTTTTACCAGTTAATAATTTAAAGGGTCACTTTTAATTGTTAATCCTTAGAAAATACAGTTTCTAGTTTCAAATATAGTAATGAGTTGTAAAAAAAATTATCTGCCCTGTTAAAAATTTGTCAAAAAGGACTAGCTTGTAAGTTGGTCTATTATATATTTTTAAATTTAATATAGAAGGTATATATAATATTGAACATATTATAATCTAAATGAAGGTGCAAAAAAGAAAAAGAAATTCAATGGAATCTCCAGAAATTCAGCAAGAGAGATCAAAAGTATATATGATACGAAGGAATATACTATGCATTTACTGACTGTAGGTATAATAAACATGGCAGTGTATTATGTAAACTCAACTGGCAGAGATAGTGCAAAATACTTGAGAATTTCTATACCTTTATATTTGTTCTATGCCTTGGGATGGAATATGACATGAATTACACAAAGCCCACAGGACTGACACTTTACACAGAACTGACTTATAAACATAAAACCCACAAAATATGTGAAAATAAGGCAATATTACCATACCAAAAGATAAATTCTACTGAAGACACAATAAAGGTACAGCATCACCCCACAATTTTTTTTTTAATTTTTTATTTTTTAAACATATATTTGTATCCCCAGAGGTACAGGTCTGTGAATCACCAGGTTTACACACTTCACAGCACTCACCAAAGCACATGCCCTCCCCAATGTCCATAATCCCACCCCCTTCTCCCAAATCCCCTCCCCCCAGCAACCCTCAGTTTGTTTTGTGAGATTAAGAGTCACTTATGGTTTGTCTCCCTCCCAATCCCATCTTGTTTCATTTATTCTTCTCCTACCCACTTAAGCCTAAGGGGCACATGCACCCGAATGTTTATAGCACCCCACAATTTTTTAAATTGTATTTTTCTTTTATTACTTCAAGAACAGTATTACCTACAAAGAGTTCAAAACAGAATGATTTCAAATTAGATGGTCTCTGCAAGCTACTTTAATTGTTTGATTTCAAGGTTTTCTTACATTTTAACATAATAGTAATACATATAAATCAAATATTGAAATCACGAAGTTTTCATAGTATTAGAAAAACCACTTACATTACAGTTCTCATTCTGGGTTTGTAAAATCATATATATAAAATCATATTTAGTAGAAAAAGGACTGTACACAAAGTCTATGGCCTACAGGATGAAATAATAGCTCTTAAAAATGTAAGATATTCTTCTTGTGAGATTCTCTGAGCAAAATTTGACTAAGTGTATAGTTAGAAGTCATTATCTATAAAATAAAACTAATTATTTATGGTGTTTTAGAATAAAATAAAAACTTGGTATTCAAAGAAATCAATATAAACAGTGTTGTGAAATTACAGTAAATGAAGAGGCATTTATGACATTAATAATTATAGGCAGAAAACATCATTCAAAATATTCTATGTGGAAAAGAATCACACCAGGGAACCATTTTCAGGAGGCAGATTTGGGGTATTGAGGAATTGTTGAGCCCCTCTGGCTGGTGTGAGTGACAAAGTCCCATTAAGCCCTCTCTGTAAACTGTAAAGGTTCAGGTGGTCAGAGGCTGAGACCTGCTGGCTTCTGGAGCTCAAGACAAGCATTGTGTGCTCACCATGAGGAGGAGTATTAACAAGGAGGGTTTTGGCACCCAGAGATCTTCATTCAAATCCTAACAGTGCTGCTTACTGGCTGTGGGACTCTGGCAACAGTTACTACAAAGTACCATTCACCAAACTGAGGACTTCCTGTGAACTCAAGAGCATTTGGGGAGCTGCCTTCACTCCAGGGACAAAGAAACAGAAACTCCTTTGTAGCCTGAGACCTGATTCCTGCAGCGAGGCCTTTGTAAGTCAACAGTTTTCTGCCGCAGCACCTAAAGGGTATACCTTGCCTGGATCTTGGATGATATATTCAGCTTTACATGCCCTCAACCACCTCTCACCAAAATGACTAAGAGGAGGAAAAAACAACAGAGGAAAAATCCAGACTTTGTCTTCTGCCACAGAACTACTGGATAAGGACATAAATAGCATGTTGGAAAGGGAATACAGGGTAACAATTATCCAGGCAATGGCTAGGCTAGAGAAGAGCATTAGTGGCAACATAGAAACTCTCAGGGGGGAAGTGAAGGCTAATCTGGCAGTGCTAAAAAATGGTATCAGTGAGATCCAATCCCAAATACCTTAACAGCTAGGGTAACCAAAGCAGAAGATTGAAATAGTCATCTAGAAAACAAACTAATGGAAAAGATCAGCAGGAGGCTTGGAACAAACAGCTTAGAAGCCATGAAAACAGAATTAGGGGAAAAAATGATGCCATGAAATGTTTCAACATCAGAATTATTGGGATCCCTGAGGGAGTGGAAAAAGACAGAAGACTAGAAGATATAGGCAAACAAATTCTAGATGAAAATCTCCCCAGTCTGGAGAAAGGAACAAGTGTATGTGTTCTAGAGGCAGAGAGGACATATCACAAGATCAATGAATCTAGATAGACCTCCAGACACGTCATTCTGAAATTCATGAATCATAACATTAAATGAGAGGTCCTAAGGGCAACTAGGGGGAAGAGATTCCTTACATACAGAGGAAGGTCCATCAGAATAATGTCAGACCTGTCCAAAGAAACATGGCAAGCCAGAAAGGGCTGGCAAAACACATTCAGGGCACTAAATGAGAAAAACATGCAGACAAGAATACCTTATCCAGCAAGATTGACATTCAAAATGGATGGAGAGATAAAGAGCTTCCAAGACTGTCAAGGTTTAGAAGAGTATGTGACCACCAAGCTGGCACTACGAGAAAATATTAAGGAGGGTTCTATAAAAGAAGAACCCAAGAGTGACATAGAACAGAAATTTATGGTGACAATCTATAGAAACAAGGACTTCAGAGGCAACAGGATGTCAATAAAAACTTATCTTTCAGTAGTCACTCTCAGCACGAACAGCCTAAACGCTCCCATGAAATGGCACAGGGTTGCAAACTGCATAAAATGACAGGACCCATGCATATGCTATCTACAAGAGACACATCTGGAAGCTAAAGATACAGCCAGACTGAAAGTGAAGGGAAGGAGAACCATCTTTCATGAGGTTCACAATGCTCTCAATGAGTTCCAATCTATTCTAAACTCTCTCAACGCTAGGGTAACTGAGACAGAAGATAGAATTAGGGATCTGGAGGACAAACAGATAGAAAGGATCAGGAGAAAGCCTGGAACAAACAGCTTAGAAACCATGAAAACAGAATCAGGGAAATAAATGATGCCATGAAACGTTCCGACGTCAGAATTATTGGAATCCCTGAAGGGGAGGAGAAAGAAAGTCTAGAAGTTATAGTGGAACAAGTCCTTCGTGAAAATTTTCCCAATCTCGCTAATGGAACCATCGTTCATGTACTAGAGGCAGAATAGTCTCCACCCAAGGTTATACATTCCAAAAATACATCACGACACCTGATAGTCAAATTGAGGAATTATAATGTAAGTATAATCTCTTGAAAGCCGCTAGGGCAAAGAGGCTCCTTACTTACAGAGGAAAGCCCATCAGAATAACATCAGACCTGTCCACAGAGACCTGGAAAGCCAGAAAAGGCTAGCAAGATATATTCAGGGCACTAAATGAGAAGAACATGCAGCCAAGAATACTTTTTCCAGCAAGACTGACATTCATAACGGATAGAGAGATACAGAGTTTCCAAGACCAGCAAGACTTAAAAGACTATGCAACCACCAAGCTGACACTGCAGGAAATATTAAGGGGGGTTCTATAAAAGAGGAAAAGTTCTAAAAATAGCATTGAACAGAAATATAGAGACAAACTACAGAAAGAAAGACTTCAAAGGAAAAGGAAAGGAATAGTGAATTGGGGGAAATTGGAGAGGGAGATGGACTATGAGAGACTGTGGTCTCTGAGAAATGAACTGAGGGTTTTGGACGGGAGGGGTTGGGGGGTTCGGTGAGCCTGGTAGTGGGTATTAAGGAGGGCCTGTATTGCATGGAGCACTGGATGTGGTGCATAAACAATGAATCTTGGAACACGGAAAAAATTAAATTAAAAAAAAAAAAAGAATCACACCAAAACAAAAATATTTTTTCAAGATCAAATGGGGCAGAGTTGTTAAAACTTAAAGTTGTTGAATTATAGGGTTCTAAATAATTATTCACTCTCAATAAAAAAAGCAAAATCATTCATATAGTTACCACATATTGCCAATAGGTTAAAAATGCATGAATGAATAATGCAGATGAACTGAGTGACCTACATGTTTATTTGAAATGTTTTTAACATATAGACAATAATTCATCATTTGCTTTGCTTTGCTTTTATTTGTTTGATTGTTTTCTAGATAATGATTTAAAGCTACAGCAAGGGTCTATGACTTGATTCTCACAGATTATATCATTTACATACAGAAATTTATTTTTGTTGATAGTGTCTCCATTTAGAAAGATGTCACACTGGTTATATTTACTTTTATAAGCACACATTTAGCCTAATAAACAACTCATGAAAACTATTTAAGACCTATTCTTTATCTAATAACTAGTTATATACTTTACAAGTATACTTAGGCATACATCATTCTTTATTTCAACATAATCTCTGTCTCTAGTTTATGTGTTATAATTACCTTCATCATAATCAATATCACTGACCTATAAAACATACTACCTACACTTGAGAGGATAAAATCAAGATGTATTAAAAAATCCAATTGCTATTTTAATTGCTAAGGACCTGATAAAAATAAAAATTGCTTGTATTCAATCATTCTAGTGAAAATGTATTTGGTCTTCTTTTTCTAAAGATATAATTTAGATTTAATTTAAAGATTATTTAGAAATGGCTTTTCATCTAATAGAGACCATGTGCTCATACATTATGTCTACATGCATAAATATTCTCCACAGTGCTTGGAATGTTTTCCACAATCTTCAGTGTGTTATCAAGTTTAAACTTAGGCTATGGAAGTGGGAATATATAAGGCATGTGTTTGTGATATTATGGAGACAAAACAAGTTGAATAGATTAAGATTAGGCAGTGAAATAAAGTTACTACAAAGTTTTAGCATGTAATGGATATTGCATAAATACTCCAGTGAAATAAGAAATAGACTTTAAGAATGCTTCATTCAAGCCTGTACATTTTATAGATATTAAAGACACTAATCTTACCATAATAACAGCATATATAGCAACTTCCATTTGATAAAAAATATCTGCACAGTTTAACAATAAAATAACTATATAATTATTTATTTCTTAAGTATAACCCTTAATTACTGTTTTATTGTATTTATCTTATAATATTTCATACGTATTTATATTTCCAGAGACTAAATTGTCTGAAATCTATGCAAAACTTGGAATTTTTAGAAAAAGACCTTATAGAAAGTACTGCCAGTAAGAGGAAATGTTTTACATAAAAAGACAAAGGGTAATTAACATATCTTATTTATATATCCAATAACATTTTAAAAAATGTTATTGTGGTAATAACACTTAACATGAGATTTACGCTCTTAACCTTTTTAAGTGTACAATATAGTATTGCTACTTATAGGTAAAATGTACAGCAGATCTCTTAAATGTATTCATCTTGCTGAAATTTTTTATCTATTGATTAGTAACTCCCCGTTTCCTTCCCACCAAGGCCCTGGTAACTAAAATTCTCTTTGCTTCCATAAGTGTATGTCTGATTCCATTTATATGAGATATATATTCTATTTTTATCTGAGATATCAGATACCTCATATAAATGGAATCATGCAATATATGTCCTTCTTTATCTGACTTATTTCAATAAAATAATGCCCCACAAGATCATCCATGTTGTTACTTACTGAAGAATTTCCTTCTTCTTAAGGTCAAATAATAATTTATTTTAAGCAGTTTCTTCTTTTGCATTCATTCATCAATGGATATTCAATTGTTTCCATATTTGTCTATTATGAATACTGCTGCCTGAATATGATACTGCTAACATCTTTTCGAGATAATGATTTTGATTAATTTATTTAATTTTTTAATTTGATGTATAACCTTGTCATTTGTTCTGATAGTGTTTGTACTGAATATATAGATTTCTGATTTCAATTGTTTTAGATAAAACCCCTGGAGTAAAATTGTTGGATCATGTGGTAGTTCTACTTTTCATTTTTGAGGAACTCTGCTGCTGGTTTCTATAATAGCTGCACCATTTTACATTCTTACCAACCGTGAAAAGGCCAGGTTTACAATTTCTTCACAATTTTGCCTGTATGTGTAGTTTTAGGTTTTTTTTTGTTTTGGGTCTGGGTCCTTTTTTATTTTTTCTTTTCTTTTCTTTAAACCTTTTTTTTTTTTTTTTAAATTTCCAGCCCCACGAATGTGCAGTGATATCTCATTATGGTTAAGACTTCATTTCCCTGATGAATAGGGACACTGACTGTTTTTCATATATCTATTGGTCATTTATATGTCCCTGGAGAAATGTCTGTCAAAATTCTTAGGCTATTCTCTAGTCAAGTTATTTGAGGTTTTTGTTGTTGTTGTTGTTGTTTGCCACTGAGTTGTAGTAGTTCCTTATATATTTTGGGGATTCAGCCCTATTAGATATATGCTTACAATTTTTTTTTTTTTTTTGCCATTTTGTAAGTTGCTGTTTCACTCTATTGATCAGTTTTCTTCCTGTGCAGAAACTTTTTAGGTTGATGTCACACTTACTGATTTTTGCTTTTCTCAACCATTCTTTTGGTGTCATATCAAATATATCATTTCCAAGACCAATGTCATGAATCTTTCCCCCTATTTTTCTTCTAGGAGATTTAATTTCAGGTCTTCTTGAAATATTTAAATCTTTAACACATTTTGAGTTGATATTATTTGTATGTTGTAAAATAAGGGTCTAATTTCATTCTTTTTTATGTGGATAAACATTTATCAATATTTGTGGAAAACACTATCTTTTGTCCATTGTGTACTTTTAGCACCCTATTGTAGATCTCTTGACTATATATAAATGTGTTAATTCCTATACTTATTTATTCTATTGTATTGATGGCATGTCTATTTTTATACCATTATCACACAACTTCATATATTGTAGTTTTGTAATAGTTTTAATTAGGAAGTAAAATGGCTTTAGTTTTGTTCTTCCTCAAGGCCGTTTTGGCTTTTTGGGATCTCCTCTGGTTGCATAGGAACTTTAGGAATTTTTTCTAGTTCTGTTAAAAAAAAAAAAAGCCATTGGGATTTTATAGAGGTTGCACTGAATCTATAGATAGCTTTCAATAATTACTTGAATTAGTATTTTTATAATCTTTGGGTAAATACCTAGCAATGCAATTGCAGGATAACAGGGTAGTTCTATTTTTAATTTTCTGAGGACCCTCACTACTGTTTTCCTGAATACTGGCTGCGTCAGTTTGCACTCCCACCAGTAGTGCAAGAGGGTTTCCCTGTTTTCACATCCTCACCAACCACTGTTATTTCTTGTGTTGTTAATATTAGCCATTCTGACAGGTGTGAGGTGATATCTCATTGTAGTTTTGATTTGTCTTTCTTGATGATGAGTGATGTTGAACATCTTTTTGTCTATTGGTCATCTGTATGATTTCTTGGGAAAAATGTGTATCCAAGTATTCTGTCTTTTTGTTAATTGGACTATTTGGTTTTTAGGTGTTGAGTTGTGTAAGTTCTGAATGCATTTTGGATACTAGCATTTCACCAAAAATGTGATTTGAAAATATCTTTTCCATTCCATATATTTTCTTTTAGTTTTGTTGATTGTTTCCTTCACTGTACAGAGCTTTTTATCTTCTTTATTATGAAGTTCCACTAGTTCTTTTTTGCTGTTGCTCCCTTGCCTCAGGAGACACAGCTAAAAAGAAGTTGCTGTGGCTGATGTGAAGGGATTATAGGCTTTGTTCTCAAGAATTTTTATGGTTTCAGTTCTCACATTTAGGCCTTTAATCCACTTTGGTTTTATTTTTATGTTTGGTATAAGAAAGTGATCCAGTTTCATTCATTTGCATGTTGCTGTTCAACAGCAACACCATTTATTAAAAAGACTGTCTTTTCCCAACACCATTTATTAAAGAGACTGTCTTTTCCCCAGTAGATAGTCTTTCCTGCTTTGTCAAAGATTAATTAACCATCTAGTTTTGGGTTCATTTCTGGGTTTTCTATTTTGATCTATTGATCTATGTGTATATTTTTGTTTTAGTACCACACTGTTTTGAATAGATCACATACTGGGTCACAAATCGGGTCTTTACCACTGCCAAAAGATTGAGCTCATTCCCTGAATATTTTCAGACCATAATGCTTTGAAATTTGAACTTAATCACATGAGGAAATTTGGAAGGAACTCAAACACTTGAAGGTTGAAGAGCAATCTGCTAAAGAATGAATGTGCCAACCAGGAAATTAAAGAAGAATTCAAAGATACATGGAAACTAATGAAAATGAGAATTCAACTGTTCAGGACCTTTGGGATACAGCAAATGCAGTCCTAAGAAGGAAGTACATAGCAATGCTTGCCTCTCTTAAAAAATTAGAGAAATCTCAAATACACAAGATAACCTTACACATAAGAAGCTAGAAAAAGAATAGAAAATAAAGCCTAACCAAGCAAAAGGAGAGAAAAATAAAGATTAGAGAAGAAATCAATGAAATAGAAACCAAAAGAATAGTAGAACACATCAGTGAAACCAGAAGATGGTTCTTTGAAAAAATTAATAACAAAGATAAAGCCCTATCCGGACTTATCAAATGAAAAAAGACCCAAGTTCATAAAATCATGAATGAAAGAGGAGAGGTCACAACCAACATCAAGGAAATACAAAATATTAGGGGCGCCTGGGTAGCTCAGTGGGTTAAACCTCTGCCTTCAGCTCAGGTCATGATCTCAGGGTCCTGGGATTGAGCCCTACATTGGGTTCTCTGGTTATCAGGGAGCCTGTTTCCCCCTTTCTCTCTCTGCCTGCCCATCTGCCTACTTGTGATCTCTGTCTTTCAAATAAATAAAATCTTTTTAAAAAATTTTAAAAGGGAAATACAAAATTTTAAAAATATATTATGAGCATCTATATGCCAACAAATTAGGCAATCTGGGAGAAATGGATACATTCCTAACTCTTATAAACTACCAAAACTGAAACAGGAAGAAATAGAAAACCTGAGTAGACCCATAATAGCAAGGAAATTGAAGCAGTAATCAAAAATCTGACAAACATGTCTCTAGGGCCAGATGGTTTCCCAAGAGATTCTACCAAGCATTTAAAAAAGAATTAATAACTATTCTTCTGAAGCTGTTTCAAAAATCAGAAATGGAAAGAAAATTTCCAAACTTCTTCTATGAGAACAGTATTTTCTTGATCTCAAAACCAGACAAAAACCTCATCAAAAAGGAGAATTAGAGATAAATGTCCCTGATGAACATGGATGCAAAAAAATCTCACCAAAATACTAGCCAGTAGGATCCAAAAGTTCATTAAAAGGATTGTTCACCACAACCAAGTGGGATTTATATCTGGGCTGCAAGGGTGATTCAACATCCACAAATCAATCAATGTGATAAACTCTATTAAGAAAAAATAAATAAATAAAAATAAATAAATAAAAAGACAAAAAACATATGATCCTCTCTATTGAAGTAGAAAAAGCATTTGACAAAATACAGAATCCTTTCTTAATTAAAACTCTCCACAGTATATGGATACCTCAGTATCATAAAAGTCATCTATAAAGAGCCTACAGCGAATATCATTATCAATGGGGAGGAATAGAAAGCTTTTCCCCTAAAGTCAGGAACACAACTGGGATGCCCATTCTCACCATTGTTGTTCAACATGGTACCACTAGAAGTCCTAGCCTCAACAGTCAGACAACAAAAAGAAATAAAAGGCATGCAAATTGGCAAAGAAGAAGTCAAACTCTCTTTGCAGATGACATGATACTTTATGTGGAAAACTCAAAAGACTCCACCTCAAAATTGCTAGAATTCACATAGGAATTCATGAACATGGTAGGATTTAAAATCAATGCACAGAAATCAGTTGCATTTCTATAGGCTGATGAGGAGACAAAAGAAAGAGAAATTAATGAGTTGATCCTATTTAAAATTATACCAAAACCTGTAAGAGACCTAGAAATAAATAAAACCAAAGAGGTAAAGGATTTGTACTCTAAAAACTACAGAACATGTACTGAGTCCCAGCATTCCAGAGTCTTGACCCCAGGCCCCTGGTTCCAGAGCCGAGTCAGCGTAGCTCTTAGCAGTAATGGGTAGCAGCAGATGTAGTTTCAGACTGGGGGTAAACTGTATAAATGAAAATCTTCCATATTTATTTGGCAGAAGGAGGTTCTATGTTTATGCTGAGGGAAGGGGGTGGGAAATGGAACAGGCTAGCTCCTTTGTTCCTAGAGGTGTCTGCTTGAACACTGCATCTTAGGAAAACACTTCAAGAATGATGAATAATCCCCCTGCTGTGTGTCCCAGGTGTTTTTGAGATCTTTGCTTCTGTGCTTTCTGTTGCTGGGTTGTTTTCCTCTCTTCTCTGGAGGAGTAGGGCAGTGCCCTCAGGGCTCTATCCCAGTCAAGCCCAGTGACCTTTAAAACTGCAGGCTTTAGGCCCATCTGGTTGCAAGGATTCATAAAATTCAGCTGCTTTAGTTTTCCAATTTACTTCCAGGAAAGCATCTTCTTGTGCATTCCTCTCTCTCACCCTTCTTTATGACCATGGCTCCCTCCCTCTACAGCCCCTATGATCTGCTTCTTTCCTCAACCACACCTCCATACCTCCTACCTTCTTTGATGTGTGTGTGTGTGTGTGTGTGTGTGTGTGTGTGTTTCCCTTTAGTTGTGAAGTTTGTTATGTCAGTCTTCAGGTCAATTTCTGGAGTGTTAGGATGATTTGATAGTTCTCCATTTGTGCTCATGGCACAACACGAGTCCATAGTCTTCCTACCCAGTCACCATTTTCCTATCTGTGGTGTACCATATTGATTTTTCAAATGTGGAACTATTACTGCATCCTAGAAATAAGAGTCATTGGCCACAGTGATGAGGGAGCATAAGGCTAACTAAGGACAAAGCATAAACTGACATCCTGCAACTCCCCCTCCCCATCCTAGATGGGGTATATGATATTCCTTCAGGAAGTTCCCAACTGTCTTAATGTTAATGGCTTGCTAGAGGGAAAAACAACCCTAACTTGACAGTGGCAAGGTCTCCAGTATCCTGAAAGAAGTATATCTTCTTTAACATATGAAAATCTTTTTGAAACCTCCCTTTCCTTACCTCCCCCAACTCCCAAGTATATAATCAGTCACCCCTCAAAACTCCAAGACAGCAGCTCTTTCTGCCCATGGGTCTTGTCTGCATGCTTTAATAAAACCACCATTTTTGCACCAAAGACATCTCAAGAATTCTTTCTTGGTGAAAGGCTCTGGACCCCACTCCAACAAACCTCACCTATATTCTAAAAACCCATCATAGGTTTATTTTTTAATGTGCTGTTGGATTCATTTTACTAGTATTTTGTTGGCGGTTTTTACATCTCTGTTCAGCAAAGATACTGTAGTTTCCTTTCCTTGTGTGGTGTCTTTATCTGTCTTTGTTATCCAAGAAATGTTGGCCTTATAAAACGAGTTTGGTAGTATTCTCTTTTCAGTTTTTTGAGAGATCTTGAGAAGGATTGGTATTTGTTCTTAAACTTTTTGGTAGAATTTCCTTGTGAAACCATTAAATCCTGGGATTTCCTTCAATGGGGGTTTTAACTTTCATGATTCATTATAGACCTATTCAGATTTTTAATTTCTTTTTCATTATTCAGTCTTGACAGTTTTATATTTCAGGGAACTTTTCTCAAATATCCAGATGCCTTGTATATAATTATTAATATACTTTCTTATGATCATTTTTTCTATAAATAAAAATTTTGATGTTATAATGTCTCCTCTTTTATGTGTACTTTTAGTCTAGCTAAAGGTTTGTTAGATTTGTTTATCTTTACAAAAAAAAACAACTTTTAGTTTTGTAAAATTTTCTATTATTTATTTCATTTATTTTTGCTCTTTATTATTTTCCTCCTTCTGATGAGTATTGTTTATTTCTCTTTTATTCTAATTCCTTGAGGTAAGTATATAGTTAGTTGCTTACTTAAGATCTTTATTTTTTATTGCAGGCATTTTCTTACTGCTTTTGGTGCATTCCATAAGTTTTGGTGTGCTGTGTGTTTATTTGCATTTGGCTCAAGTTGTTTTCTAATTCCTCTTTGATTTGTTGTTTGACCTGTTGGTTGTTCATAAATGTGTCGTTTAATATTCACATATTTATAAATTTCAAAATCTTCTTTCTGCTATTATTTTCTAGCTTTATTCTGTTGTGTTTGAAGAAGATACTAAGTATAATTTCAATCTTCTTAAATTGGTTAAGACTTTTTGTTTTGTTTCATTTGTTTTGTTTCATTTTTGTGATATAACATGACCCTTACTAGAGAATATTCCATGTGCACTTTAGAAAATGTATATTCTGCTGCTGCTGGATTGAATTATCTTTATCTGTTACATATTTGGTCCACAATGTTAAGTCTGCTGTTTCTTTGTTGACATTCAGTATGGTTGTTCTATTTATTTTTGCAAGTGGGATATTAAAGTCTTCTACTTTTATGCAGTGATTTTTCTCCAGATTTGTCAATGTTTGCCTTATATATTTAGATTCTTTACTATTATTTTCACATATATTATAATTGTCATATCTTCCTGGTCAATTTTTATCATGATACAATGTCCTGAGTTGTTTCCTGTGAGAGTTTTTGACTTATAATCTCTTTGGTTTAATATGTCAAGCTGTTTCTGCTCTATTTGGGGTAGCATATTCATGGAACTTTTTTTGTATGTGTTACTTTACTTCTAGCCTAAGTACGTTTTTAAAATTAAGAATATATATATATTCTTAATATATATATATAATTTTAAATTATATATATATATTATATAATTTTAAAATTATATATTGCATGTGGATAGATATTATTTTGTTTTTCTTTAATCCATTCAACCACTCTATGTCTTTTGATTAGGGAGTTATAGCCATTTATAGTTAAAGTAGTTACTGATAGAAACAAAGTTTATTATTGCCTTTTGCTCATTATTTTCTGTTTGTTTTGTAGTTTTGTCCCTCTTTTTCTCTCTTGTTTTCCTCTTTTTTTTCTCTCTCACTCTGTCTGTATTAACTTGCTTTGATTCCTTCCTCTTTAAAGAAAAAAAAAAGATTTTATTTATTTGAGAGAGAGAGAGCACGCACATAGAGGGGAGATGGGCATAGGGAGAGGGATAATGAGGCTCCCCACTGGGCAGGGAGCTTGATGCAGGGCTTCATTCCAGGACCCTGGGATCATGAGTCTAAGGCAGATGCCCAACTAAGCCACCAAACACATTCCTCCCTCTTTTTCTTTCATATAACTTTTATGGGTATTTTCTCTTCATGGTTGTCATGTTTTACATAAAATATAGTTAAAACAGTCTATTTTAGGGCACCTGGGTAACTCAGTTGGTTAAGCAACTGCCTTCAGCTCAGGTCATGAAAACTGGAATCTCAGGATCCAGTCACACCTCAGGCTTCCTGCTCAAGGGAGTCTGCTTCTCTCTTTGACCCACCCCCTTCTCATGCTCTCTTTCTTTCTTTCTCAAATAAATAAATAAATAAAATCCTTTTAAAAAGTCTCTTCTAACCTGGTGACAACTTTAGTCACATAAGAATTACACTTTTACTCATCCTCTTTATATTATTGATGTATCAATACTATATATATATATATATATATATATATATATAAATACTATAAATATATATACTATATATATATATATAAATTAACACAGAATGCATTATTTGCCCCAGGTGTACAGGTTTGTGAATCATTGGGTCTACATATTTCACTGCCCTCACCACAGTACATACTCTCCCCAATGTCCATATCTTATACTTTGTGCTATCTTGCTGTTTAAATTTCCTCATATGAAAAATTCTCTTCAAAGAAAAATTTCTTATAAATTTTCTTTTTTAAGATTGTGTTTATTTATTTATTTTAGAAAAAGAAATAATAAATGGGTAGAGGAGAAGAAGGAGAGGGGAGAGATAATCTCAAGCAGACTCCACACTGAGCAGAGCCCAACATGGGGCTGAGATCATGACCTGAGCTGAAATCAAGAGTTGGAAGCTTAACTGACTGGGCCACCCAGCCACCCCACCTTTAAGACTTCTTGTAAGGTCAGTAATGGTGAAGAACTTGTTTATCTTGTTATTTTTATCAGCTTTTCTCAGTTTTTATCAGCTATTAATCAGTTTATGTTATTTATCTTGAAAATTCTTTATAAATATGTGTGTGTATATATATACACACACATATATATTTATAAACATCTCCTTCACTATTGAAGAAAATTTGCTGGTTATAGTATTTTTGGTTGGCAGATGTTTGTTCTTTCTTTCTTTTTTTTTCTCCTCCTCCCCTCTGACCCCCAACAATTTCAATATAACACCCACTCCTCCCTGGTCTGCAAGGTTTCTCCTGGAAAATTTGATAATACTTTTGAGGAGTTTCCTTATATGGGACAATTCACTTTTATCTTTTTATTTTCAAAATTTTCTATCTTTGACTTTTTACAATTTGATTATGATGTGTTTCAGAGTGAACTTATTTGATTTCTTCTTACTCTGGGTCCTTTGAACTTCCTGCACCTAGTTTTCAATCTCCCTACCTAGATTTGTAACCTTTTTGACTTATTATGTTTTGATAAACTTTCTGGTCCTTTTTGGGACTCTGCTCCTTCTGGAACTTTCCTGATGCATATATTGATCTGTTTAATGGTGTTAAATAATTCTCTTAAGCTCCTTTCACTCCTTTAAATTTTCTTAATTTTTGCTCCTGACTAGATAATTTCAAATGACTTCTCTTCAAGTTTATTGATTTTCTCTTCTGTTTGCTTTAGTATAATGTTGAACACCTCTATAAAATTTTTAAATATAGCTTTCTTATTTTTTTTTATAAACATATATTTTTATCCCCAGGGGTACAGGTCTGTGAAACACCAGGTTTACACACTTCACAGCACTCACCAAATCACATACCCTCCCCAATGTCCATAATCCCACCCCCTTCTCCCAAACCCCCTCCCCCTAGAAACCCTCAGTTTGTTTTGTGAGATTAAGAGTCACTTATGTTTTGTCTCCCTCCCAATCCCATCTTGTTTCATTTATTCTTCTTCTACCCACTTAAGCCTCCATGTTGCATCACCACTTCCTCATATCAGGGAGATCATATGATAGTTGTCTTTCTCTGCTTGACTTATTTCGCTAAGCATGATGCGCTCTAGTTCCATCCATGTTGTTGCAAATGGCAATATTTCATTTCTTTTGATGGCTGCATAGTATTCCATTGTGTATATATACCACATCTTCTTGATCCATTCATCTGTTGATGGACATCTAGGTTCTTTCCATAGTTTGGCTATTGAGGACATTGCTGCTATAAACATTCGGGTGCATGTGCCCCTTTGGATCACTACATTTGTATCTTTAGGGTAAATACCCAATAGTGCAATTGCTGGGTCATAGAGAAGTTTTATTTTCAACATTTTGAGGAACCTCCATGCTGTTTTCCAGAGTGGCTGCACCAGCTTGCATTCCCACCAACAGTGAAGGAGGGTTCCCCTTTCTCCGCATCCTCCCCAGCATCTGTCATTTCCTGACTTGTTGATTTTAGCCATTCTGACTGGTGTGAGGTGATATCTCATTGTGGTTTTGATTTGTATTTCCCTGATGCCGAGTGATATGGAGCACTTTTTCATGTGTCTGTTTGCCATCTGGATGTCTTCTTTGCAGAAATGTCTGTTCATGTCCTCTGCCCATTTCTTGATTGGATTATTTGTTCTTTGGGTGTTGAGTTTGCTAAGTTCTTTATAGATTCTGGACACTAGTCCTTTATCTGATATGTCGTTTGCAAATATCTTCTCCCATTCTCTCAGTTGTCTTTTGATTTTGTTAACTGTTTCCTTTGCTGTGCAAAAGCTTTTGATCTTGATGAAATCCCAATAGTTCATTTTTGCCCTTGCTTCCCTTGCCTTTTGCGTTGTTCCTAGGAAGATGTTGCTGCGGCAGAGGTCAAAGAGGTTGCTGCCCGTGTTCTCCTCAAGGATTTTGATGGATTCCTTTCGTACATTGAGGTTCTTCATCCATTTTGAGTCTATTTTTGTGTGTGGTGTAAGGAAATGGTCCAATTTCATTTTTCTACATGTGGCTGTCCAATTTTCCCAGCACCATTTATTGAAGAGGCTGTCTTTTTTCCATTGGACATTCTTTCCTGCTTTGTCAAAGATTAGTTGACCATAGATTTGAGGGTCTATTTCTGGACTCTCTATTCTGTTCCATTGATCTATGTGTCTGTTTTTGTGCCAGTACCATGCTGTCTTGATGATGACAGCTTTGTAATAGAGCTTGAAGTCCGGAATTGTGATGCCACCAACGTTGGCTTTCTTTTTCAATATCCCTTTGGCTATTCGAGGTCTTTTCTGGTTCCATATAAATTTTAGCATTATTTGTTCCATTTCTTTGAAAAAGATGGATGGTACTTTGATAGGAATTGCATTAAATGTGTAGATTGCTTTAGGTAGCATAGACATTTTCACAATATTTATTCTTCCAATCCAGGAGCATGGAACATTTTTCCATTTCTTTGTGTCTTCCTCAATTTCTTTCATGAGTACTTTATTATTTTCTGAGTATAGATTCTGTGTCTCTTTGTTTAGGTTTATTCCTACGTATCTTATGGTTTTGGATGCAATTGTAAATGGGATTGACTCCTTAATTTCTCTTTCTTCTGTCTTGCTGTTGGTGTAGAGAAATGCAAATGATTTCTGTGCATTGATTTTATATCCTGACACTTTACTGAATTCCTGTATAAGTTCTAGCAGTTTTGGAGTGGAGTCTTTTGGGTTTTCCACATATAGTATCATATCATCTGTGAAGAGTGATAATTTGACTTCTTCTTTGCCGATTTGGATGCCTTTAATTTCCTTTTGTTGTCTGATTGCTGAGGCTAGGACCTCTAGTACTATGTTGAATAGCAGTGGTGATAATGGACATCCCTGCCGTGTTCCTGACCTTAGCAGAAAAGCTTTCAGTTTTTCTCCATTGAGAATGATATTTGCGGTGGGCTTTTCATAGATGGCTTTGATGATATTGAGGTATGTGCCCTCTATCCCTACACTTTGAAGAGTTTTGATCAGGAAGGGATGCTGTACTTTGTCAAATGCTTTTTCAGCATCTATTGAGAGTATCATATGGTTCTTGTTCTCTCTTTTATTGATGTGTTGTATCACATTGACTGATTTGCGGATGTTGAACCAACCTTGCAGCCCTGGAATAAATCCCACTTGGTCGTGGTGAATAATCTTTTTAATGTACTGTTGAATCCTATTGGCTAGTATTTTGTTGAGTATTTTCGCATCTGTGTTCATCAAGGATATCGGTCTATAGCTCTCTTTTTTGGTGGGATCCTTGTCTTGTTTTGGGATCAAGGTGATGCTGGCCTCATAAAATGAGTTTGGAAGTTTTCCTTCCATTTCTATTTTTTGGAACAGTTTCAGGAGAATAGGAATTAGTTCTTTTTTAAATGTTTGGTAGAATTCCCCCGGGAAGCCGTCTGGCCCTGGGCTTTTGTTTGTTTGGAGATTTTTAATGACTGTTTCAATCTCCTTACTGGTTATGGGTCTGTTCAGGCTTTCTATTTCTTCCTGGTTCAGTTGTGGTAGTTTATATGTTTCTAGGAATGCATCCATTTCTTCCAGATTGTCAAATTTATTGCCGTAGAGTTGCTCATAGTATGTTCTTATAATAGTTTGTATTTCTTTGGTGTTAGTTGTGATCTCTCCTCTTTCATTCATGATTTTATTTATTTGGGTCCTTTCTCTTTTCTTTTTGATAAGTCTGGCCAGGGGTTTATCAATTTTATTAATTCTTTCAAAGAACCAGCTCCTAGTTTCGTTGATTTGTTCTATTGTTTTTTTGGTTTCTATTTCATTGATTTCTGCTCTGATCTTTATGATTTCTCTTCTCCTGCTGGGCTTAGGGTTTCTTTCTTGTTCTTTCTCCAGCTCCTTTAGGTGGAGGGTTAGGTTGTGTACCTGAGACCTTTCTTGTTTCTTGAGAAAGGCTTGAACCGCTATATATTTTCCTCTCAGGACTGCCTTTGTTGTGTCCCACAGATTTTGAACCGTTGTATTTTCATTATCATTTGTTTCCATGATTTTTTTCAATTCTTCTTTAATTTCCTGGTTGACCCATTCATTCTTTAGAAGGATACTGTTTAGTCTCCATGTATTTGGGTTCTTTCCAAACTTCCTTTTGTGGTTGAGTTCTAGCTTTAGAGCATTGTGGTCTGAAAATATGCAGGGGATGATCCCAATCTTTTGATACCGGTTGAGTCCTGATTTAAGACCGAGGATGTGATCTATTCTGGAGAATGTTCCATGTGCACTAGAGAAGAATGTGTATTCTGTTGCTTTGGGATGAAATATTCTGAATATATCTGTGATGTCCATCTGTTCCAGTGTGTCGTTTAAGGCCTTTATTTCCTTGCTGATCTTTTGCTTGGATGACCTGTCCATTTCAGTGAGGGGAGTGTTAAAGTCCCCTACTATTATTGTATTATTGTTGATGTGTTTCTTTGATTTTGTTATTAATTGGTTTATATAGTTGGCTGCTCCCACGTTGGGGGCATAGATATTTAAAATTGTTAGATCTTCTTGTTGGACAGACCCTTTGAGTATGATATAGTGTCCTTCCTCATCTCTTATTATAGTCTTTGGCTTAAAATCTAATTGATCTGATATAAGGATTGCCACTCCTGCTTTCTTCTGATGTCCATTAGCATGGTAAATTCTTTTCCACCCCTCACTTTAAATCTGGAGGTGTCTTCGGGCTTAAAATGTGTTTCTTGGAGGCAACATATAGATGGGTTTTTTTTTTATCCATTCTGATACCCTGTGTCTTTTGACAGGGGCATTCAGCCCATTCACATTCAGGGTAACTATTGAGAGATATGAATTTAGTGCCATTGTATTGCCTGTAAGGTGACTGTTACTGTATATGGTCTCTGTTCCTTTCTGATCTACCACTTGTAGGCTCCCTCTTTGCTTAGAGGACCCCTTTCAATATTTCCTGTAGAGCTGGTTTGGTATTTGCAAATTCTTTCAGTTGTTGTTTGTCCTGGAAGTTTTTCATCTCTCCTTCTATTTTCAATGATAGCCTAGCTGGATATAGTATTCTTGGCTGCATGTTTTTCTCGTTTAGTGCTCTGAAAATATCATGCCAGCTCTTTCTGGCCTGCCAGGTCTCTGTGGATAAGTCAGCTGCCAATCTAATATTTTTACCATTGTATGTTACAGACTTCTTTTCCCGGGCTGCTTTCAGGATTTTCTCTTTGTCACTGAGACTTGTAAATTTTACTATTAGGTGACGGGGTGTGGGCCTATTCTTATTGATTTTGAGGGGCGTTCTCTGAACCTCCTGAATTTTGATGCTCGTTCCCTTTGCCATATTGGGGAAATTCTCCCCAATAATTCTCTCCAGTATACCTTCTGCTCCCCTCTCTCTTTCTTCTTCTTCTGGAATCCCAATTATTCTAATGTTGTTTCATCTTATTGTGTCACTTTTCTCTCAAATTCTCCCCTCGTGGTCCAGTAGCTGTTTGTCCCTCTTTTGCTCAGCTTCTTTATTCTCTGTCATTTGGTCTTCTATATCACTAATTCTTTCTTCTGCCTCCTTTATCCTAGCAGTTAGAGCCTCCATTTTTGATTGCACATCATTAATAGCTTTTTTGATTTCAACTTGGTTAGATTTTAGTTCTTTTATTTCTCCAGAAAGGGCTTTTATATCTCTCGAGAGGGTTTCTCTAATATCTTCCATGCCTTTTTCGAGCCTGGCTAGAACCTTGAGAATTGTCATTCTGAACTCTAGATCTGACATATTACCGATGTCTGTATTGATTAGGTCCCTAGCCTTCGGTACTGCCTCTTGTTCTTTTTTTTGCGTTGAATTTTTCTGTCTTGTCATTTTGTCCAGATAAGAGTAAATGAAGGGGCAAGTAAAATACTAAAAGGGTGGCAACAACCCCAGGAAAATATGCTTTAACCAAATTAGAAGAGATCCAAAATCGTGAGTGGGGAGAAAGGGGATAAAAAGAGGTTCAAAAAGGAAGAAAGAAAAAAAAGAGCAAAAAGAAAAGAAAAAAAAAAGAAAAGAAAAGAATTTAAAAAAAAAGAAAACACCTTTCAGAAAGTGGTTGTTTTTCTGTTTCCAGAATTGCTGTTCTTCTTCTCTTCGATCTGCCGATGGATTTTCAAGTGTTTGCAATCTTTAGATAAGCTATCTAGCTGATCTCCGGCTAGCTGAAGCGGTCTCAGCTTGCTACTTCTCGGCCATCTTGACTCCTCCTATAGCTTTCTTATTTTCAGCCCAAAATTTATTTGGTTCTATTTCAGGTTTTCCATCTGTTGAAATTCTCCCTTTATTTATTTATTTATTATTCTTAAGAGTTTACCAAGCATTTTTATGAGTTATTTTGAATTTTCTGCCAGGTAATTCATAGATTTCCATTTAATTAGGAATGATTTCTGGATATTTTTTCTTATTCCTTTATTTGATCAATGTTTCCCTCTTTCTTCACTTTCTCTGACTCTGTGTTGGTACCTACACATTAGGAAAAACAACCACATCTCCATCTTCCTGGACTGAACTTGTACAGGAGAAGATCTTCACCAATTAATCTGGCCTGAACATCTGTAGATCTCTCATACCTTGATGACAACCCAAACTTCTGCCTTTATTTTAAATGGGTCCCTGGGATCTAGTGTATGTCAAGTTTTATTGGCACTCTGAAATAGGCAGGGCAGGGCTAATCCCTTGAGTATCTCCCAGAGAAGTTAGAACAGTGAATGCATGGTCCATCTCTTTTCCTCCTCAGGGAAAACCTGGGTACTGTGACTTGCCACCTCCTTACTCTTCAGTGAGCCTGAGGTTATGATAAATATTCCCACACTGGTTCAAATTGCCACTTTATTCTCTGTATGCTTTGAGGAATCTCACAAAGGAACTCATTTCATGTTTTGATGTATTGTTATTGATGTGTCTGTGACAAGAAAGAAAAGTTTGTTGCTTCCTATCCTTCCACCTTAGTGATACCTAAAACAACTATGAATTATTAAGTGGTAAAATTATCTGTGAGGCATTTTTCCTTGTGAATTTTGGTATTCCATAATTAATTAAATTAAAAATAAAAGCAATTGAAAGCATTTTTTTGGCTTTTTCTGAAGTATGTTAGAGTTCAAGATATGCTAATAATACTTTTTCTGTTGGCTATTTATACAACCTACTATATTTTTGTGAGGAGATTCTAATATAGAACAAGTACTCTGAGTTATGATTATGTTAGTATTAATCTACTACTTGAATGTCATTTGTACATTCTTGAGGTGACACAGAGCATTTCAGATTGTTGACTTTTTTCCAAAAAATGCATACATATTAGTGAAATATTTCCAATGTATTGCTAAGAACACTTTTCTTTTTACTACATGCTTTTGTTAGATGGGTTGTTCTTATATGCTAATAAGATGATTCCCAAGGGCCATATCTTTTCCCCTTGAATACTTAAATGGTTTTACTGCTCCTAGGACACATATGCAAATCACATTAAATTACAGAGAACATGCAACCCACTGTCAAACATCATAGACTAATGATCACAACTGCTGATATGAGTCTACCAAAAAACAAAATATGTAAAATGTAGAGGAAAATTTGAATTAAAGTTCAGACTTTATAAAGTTTATATTGATTAGGATAAAAGAATGCATTAAACACTGAAACACTGATAGTATATAGAAATAGGAAAGAGATTGAAATACGTGAACCAAAGAATTTGTGTTAAACATAAATGCTGTTCATCTTTTTCTTTTATTCTTTCTTAAAACCAGCAGATGCAGATGGGCAACAAAAAATAGACCCTCACTAGTTACAATCAAATTGTACTAAGAAAAAGGGAATGCATAGAAATTCAATAAATATATTCAGTCAGGGTATACAGTTTATTATATTAAAATCTCTCCTTATTTCAAACTTTCTTCTGTAATATTATTTTTATAACTTTAGTGTTTATCTTGCTTAACTTACTACAATAAGTGGAAATTGATTTGAGAAGCTTGGATTCATTTATAATGTTTGCCACTATCTTCATACTTTTATCTCTTGTTTTTCTTTTAAAAACTGTTCCATAACAGTTCTTACCTAAGAAATTCTTACCCATTGCAGTGATTTGATTTACACTTTCTATGTTGTGCCACCACAGAGTATAATAAAGAAATACATATATATAAAATACATATATATATGCATACATATATATACATAGACAACATATATGTTATATAAGAAGAAATATACATGGTTTATACATATATTTATATATAATTTGTATATGTATATAAACTTTATATATTTATTCATATCTTTTATATTGTGTATAAATAAATAAAAAAAAAACCAATATAAAGATTAGAACATATATTCTCTGTGTGACTTTTTTTCTTACCTTTTCAGTCAAAATCTAGAAAATTAATGCTTGTTATAAAATATTGCTATTTCTTAATAAAAAACAAAAAATAGACAAAGAACTTGGCATAAAAAATGTTGATTTCTTTATTTTGAAAATTAACAAATAATTTTAAAGCTAAAGCTGAAACAGAAATATGCAAATGAAGAGAATTATAAATAAATGCAAAGACAGTGCTTAAAAAGTATCAAACTATTGTGTTAGTATAAAATTGACCCAAATATTTAAAATTGAGAAATTAAGACTAAAGAATATGTTTAAAATAGACATTAAGTAATGTTTAAACTTTTTAAGGGTATTCAAACTCTAAGTCTATGAAAATATATATAAAATAATAATGAAAAATATTTCTTAGTGAAATAAAACACCAGATCTAATTTTAAAAACACAGAAAAAAGAAAACTGAACATAAAATTAATTAAGTGGCCTAATGACAAAATCTGGAATCAAAGGCTATATTAACACCTAAGAAACACATAAATCAAATACATTTTAAGTTATATAGATTATTTAGGGTCACAGAAAAAAGAAAAGATCATTGAATGGTATTTTATCACACTAATAGAACCCTATTACTATACTTAACACCTAACACTAGTGACATTGTCATCATATATTGTCACTACTAAGTAAAAACATTTTATTTCCAATAAAAACAGTGGGATATCATAACTATAAAATCTTGGGGCACTTGGATGGCTCATTCAGTTAAGCATTTGACTTTAGCTCAGGTCATGAGCCCAGGGTCCTGGAATTGAAATCACCATAGCACCCCATTTCCAGCCCTGCATCCAGCTTCAGGTCCAGCTGACCCCAACTGCTTAGTGAGAAACCCATTTCTTCCTCTGCCTCTGCCCTTTCCCCTGCTCATGCTCTTTCACTAGCTTTCTGTCAAATAAATAAATAAAATCTTTAAAAAATTAAAATAAATAAATACATTTTTTTAAAAAAGAAAAGAAAAATCATGGTTCTGGCATAAAGAATGAAAAAGGAACCATTTTGAAATATGCCAGAGCACTCTGTTCTTAACAAACCTGCCCACAAGTGAAAGTAGTTAAACAGAAACTCATCTGTTGGGTATTTTCAGAGCCTAACTAACTTAGAAGGGTAATTCTCAGCTGTAGTCCACTTTCACCATTCTTTCCCACCTAAAGGGGAAACAAAAGGCAGAAATACTTTTGATGTTTATTTTCCAGTTCCCTAGGACCCCTAAAAGACTGAGACCTAATCATGGGATTTTTTTTCCATTTTATTTTATTTTATTTCTTTTCAGTGTTCCAAACTTCATTGTTAATGCATAACACCCAGTGCTCCATGCAAGATGTGCCCTCCATAATACTCACCACCAGACTCACCGAACTCCCCACCCTCCTCCCCTCCAAAACCCTCAGTTTGTTTTTCAGAATCCACAGTCTTTCATGGTTTGTCTCCCCCTCCGATTTCCCCCAACTCAATTCTCTTCTCCATCTCCCAACGTCCTCTGTGTTATTCCTTACGTTCCATAAATAAGCAAAACCATATGATAATTGACTCTCTTTCCTTGGCTTATTTTACTCAGCATAATCCCTTCCAGTCCTGTCCATGTTGATAAAAACGTTGGGTATTCATTCTTTCCAATGGAGGCATAATACTCCATTGTATATATGGACTATATCTTCTTTATTCATTTGTCTGTTGAAGGGCATCTTGGTTCTTTCTACAGTTTGGTGACTGTGGCAATTGCTGCTGTGAACATACAAATTTCACTCCTCTCACATCTCTCAACATTATATTAGCTAAAGACCTGTTTACAGCAATTCCTTTCCCCAGACATGATAGGGATATTGGAATTATCAGACTAGGGATTTAAAATAACTATGAATAATATGCTAACTGCTCTAATGGATAATCAGAAGCATTCAAAAATGGATGTACTGTGTGAGCAGAGAGACAAAAACCCTAAGAAAGAAGAAGAAAATGATAGAGATAAAAATCACTGTAGTAGAAATAAAGAATGCCATTGGTGGGCTTATCAGTAGACTAGACACAGCTGAGGAAAAGACTGATAATATTTAACTGCAAGACTTACTATAAAGTTATAGCCATAAACATGTATGGTATTGGTGAAAGAAGAGACAAATAAATCAATAGGAAGGAATAGATATATCCAAAATATACCCACATTAATATATTTAATTGGTCTTTGAGAAAGAAACAAAAAAAATACATGCTCCAAAGATAGTCTTTCCAACAAATGGTATGAAATTACCTAGACATATACACACACAAAAATCTCATTCATACACAAAATTTACATCCTTCACAAAAAACTAATTCAAAATGGATAAATATTAAATGCAAATACAAAACAATAAAACTCCTGGAAGATAACTTGGGAAAAAATGAGATGATCTTGGGTATAGTCATGACTTTTTAAATACAATACTAAAGGCATTATCTAAGAAAGATATAGTTGTTAAGATGGACTTTTGGTGTGAAGGCATAGCTCAGCTGGTTAAGCGACTGCCTTCATCTCAGGTCATTATCCCAGGGCCTTGGGATGGAGCCCACATCAGGCTCCCTGCTCAGTTGAGAGCCTGATTCTCCCTCTCCCTCTGCCTGCTATTCCACCTATTTGTACTCTCTCTCTCTTTCTCCATCAAACAAAATCTAAAAAAAAAAAAAAAAAAAAGATGGACTTTGTTAAAAGTAAAACAAAACAAACAAACAAAAAAAAAACAAAATAAAATGAAACAGAAACAACAACAACAACAAAAAATAACTGCTACTTTATGAAAGACAATTCCAATAGAATAAGAAGGCAAACTCCAAAAGAGAAAATATTTGCAGAAGATAAATCTAATAATGGATTGTTACACAAAATACACAATGAAAACTTAAAAAAAACTGAAAATTCAACAACATGGAAAGAAACCCTATTTGAAAATGGGTCAATAATCTCAACAGACACCTCCCCAAAGAATATATGGATGATAAATAAGCAAATAAAAAGATGCTCCACATCAATGTCATCAGGAAATGTAAAAACAACAGTGAGCTACCAATGCTCACCAATTCAAATGGCTATAATCTGGAATACTGATAACATTAAGTGTAAGAAGCAATAGGGATTCATACATTGTTGGTAGGAATGCAGTATGGTACAGTCATTCTGGAAGATCATTTGGCAGTTTCTTACAAAACTAAACATACTCTTACCATACAATGCAATATTAATGCTTTTGGGTATTTATCCAAAGCAGTTGAAACTGATGTACACACAAAAAATGGTGCATAGTTATAAAGATTTATTCATAATTGCCCAAACTTTGAAGAAATCAAGATGTCCTTCAATAGGTGAGTGGATAAATAAATTGTGGTGTATCCAGGCAATGGACTATGATTCATTGTTTAAAAAATGATGTATCAAGACATAAAAGATACAGAGGAGACTTAAATGCATATTACTCAGTGAAAGAAGCCAATTTGAAAAAGGCAAAACTATTAGTAGAAAGATCACTGGTTGCCAACTGGGGTTGAGGATGATGAATAAGCGAATGAATAATATGAATGATGAATGATGAATGATGATGAATAAGAAAGAACAGAGGATATTTAGGGCAATAAAAACACTCTGTGTGAACGCTAATGATGAGCAAATGTCATTATATATTTTTCTAAATCCATAGAATATATACCTTAAGAGTGAACCATAATGTAAACTATGGACTGTGGGTGATCATGATGTGTCAATGTATGTTAATTATAACAAATGTACCACTCTGGTGAGTAATGTTGATAACGGGGAAGCTATACACAAGGGTGGGGGCAGGTAACTGTGGGAAGTCTCTTTATCTTCCTGTCAGTTTTGCAGTTAACTGAAAGCTGCTCTTAAAAAACAAAAGAGTGGGGAGGGGTTTGGGAGAAGGGGGTGGGATTATGGACATTGGGGAGGGTATGTGCTTTGGTGAGTGCTGTGAAGTGTGTAAACCTGGTGATTCACAGACCTGTACCCTGGGGATAAAAATATATGTTTATAAAAAATAAAAAATTTAAAAAAAAAAAACAAAAGAAAACAAAACAAAAACAAACAAACAAAAAAACCCCACAACTCATTAAAAAGGGAAACTCCCTTAACATTGTTCTGTTGGTAAGTAAAGAGGACACAGAAATATTTTATTTTACTCTTGAATCGGTATTCTCAGTCATTATTCTATATAGCCACATAAAAAAGGTGTTTCTTCTCAACAACACAGAAATTTGATATGAATTATATTTTTGTAGGCTATATCAATGTAGGTAATCTCTAGTAGAGGTTAGGTAAGAATACTATAAATCAAGTTTTATTATTGTAAAAAATTATTTGATAATAGTTAACACATATTTCTGATATTGACTCAAAGTAAAACAATAAAGTCATAAAAGCCACTGTTGAATCACTCTTCACTACACCTATCCTCTTTTTTGAGACATTACTATTTTTCTCATAAAGCAATGTTCTTATAATTCTATTTTTTAAATTTTTTAATTTTTATTATTTTTTTTTATCTGATGATGGACTTTTAACTTGCTTTTATCAATAAAATGTCACAAAAAATGTGTAAGGGGTTGGGGTTCTAGGACTTAAGAGTCTTGCATCTTCTGTTTTCACCATCTCATAACCCTGAGATCACCAATCTGTGAAGATAGTTTTGTCTAGTGGAAAATAAGAGAACCATTGAAAGAAACTGAGAGCACCCTGTACTACCTGCCTGACATAAGTGAATCCATCTTGGAAATTCCAGTTTCAGTTACACTGTCAGATGACTGAGGGGCTCCAGTGTGGCTCAGTTGGTTAAGCATCTGCTTTCAGCTTAGGTCATGATCTCAGGGTCCTGGGGTTGAGCCCCACATAGGGCTTCCTGCTTAACAGGGAGTCTGCTTCTCACTCTCTCTCTGCTCCTCCCCATTATTCATGCTCTCTCTTGCTCTCTTTCTCTCTCTCATATAAATAAAATCTTTAAAAACAAACAAACAAGCAAAAGCTGTCAAGTGTCCCCATTACTACCACCCCAACACTAATCATATTGGGTAGTAATGTACAAAGTATTGACACAAAATAAAGCAATAAAATCATTAAAAAAAAAAACCCACTAATGAATCACTCTTCACTACATCTACCCTCTTTTCAATGGAACATCATTGTTTTTCTCCTAAAGCAATGTTCTTATAATTCTACCTTTTTGGATCAATGATGGACTTTGAACTTGCTTTCATCAATAAAATGACACAAAAATTGTGTAAGGGTTTGGAGTACTAGACCTTAAGAGTCTTCTCTCTTCTGTTTTTACCACCTCATAACCTTGAGATCACCAATCTGTGGAGATTGTTTTGTTTTTTGTTAACCAACTGAAATACATCTTTTCTTTTTTACTGACATATTGCATAGCCTACCTACTACATTCCTATTTGTGAACTATCTCTCTCATCTTCCCTGTGGTTTATGTGGGGTTATTTTCCCTGTTTTCCTTGGTAAACACATGATCCAAATTTGATCAGTAAAAGTCCATCAGTATCCCAGACACATTGAATGATTCCAGAATGAACTGAACCAAGTGGAGCCAATCAGCGCATTCTCTGGGGCATATATGCCAAAGTTATCAAACAGACTTTTCTCTAGTATTTGGGATTAGAAGTTGAATAGATGTTATAAATTGAAGTGGATGGCATCTAACATTTTGGGCCTAGTGAAATACTTTGTTTTCTGCAGAAAAGAATGAGGGGCAGCATGCAAACAAAAGCAAAGTTGAGAGATGTGGAAAGAAATAAATGTCCCCCAGAACACATTTTGAAGTTATAGGTTTAGTCATGCCTGAAGTCAGTCCTTCCTCTGGAATTTTAGTCACGAGATGGATAATTTTATTTACCCGTTTTATTTTATATATAAGTTAATTTGAATTGGATTTACTTTTGGTATCGGGATCCCTGGGATCACAGAAAGATCAGGGGTGCCTGAATAGGTGGAGTTCCCAGGCATCAGAGTGGGGAAGCTGCCTGTAATCAGCAAGCCCAGGAGTGGGCTTTCAGCTCAGTGTTGCCATAAGTTTGGAACTGCAGTGCAATTGGACTGCTCTCCAAGCAGGGGTTCAGCAAGCAGTGGAATTGCAGTAAGACCACCCCCCGCAACAACTGGGAGGAGCAGTGCAGATGCATACTACAGAAGTCTGCAAGGTTTGGAGACTTGAAATGAGGTTGCATGTCTGAGATAAAAATGTTTGGTCACAGGCTAGGTGAACACAGAGCGCATATGGAAACCGGGAAGACAAAAGCAATTCACTGATTTTCCCTGGGGGAGCAGTGAAGAGTGAGGGCTGGGCTCCTTCAGCTTTACGGCTGGAGATCAGGGTGCCACAATTTTAACTTTCATCCTCTAAAGCAGTGTGGAAAGACATCATGGAAAAAGCTACATAGAACAATCCTGAGTTGTTTACACTGAGCCTGGACCCTGGCAAGGGCAGTACAATTCCCACTGGGTGAAGAAACCTAAGAATCAGTGCAACAGACCTCTCCCCCAGAAGATCAGCAAGAATATTCAGCTAAGACCAAATTTACTGATCACACAGAACTGTAAAACTCCAACACTAAGGGAAAATAGTATATAGAATTTGTGTTTTCTTCTTCACTCTTCTTTAGCCTTTCAATTTATTTTTTTTTCTTTTTCTTTTTCAACTAATTTTTTATTCTATCAACTCTTTTTTAAGTATTTTTTAAATTTTCATTTTTACAGTTATAGTCTATCCTTTCATTGTATTTAATATTATTTTGGGATATAGTTTCTTCTAAAAAACAGACCAAAATACACCCAGAATTTACTGTATGTCTCTGTTCTATTCTTTCTTCTTTTTTTTAAGTCTTTTTAAAAATTTTCATTTTTACAGTTACATTCTATCATTTTATTAGTCAATTTTATTTTTGTGTATATGTATACACACACACACACACACACACACACACACACACACAATCTAGTTTTCTAACAAACAGACCAAATACACACAGGATCTAGTGTATTGCTCTATGTTCTTCACTTGTCTTATTATTAATTTATTCTCTCTCTCTCTCTCTCTCTCTCTCTCTCTCCTTTTGCCAGCTTCTGGTCTCTTCTGATTTATTCAGTGTTTAATTTTATGGGGTCATTGTTGTTATTTTAGTATTTGTTTCTCCTGTTTGTCTCTTCTACTCTGAACAAACTAACAAAATGGAAAAACTCACTTCAAAACAAAACAAAACAAAAACAAAAACAAAATAAACAAGGACAGTATTGACTGCCAAGGATCTAATTAGTCAGGAGAAAAGTACAATGTTGGAATAGAGTTTAGAATAATTATTATAAAATACTAGCTGGGCTTGAAAGAAGCATAGAGGACTCTAGAGAGTCCCCTTCCAGAGAAATAAAAGAACTAAAATCCAGTCAATTCAAAATTTAAAAAAAAAAGGCTATTAATAAGATGCAATAAAAATGGAGGCTCAAACTGCTAGGATAAATGAGGCAAAGAGAGAATTAATGATGTAGAAGACAAAATGATGGAGAAAAATAGCTGAGGGAAAGAGAGATAAAGAGCTACTGGGACACAAGGGGACAATTTGAGAGATAAGTGATACCAGAAAGCAAAACAATATTAAAATAATTGGGGACCCAGAAGAAGAGGAAAGAGAGTGAGGGAGCAGAATGTATATTTGAGCAAATAATAGCTAAAATGACCCTAATCTGGGAAGGAAACAGGCATTCAAGTCAAGGAGGCACAGAGAACTTCCTTCAAAATCAATAAGAATAGAACAACACATCGACATATAATAGTGAATATTGCAAATTGCAGAGACCAAAAGAAAATCTTAAAGCAGTCAGGACAAGAGGTCCTTAAGCTACAAGGGTAGAAACATAAGACTGGCTAAAAATCTATACATAGAGACCTGGTGGGCCAGAAAGGATTGGCAGAATATATTCAGGGTGCTAAATGAGAAAAACATGCAGCCAGGAATACCTTATTCAGCAACACTGTCATTAAGAATAAGAGAGGTGAAAGCCTCCAGGACAAAGGGAAACCAAACAATGTGTGATTACTAAACAAACCCTGCAAGAAACATTAAAAGGGATTCTTTAAGGAAAGAGAGAGCCCAAAAGTAACATAGATCACAAAGGAATAGAGACAATAGAAATAGTGACTTTATAGGTAATACAATGGCACTGAATTAATATCTTTCAATAGTTACTTTGAATGTAAATGAGCTAAACATCCCAATCAAGAGATACAGGGTATTAGATCAGAAAAAATGAGCAAGACCCATTGATATGTTGTCTATAAGAGACTCCTTTCTTGTGCCTTTGTGGAGGCCCAAAAACACCTCCAAATTGAAAGTGAGGGGGAAGAACAATTTATTATGCTAATGGACATCAAAAGAAAGCTGGGGTAGCAATCTTTATATCAGACAAACTAAATTCTAAAGAAAATACTGTAATAAGGAAGAACACTTTATCATACTCAATGGGTCTATCCAATAAGATAACCAATCAGAAATATGTATGTCCCTAACATGGGAACAGCCAATTATATAAACCAATTAATAACAAAATTAAAGAAACACATTGATAACAACACAGTAATAGTAGGGGACTTTAGCAAACCACCCACAACAACAGACAGATCGTCTAAGCAGAAGATCAACAAGGAAACAAAGGCTTTGAATGACACATTGGACCAAATGTAATTCATAGACATAGAACATTTATCAAAAAAAAAAAAAAACAATACAATACACAGTCATCTCAAGTGTATATGGAACATTCTCTACAATAGATCACACACTGGGTCACAAATCAGGTATCAACTGGCACCAAAATATTGGGATCATTCCCTGCATATTTTCAGACAACAATGTTTTGAAATTTGAGCTCAACAGGAAATTTGGAAAAAAAAACCTCAAATACATGGAGAATAAAGAGCATCCTACTAAAGAATTAATGTGTCAACCAATAAATTAAATAATTAAAAAAAAAACAGTCATGGAAACAGATGAAAACAAATACACAACTGTTCGAAAACTTTGGGATGCAGCAAAAGTGGTCCTAAGAGGGAACTATATAGCAAGACAAGCCTTTCTCAAGAAACAAAAAAGGTGGGGTGCCAGGTGGACCAGTGAGTTGTGTCTGACTCATGTTTCTGGCTCAGGTCGTGCTCTTTGGTCCCTAGATCAAGTCCCACATCGAGCTCTGTGCTCAGTGCCAAGTCTGCTTCAAGGTCTCTCTCTGCCCCTCCCCACCGCCCACCGAGCCTTGCACTATAACTGTTTCTCTCTCTTTCTCTCAAATAAATAAATCTTTTAAAATTAAAATAGGTATCAAATACACAACCTAGCTTACACCTAAAGGAGCTGGAGAAAACACACACACACACACACACATGCACGTGCACACACACACACATACACACACACACAAGCCTAAACCCTGCAGGAGAAGAGAATTAATAAAGTGTAGGGCAGAAATGAATAAAATAGAAACCAAAAAAACAGTAGAATAGATCAATGAAACTAGGAGCTGTTTCTTTGAAATAATTAGTAAGATCAACAAACAGCTGGCCGACATATCAAAAAGAATTAAAGGACCCAAATAAATAAAATCATGAATGATAGAGAAAAGCTCACAATCAACACTAAAGAAATACTATTACAAGAACTATACGCCAACAAATTAGGCAATCTGGAAGAAAGAGATGCATTCCTAGAAATGTATAAACTACCATAACCGAATGAAGGGACTGAAAACCTGAACAGACATGTAACGAGCAAGGAAATTGTAGCAGTAATAAAAAATCCTCCAATATGGGGCATCTGGGTAGCTCAGTTACTAAGTGTCTGCCTTCAGCTCAGGTCATGATCTCAGGGTCTTGGGACTGAGCCCTGATATGTTCTTCTTGTTGATCAGGGAGTCTGTCTCTCCCTATCTCTCTGCCCCTCCTCATCCTCCACTTGTGATCTCTTTATCTGCCTCTCAAATAAATAAATAAATAAAGAATCCTGAAAAAGAATCTCCAAACAACCAAGTTGGATGACTTCCAAATGGATTATATCAAACACTTAAGGAAGAATTAATACCTATTCTTTTGAAGCTGTCTTAAAGAATAGAAATGGAAGGAAAACCCAAAGTCTTTCAATGAGTCCAGCATTACTTTGACCCCAAAACTAAAGACCCCATCTAAAAGGAGAATTACAGACCAATATCCCTAATGAACATGGATACAAAACTCTCACCAAAATACTAGCCAACATGCTCCAACAGTGCTTTAAAAGGATTATTCACCACAACCAGATGGGATTTATTCCTGGGCTGCAAGGATAGTTCAATGTTCACAAATCAATCAATGTGATTACATTAAGAAAAGAAAGAACAAGAACCTTATTATCTTCTCAATTGATGCAGAAAAGTCATTTGACAAAATACAGCATCCTTTCTTTATTAAAACTCTCCACAGTGAAGGGACAGGGAACATATCTTAATATCATAAAAGTCATCCATGAAAAACACACAGCAAATATCATTCTCAATGGAGAGGAACTGAATCCTTTTCCCAGAGGGTCATGAACACAATAGGATATCCACTTTCACCACTGTTGTTCAACATAGTACTAGAAGTCCTACCCTCAGATAACCAAAATAAATAAAGACATCTGGATCAGCAAAGAAGTGTCAAGCTCTCACTCTTAACAGATGACATGATGCTATATGTGGCCAATTCAGAAAACTCCATCTCAAAATTGCTAGAACCCATTCAGGAATTCAACAATATGGCAGGATATAAAATCAATGCACAGAAATTGGTTGCATTTCTGTAGACTAACAATGAGACAGATGAAAGAGCAATTAAGGAGTTTTTCCCATTTACAATTGCACCCCAAATAATAAGATACCTAGAAATAAACCTAACCAAATAGGCAAAGGATCTGTCCTCTGAAAAACATAGACTACTCAGGAAAGAAAATGAGGAAGACACAAAGAAATGGAAAAAAAAATGTTTCTTGTTCATGGATTGGGAAAAAAAATATTGTTACAATGTCTATACTATCTAGAGCAATGTATACATTCAGTGCAACCCCTATGAAAATACCATCAAGTTTTTTCAAGGAGCTGGAACAGATAATTGTAAAATTTGTATGGAACCAGAAGGACGCTGAATAGCAAGAGAAATGTTGGGGAGAAAAAAAAAAAGGAAGCTGGTGGCATCACAACTCCAGACTTCAAGCTCTATTACAAAGCTGTAATGTTCAAGACAGTATGGTACTGACACAAAAACAGACACAGAGATAAATGGAGCAGAAAAGAGAACCCAGAAATGGACCCTCGGCTCTATTTGTCAATTAGTCTTTGACAAAGCAGGAAAGAATATCCAATGGAAAAAGCACAGTCTCTTTAATAAATGGTGTTGGGAAAATTGGACAGCCCCATGCAGAAGTATGAAACTGGATCTTTTTCTTACACCATACACAAAGATAAACTCAAAATGGAAGAAAGACTTAAATGTGGACACATATCCATCAAAATCATAGAGGAGAACACAAGCATTAACCTCTTTGACCTCAGTCACAACAACGTCTTGCTAACAGATCTTCAGAGGTAAGGGAAACAAAAGCAAAAACAAAACTATCAGGACCTCATCAAGATAAAAAGCTTTTGTGTTGGAGAGGATGTGGAGAAAGCGAAACCCTCTTACACTGTTGGTGGGAAAGCAAGTTGGTGCAGCCACTTTGAAAAACAGTGTGTAGATTCCTTAAGAAATTAAAAATAGAGCTTCCCTATGACCCTGCAATTGCATTACTGGGTGTTTACCCCAAAGATATAGGTGTAGTGAAAAGAAGGGCCATCTCTACCCCAATGTTCATAGCAGCAACGGCCACAGTCGCCAAACTGTGGAAAGAACCAAGATGCCCTTCAATGGATGGATGAATAAAGAAGATGTGGTCCATATATACTATGGAGTATTATGCCTCCATCAGAAAGAATGAATACCCAACTTTTGTATCAACATGGATGGGACTGGAAGAGATTATGCTGAGTGAAATAAGTCAAGAAGAGTCAATTATCATATGGTTTTGCTTATTTGTGGAGCATAAGGAATAACATGGAGGATATGGGGAGATGGAGAGGAGAAGGGATTTGGGGAAAATTGGAGGGGGGATGAACCATGAGAGACTGTGGACTCTGAGGAACCAACTGAGGGTTTTGGAGGGGAGTTGGGGGAGAGATTGGGTGAGCCTGGTGGTGGGTATTGTGGAGGGCACAAATTGTATGGAGCACTGGGTGTGGTGCATAAACAATGAATTCTGGAACACTGAAAAGAAAAGAAATTTAAAAAATAAATAGAATTTTTAAAAAAAGATAAAAAGCTTTTGTACAATAAAGAAAACTGATGACAAAACCAAAAGACAAACAGTGTGGGAGAAGATATTTGCAAATGTCTTATCAGATAATTGGCTAGAGTCCAAAATTTATAATGAACTTATCACTTTTAAAATATAAAACGTAGGGTGCCAGGGTGGCTCAGTTGGTTAAATAAACTGCCTTTAGCTCAGATTGTGATCCTGGAGTCCTGAGATTGAATCTGGCATCAGGCTTCTAGCTCCATGGGGAGTCTGCTTCTCCCTCTGACCTCTGTTCTCATTCTTTATCTCACTCTGCCATTCTCTCTTTCTCTCTCAAATAAATAAATAAAATCTTTAAACAAAAATGAAAAATAGAAAATGTAGCAAAAGTCTATATTAAAAGAGCTTAAAGATTAAATTGTTTTTCATTGCCTTATATAAAGCAAAATCTACTAAAAAGTCTCTTTCTGAATATAAACAGTAACATTAAACAGCAAGCAAGCAAAACATCTGAACACTTGTTTATTAAGGAATTCTGGCAACAATACAGGTCTAATCTTTTTACAATAATGTGAAATGTATATTTATGGGAAGCACATACATACATTTTGATGTGACTCTCTTCAAAGCAATAGGTGTAACAGACAGTATTGGTGTCCCATCTATATCCGTTTGGCTCACTCCAGAGGTGGCCAGATTGACAGAATACCTTCTCTACCAGAGGACAACCATTCTCTTCCATTGTTCACCTTAGTGATTTTCTGAGGTTCCCATGAACATAATAGCAAGAATTATTGCAAGAATGGAGGCTGTGCACTAGCCCAACAACATGGACTTCTCACAAAGTCTGATATATGCCAAGGCCAATGTCCAAACTTTCTACATCAAAGCACAACATGAAGCTTCAACAGAGTACCATTCCTCAAGAAACCCAAGCAGCCACTTGGTGCCAAATTAATCTGTGGTCTTTGTACTGGAGAGCATAACAAAATGTTCTAACTGGGATTAATATGTCTTCTAAGTATGGATTGCCTATCTTGAATACAGTCCGTCTGCTCTCAGTCTATTGGGGAATCTTCCTGTGGTATAAACTCTCACACCCAAGCAGAAATTCCATGATTACTAGTTAAAATGTGAAAATGTGACCGGATCTCTTTATCTTTTTAACTCTACAAATTCAGCAAAAACAAACACCCCTCCCCCCCAAAAAACAAAACAGAACACACCATACCCATTTTTTTTTTCAAATGCTATTGTTGAGAAATACTGAAACAGTGTAGAATTAAAAAAAAAAAAAAGCCACTTTGGTGTAAAAGATTTTAGTATATATCTATTTGTTGGTAGAAACTGGAAAATGCTTTTTCTATATAAATATTTCATCCATCTGGAATTGGCTTAAGTGAACTTAATAGAGCTAAAAAATGTCTAGTAATCAAATTTGTGATTATAATATTAATTATGACAATTGCTTTATCCAGCAACTGTAATGCAATTAGAAGACTCTCTGAACCCTACTGAATTTTTTTCATTATTTCTAAGTTTGATCAAACTGTTTTATTAAACAAATTAATAATAATCAGATTTTTATTGTGATCAACAGACTGTTAATTCTCATTCTTATCAATGAGATTTTTGAAGCCCTGAAAGAGGTTCAGATAATGTCAACATTAAAAATACATTTTTCTTATTTTTATAATTTATATTAGCCATGTATCCTTGTTCTATTTATTTTCAATTTTAAACCAAGTTACACAAATAAGTGGCAGGAAAATAGGAGAAAAGTTATGATTGAGATAAGATAATGTTATAATTAAAATTGAAATGTTTACTTTTCAAAAAGAAGAAATAATTTGTGTAAGTTCACAGATATATTTAGAACTATATAATTTGCTCTGTTTGGACAAAATTATGCATCATCTATTATGCATCACCATTTGATTCCTTCTTAAATACTCCAATTCCCTTTCAAAAGTCCTCATCTTTTCATTAATTTTCTCTGTTTTCCATTATTTATTGACTATATTATGTTAATTATAGGTATTTGAAAGTCCTTTTCTGATAAATCTAATAATAATAAAACATGTGGGTTTTGATATATTTTATTCCTTTTAAACTATTAAATAACCTAATTATATTAAGGTTTACTTTCATGCTTTCTTAGATACAGACTACATAACTTTGATTTCCTTGTAGTATGAAAACTTTACTTGTAAAGTACAGCCGTACAAGTAGGTTATGGTTTTTTGGTAGTCTCAGTTGAAAGCCTGGGGTAGACACACAGACTCAACACAGTAGATGAAAAGGAAAGTAAAATATAAAATTTCATTTTTATGTATTTTTTTCCAAATTTTACATTATAACATATTAACATTTTATAATCACTAAACAATAAATGTTAACAAAAATAAATATTTAAGATCAACAATAGAAGATGAGTAAAGACTAAGTAATGCATGGGTAAAAAAAAATACAGAAATAATTTGCAACCTTGAAGAATATAGTCTGTTGAAGGGTAATTTTGAAATTATTATATGTAGCAAGGGCTGTGTGAAAATTCTAGTTTTGAGCCTAAACCACTAAAATGCAAATTTTTTCTATAATTGAACTTCCACATTAAAAGACATCTATTTGGGTTCAGAACTAGTAAAATTTTAATTGAACGAAACTGTGTAATGTCTAAATGACTAGAATATTTTTAGAGGCTTGTTTCTTATTTGATCTCCAAATCAAACTAAGCTGCATTATGACTTCTAAAACTTTAGAGTTTTGTTAGTCTACTTTCTTAATAGTCACTGGGCCGTTTTCCACAGGATATTAAAAACCAAGATCATAACATATAACAGATCTGAAATATTTTAATGTTAAATTATCCCTGTTTTCACTTTATAAATCTAAGGGTTAGTTATATTATTTTTAATATTATTTTAATTTATTTGAATATTATAATGCTGACATTTTATTGAAGAATTCACATTTGTATTGCAAGGTGAAAATGGCATGGGATTCCTTTTATTATTCTCTTTTTTCAAGTTTTGGGTTTATGAAGATACTGACTGTAAGTAACAAAAGTATTTCTTTTATCCCTGGGCTCTGAAAATTTTTAAATCACTTAGTCTTGTTTAGGCCTTTCAAATTTAAATTTATTCACATGTTAATTGATATAAAGAAGGTATATTCCATTGAGAGAGTCTTTGTTAGCTTTATCAATGGCTCCATAATTATTAATTGATATAAGACAACACTTATACTTGTTCTTGAAACAACTTTAGTAGTTTATGTTAATTGTTTGAATTGAAATTTTAGGATGTATCATAATTAATTGCATATATATGTATATCACTCACTACTCTTTTGTGTTTTGTAACTTGTCCTAATTATATGCTGATAAAATCTCACTCTCATTCTTGGGGTATAAACACTGTTTGTTGTTGTTGTTGTTGTTTTGTTCCTGATTTGCCTTAAGTAGTATGATCAATCTTTTAAATTATTGCATTTATTCCTCACTTATAGTGTTTCCTTCTATTATGATGTCATTTTTTTCTCCTATGTCCCTTACCTAGGACTTTTGCAATTATCTTTCTCCATGTTTTTTTTTTCTCTTTTTCAATTTTGTTGATTTGAAAATAAATTTATTTTCAATAAATTTATAAACAGCAGTAATAATATTGCTGTTTATTATGTTCAAATACATAATCTTATAAGTTTTCCCCTGACTACAGTTTTGATTGTATCACATAAAGATTGATGAAGTGCTATAGTTAATATATTCTAAAGTAGAGCATATAGTAAACTTCATTTTTGTCTTTAAAGATATTTTGAGAATAATTAATTTTTTTAGGTTTACCTTTTACTTTTAAAAATATCACATTTCTATGGACCTGTGGGATGTATGTGTATGTATATTTGGATATCTAATTTTAGGTTCTTTTCACAAATTTTTCTGTTTTAAGAAATTCTGCCATTTTAATAAGAAAATGTGGAACATAATTGAATACTTTTTAATATACAGAGAAATCTGCTTTTCTATTTGGAAATGAGTGTTCATAAATGTCTTATTTTCAAAAAATTTAATTTCTAAATACAAAATTACGAGATACATTTTGTGATGGCTCCATTAATTACATATGTAATTTTCTTTACTTCCTCTGGTAAAAGTCAAAAAAGTATTTTTAAATTCTCATTAAAATTATATTTTTAAAAGATTATTTTCCCTTAAAGTTATTATTTTTTAATTTAGTATTTATTGAGCTTCTCACAGGAAAAGAACTAATCAATATATCAGCATTCATGGAGGTTTCATTCTAATAAGACTTACTTATTCTAGAACTTACTAAGTTCTAGAAATATCATTAGTTTAAAGTGTCTGACATATAGAAGACATTCAATAACATTTTTGCTTGAAGGATTTCATGAATAAATGCACAAATATATCTCAATTCCATAGTACTGCACCACTATCCCCCTTTCAAATTAACTCATCATTATTGCTTCTACCTTTTATCAATAATGTTAGTGACAGAAACATTTTTCCCTTTAGGGAAGCACCCTGGTCTTCTCTTTCTCCTTTACTCATGCCTTCCCTGTAGTGGGTATGATATTTCATTAGTGCTTTTGGATTAAGGAACTTGGAATAAGCACCTCTGTCTCTTCCTCTTTTTTCTCCTTAGAAGCAAGCTTATCTTTATTTTATGGTCTTCACCTTTATGACAGCATTCTACAATGACAAACCTTGTGTATGGAATGCCTGTAGATTTCCTATACTGGATATGACTGTGAGTTTGGGGGAGGGGAGGCTAAGAGCAAATCAGTGTAATCAAGAGTGCCCATTTTTGTTGTATCTGTAAGTCACGTCTTTCAATAAAGCTCATCAGTAATAAAGCTGATATTTTCATATCCATCACCTGAGTCTTTCTCGCTTGGTTCAGAGAGTCTTGTGAAGTATGGGGGTCCTATTTATTTACACTCAAAAATCACATAGTCACTCTTTGTCTTAGCATGGATTCACACCTGTAGCAGAATGGGTTCCTTGAAGTAGAAACTGAGATGAACACTTCTGTACAGAATGTTTATATCTGAGTGCTCTCAGAGATATGCCAGTATGGAAGTGAGAATGTCTGGATATGGTCAAGATTGGAATGAACTCACAATGCAAGTGTAGCTGAGGCCTCAGCCTCAGCTGAGCCTCAGGCTCAGCCTCAGCTCCCAAAGGAGCTCTGGACCTAGGGTGCCATACAGAGTTGTCCCATATTGAGACAAGGGAGTTAGTCATTTATACCCCTCAGTCAGTCAGTGACAATCAGCTACTTTTGAGAATAGACATAATTGAGCAAAGCAGTTCTCTGCAGTTGAGGGCAATTTCCAATGATGAACCCATAAGTGAGAAGTTAGAAAATGATACTCATTGTGAGAAAGATGGTTTGGAAGGTAAAGAGGAGATCTGAGAGGAGCTTCCCAAATCCACTAGACTTTTGAAACCTTTCAGGATTTTGCTTTAATTTTAACTTGATATTAATACTGTTATCCTTGATTTCCACTTGAAAACTTGCCTGAAATATATGTGAAAGTATGTATTTGAAAAAATTTCCAAATTTCCTTATCACTTGTGCAGTATGTTTTTTATAAGGAGACTATCATGTACTTTTTTGATATTTTATTGACATTTAACATAAATACATGTGGAAAAGCACATATAAAACAAATTGACAGCTAGTGAAATTATTGCATATTATATATAATGAGGCATAATCCACATCAAAAAATAATTTTAATAGTAATACAGAAACTTTCCTAGTCTCTTCTTCACAACCCTACATTTTTTGTTTTCTTTTTTTCTATTCTTGTTTTATTTTTAATATAAATTAAGTGATATGTTCTTTTAAAAAATCTTGTAGTTTTGTTTTACACACTTCTTTATATTGACTCAATATTACACTACTTAAAGACTATAGATTTTTAATTATTCTTGCTTGATATCCTGTATAAATACTTCAATTTCAATTTTTTTCAGTATTGTCATGGGCATTCTAAACTCATTGCATTAAAAATTTATTGAAGTATAAAAATATTCTTTGTCCACAAAAAATATCATAGCTTGACAAATTTTAAATAAGCATATGCTCATGTTACCATTACTCACATCATAATATAAGGCATCTTCTAGACAGATTAAAACCCTGAATTTTAAAAAATCATTAATATTATAATTAGGGGAAAGACAAGTAAGAGTAGTTAGTATGAAAATCTTAGTCTTTTAATTGAATATTTGTTTAATTTCCAGTCTATCTGATTGTTGGATTCATCTTCATAATCTCATGGTTTATACTTAATTTGACCTACTGATATTACATTACTGTTTTTCTGAGTTCTTGCCTTTTTTATGATTAATTGTGTATTTCTTCATGATTATTTTCCTCTCTTTTAAATTATATATTTTCATCCTTTTGCTAATTCTTTGGTGGTTATGTTAAAGATAACAAACTGTACCCTTGGATTACTAAATACAAGTTGTCATTGTCACCATTTAACAATTAGAACATTTCAAATTTATATATCAGTTCTTAACTTTTTCCTTCCTATTATGGGTTTTAATTCTATGTATAATTTAACTCTCAGAGGTTACTGTTATTTTATCTTAATGGTAAATTATTATTATATTTACAACCATATTAACTCATTATAGTGTCATACCATCTTAGAGTTAAGAACTTTTTTATAGAATTATTATTTGCTTAAAAATTTTATTTAGTATTTCCTTTAGCACTTGAGTGCTAATGGTAAATTACATAATTTCTTCTGATCTAAAAACACCTTCATGTACCTCCATTATCAAAAGACACATTCACTTATTTAACTTCAGCACTTTAAAGAAGGCATTCCATTTACTGTGATTTCCATAATTTCTGTTAAGAATGAGCTATAAATCCAATTTTCCCTTCTTTAATAGGAATGCACGTTTTAGAAGTAAATCTTGTGGAGTCCTTTTACTGACTTATCACAATAGGAGTTTTTAATTTTCAGAGTTGTTTGTGATGAAGCTCTAGGAACTCAGCAACTGCACTTTGGGTTTTCCTATTTCAGGTCTTCTTCCGTGGTGGTTTCTGCTAGAGTCTCTACTGCAGGTACACCTTGCCTAGACGGTGGTTGATATATTCAGCTATAAATCCCTTCACTCACCTCTCACTAAATGAGTAGGAGGGGGAATAACTAACAGAGGAAAAAATCTGCAGACTGTGCCCTCTGCCACATAACTATTGGATATGGACATAAACTGTATGTCAGAAAGGGAATTCAGGGTAACAATTATCCAGGCAATGGCTAGGTTGAAGACCATTAGTGGCAACATAGAAACTCTAAGGGCAGAAGTGAAGGCTAATCTGGCAGTACTAAAAAATAGTATCAGTGAGATCAAATTTAATCTAAATATTCTAACAGTTAGGGTAAACAAGGCAGAAGACTGAATTAGTGATCTAGAAGACAAACTAATACAAAACAAGCATCAGCAGGAGGCTTGGAACAAACATCTTAGAAACCAGGAAAACAAAATTAGGGAAATAAATGATGCCATGAAATGTTCCAATGTCAGAATTATTGGGATCCCTGAGTGGAGTGGAGAGAGAAAGAGAGAGAGAGAGAAGATAGAAGACATAAGAAAACAAATTCTGGATGAAAACATACCCAATCTGGGGAATGGAAAAAGTGTTCATGTCCTAGAGGCAGAAAGTACACCCCCCAAGATTGGTGATCTAGAAAGACATCCAGACACTTCATTCTGAAATTCACGAATCATAATATTAGATAAGAGGTTCGAAGGGCAACTAGGGGGAAGAGATCCTTACAGAGAAAGGTCCATCAGAATAATGTCAGACCTGTCCAAAGAAACATGGCAAGCCAGAAAGGGCTGGCAAAACATATTCAGGGCACTAAATGAGAAGAACATGCAGACAAGAATACTTTAACCAGCAGGGTTGACATTCAAAATGGATGGAGAGATAAAGAGCTTCCAAGACTGGCAAGCTTTAGAAGAGTATGTGACCACCAAGCTGGCACTACAAGAAATATTAAGGAGGGTTCTATGAAAGAAGAAAGAACCCGAGAGTGACATAGAACATAAATTTACGGTGACAATCTATAGAAACAAGGACTTCACAGGCAACAGGATGTCAATAAAAACTTATCTTTCATCATGAATGGCCTAAACGCTCCCATAAAATGGCACAGGGTTGCAAATTGCATAAAATGACAGGACCTGTACATATGCTATCTACAAGATACACATCTGGAACCTAAAGATATATCCAGACTGAAAGTGAAGGGATGGAGAACCATCTTTCATGCCAACAGGCCTCAAAAGAAAACTGGAGTAGTGATTCTCATGTCAGATAAATTGGATTTTAAGGTAAAGACTGTAGTCAAGATACAGAAGGACATTGCATCATTCCTAAAGAGTCTATCCACCAAGCAGATTTAACAATTGTAAAAATGTATGCTCCCAATATGGGAGCAGCCAACTACATTAGCCAACTGTTAATCAAAATAAAGAGTCATATTGATAGGAATACATTAATTGTAGGAGATCTTAACATGCCAATCTCAGCAATAGACAGATCATCCAAACAGAACAATCAATAAAAAAACAAGAGCTATGAATGACACATTGGATCAAATGGACCTCACAGATATATGTAAAACATTCCACCATAAAACAACAGAATACTCATTCTTCTTGAGCACACATGGAACTTTCTTGAGAATAGACCACATAACCGGGTCACAAATCAGGGCTCAACAGATGCACACATAACTGGGTCACAAATCAGGGCTCAACAGATACCAAAAGATTGAGGCTATTCCCTGTATATTCCCAGACTACAATGCTTTGGAGCTGGAATTCAACCACAAGAAAAAATTTGCAAGGAATTCAAACACTTTAAAGCTAAAGACCATCCTGCTCAAGAATGTTTGGATTAACCAGGAAATCAAAGAATTTAAACAATTCATGGAAACCAATGAGAATGAAGACACTTCGGTCCAAAACCTAAGGGACATGTCAAAGGTGGCCTTAAGGTGAAAATACATAGCCCTCCGAGCCTCACTCAAAAAAAAAAATTGAAAAATTTCAAATACACCAGCTTTCTATACACCTCAAAGAACTGGAAAATCAACAACAAATTAAGCCAACCCCACACTCAAGAAGGGAAATAAGATTAGATCAGAAATCAATGTGTTAGAAACTAGAGATGCAGTAGAACACATCAAAGAAACTAGAAGCTAGTTCTTTGAAAGAATCAATAAGATCAATAAACCACTGGGCAAACTAATCCAAAAGAAAAGAGAGATGTCCCAAATTAATAAAATTATGAATGAAAGGGGAGAGATCACAATTAACACCAAGGAAATAGAAACAACCACCAGAAATTATTATCAACAGTTATAAGCCAATAAGTCAAGCAACCTAGATGAAATAGATGCATTCCTGGAAACCTATAAACTTCCAGGACTGAAAGAGGAAGAAATTGACAACTTGAATAGACCAATATCTAGTAATGAGTTTGAAGCAGTGACCAAATACCTCCCAAAAAAAACAAGAGCCCAGGACCTGACGGATTCCCTGGGGAAGTCTACTAAACATTCAAAAAAGAAATAAAACCTATTCTCCTGAAGCTGTTTCACAAAACAGAAACAGAAGGAAAACTTGTAGACTCTTTCTATGAAGCCAGCATTACCTGGATCCCCAAACCAGGCAAAGACCGCATCAAAAAGGAGAATTTCAGACAATAGCCCTAATGCATATGGATGCCAATATTTTCAACAATATCCTAGCTAATGGGATTCAACAGTACATTAAAAAGATTATCCACCATAACCAACTGGGATTTATCTCTGGGATGCAAGGGTGGTTCAACATCCACAAATCAATTAATATGATAGAACAAACCAATAAGAGAAGAGAGAAGAACACATGGTCCTCTCAACTGATACAGAAAATGCATTTGACAAGATAGAGCATTCATTCCTGATGAAAACAATTCAAAGTATAGGGATAGAGGGAACATTACTCATAAAATCTATCTATGAAAAACCCACAGTGAATATCATCTTCAATGGGGAAAAGGTGACTGCCTTCCCTTTGAGATCCAGAACATGAAAAGGATGCCCACTCTCGCCACTCTTGTTTAATATAGTTCTAGAAGTCCTTGCAACAGACAATAAAAATAAATAAAATATTTGGCAAAGAAGAAGTCAAAGTCTCTCTCTTCAGAGACGACATGATACTTTATATGGAAAACCCAAAAGACTCCACCCCAAACTACTAGAACTCTACAGCAATTCAGTAATGTGGCATGATACAAAATCAATATACAAAAATCACTAACAATGAAAATATCAAAAAGGAAATTATAGAATTGATTCCATTTATTATAATACCAAGAAGCATAAGATATCTGGGAATAAACCTAATCAAAGAGGTAAAGGATCTGTACTCGAGGAATTACAGAACACTCATGAAAGAAATTGAAGACACAAAAAGATGGAAGACCATTCCATGCTCATAGATGAAAGAATAAACACTGTTACAATGTCTATACTGCCCAGAGCAATCTATATTTTTAATACCATCCCAATCAAAATTCTTCTGGCATTTTTCAAAATGCTAAAACAAACAATCCTAAAATTTGTATGGAACCAGAAAATAGCCCAAAATGCTAAGGAAAGGTTGGAAAAGAAAAACAAAGCTGGGGCATCACATTGCCTGATTTCAAGCTTTACTACAAAGCTGTGAGCACCAAGACAGCATAGTACTGGCACAAAAGAAGACACATAGACCAGTGGAACAGAGTAGAGAGTCCAGATATGGACCATCAAATCTATGGTCAAATAATCTTTGACAAAGCAGGAAAGAATATCCAGTGGAAAAAAGACAGTCTCTTCAATTAATGGTGCTCAGAAAATTGGACAGCTATATACAGAAGAATGAAATGCAACCATTCTCTTATACCATACACAAAGATAAACTCAAAATGGATGAAAGACCTCAATGTGAGGCAGGAATCTATCAAAATCCTAGAGAAGAACATAGGCAGTAACCTCTTCAACATCACCCACAGCAACTTCTTTCAAGGCATATCTCAAAAGGCAAAGAACACAAAAGTGAAAATGCATTTTTGAGACTTCATCAAGATAAAGAGCTTCTGCATAGCAAAGAAAACAGCAAAACAAAGAGGCAACCCATGGAATGGGAGAAGATATTTGCAAATGACACTATAAATGAAGGGCTGATATATACGATCTATAGAGAACTCCTCAAACTCAACACCCAAAAAACAGAGAAAATCATGCTTTTTTTTTTCCTTTTTTTCTCCAAGGAAGCTGAGACAATTCTTGGCACAAAAATACAAAACAAAACAGACAAACAAACAAACCCAAAAACCTAACACCATTCCTTAAATTTATCATTAGAGTCTGTGTGTCCAATATAGGATCAAACTATAGAAGAAAAAATCAATAATTCAAGTGAAATTGGAGGGTTTCTGTTTTAATACATTGTACTAGATATATTAATTACTGAACTAAGGCAGTTTTTAAAACAAAATATTACAGAAGAACTTTTTATTTCATAAGAATTATTTAAAAATTCATAAATCTTTCTCTAATTTTATTCAAAAGGTAAGTAAAAAATTAGCCCTTTGGGACATCATAGACTTATACATGGCATAGAGATTATAAAATAAAGTTGTTTAGCTCAGGGGTGTCTGGGTGGCTCAGTGGGTTAAAGCCTCTGCCTTCGGCTCAGGTTATGATTCTAGGGTCCTGGGATCGAGCCCCACATAGGGCTCTCTGTTCAGTGGGGAGCCTAGGCTTTACCTCCTTTCTCTTCCTGCCTCTCTGCATACTTGTGATCTCTCTCGCTCTGTCCAATGAATAAAAATAAAATCTTTTAAAAAAAAAGTTATTTAGCTCATTTGATACAGTGGCCATCTTACTAAAACTAATAGGTATTTGTATCTTCACCTTATTTGAGTTTCCAAGGCATTGGTCAAGTTTAAAATTTTTCTCTTAATAAACAATGCCACATTCTCTGGATTTTTCCCTTATAACTCCAGACCAATCTCTTTTTGTCTTTAATTAAAAAGTTTCTTGAAGATACTAATCAATTTCTTGCTTAGTGCTGTAATTTCAGTGCTATGATGTGTCTGGCAGAAAATAAATACTCATGAAATATTTCCTGAGAAACATCCTCAGTGACAGGCTAGCTAACTATTAGAGTTCTTCAAACTTAGGTATTGGATCTTATTCTCTACTCACTTATCTCTATACCCTAGATAAGTGAAATCTTGGTGTTATAAAATATCATACACATGTTGATTTTTCTTATAACTGGATTTTTTTGATACTATAACTGAAACTGATTATCTTCACTTTAACATTTTATGATGGGTTTTAGCCAATCCCACTGGATTCAGTTTCTTATAATAGAAAGCTGATTATAGATACCCACAAAGTGCTTGCTCATAACTGCAAGAAAATTAGAAATATGACATGTCATCATTTATGAATAATCTATGAACAATGCAGCAAGTTTAAGCTGTTGGCCAATAACCAATTGAACCATAAACTCAAATGTAATGCAAGTGGTTAACTAGTATAAAAAATTAGAGTAATTTGAAATGCCACTTTGAATATTCTAATTCTAATTTGAAATCTATGTCTAATTTGAATGTAATTCAAATTTGAAAAATTCTAATTTAAACACTAGTTTTAATTTTAAATTTAATTCTAATTTGTATGTTTCATCTACTTTTATTTTTTCTTCTTAACTATTCTTATCTGTCTTTCTAATTAGATGTATGTTAGATCTCTACTTTCTTTCATATAAACTAGTCATTGGCTCAGTTATCATCATTTTAATTTTCCTCAGAAAGCTAAAAGCATTATTGAACTACTTGACTAAACTTCTCAGAGTTATTTGCTTTAATAAATAAACTGCTTAGTTTTCTATTCAAAAAATTTACTTCGGAATATAGCCTTTGTAATTTTAGAGGGTTTCTGCCTCTGATAAATTTAGTTTTTCCAAGTTTCAATAAAATATGGTTTATAACTGTTTCCATGTGTAGTTCCTGATGATAAAGTAAATTTACCTTTATTGATGACTGTAATTCTTATCTTTTCAAAACTATATCTTTTTATACATCTATCTGGGATTTTCCTCTTTCTTTCTTTCTTTCTTTCTTTCTTTCTTTCTTTCTTTCTTTCTTTCTTTTTTTTCTAATTTTGAAAGTGGATAAGTTTTTCCTCGGTATTGCATATTAGAAAAGATAAATTTATTTTTCTATAAAGTTGTTTTTTGCTTGTTCATAGGACTCTTGGCTATAGGCTTTTGTAGTGAACTATGGGAAGGAATGTCTTTTATTGTTTCCATGGACAACAAAGTATTGAAGACAGTAGCAGTAGTTGGTGTCCCTTGAAATTAAAGAAATGTGTTGAGCTTTGTTTTCTATATACTGTTTCCTTTTCTGCTCTTGATTTCATTTCTTGTTTTTTGATCCTTATGAATGCTTATTCTAAGGCCTCTTGAGAAATAAAAATTCCACCAAGTATATTATAGTGATGTCAGCTCTGCTAAGAAATCTTGTTTAGTTTTCTTTGTATTTGTTGTGATGACCAATATTTAACTGGTTTTACACTCCCTTATATCCCCTTACCTTAGAAGATTGAGGTAATAAACCCTTTTTTTTTATTAACTTAGCATATCATACATTAAAACAAAACAAAACAAAACTGAGGCTGGATATTCCTAAAAATACACCTGTTCAGGGCACTAACAAAAAATAGAAGTGTCTTCTGCTTTCCACTCCCCATGATTTGTACTTTTACTCCATATACCTGCTGCTTCAAGTGTGATAATTGTCTGGATTCAGCAGCAAAACAAAGCAAAACAAAAACCTCTACAGATAAATCCTTCCTTTGTTTCTGTTACTTGACTGGCAATGAGCACTTAATCCCAATTTCGTCCAAATCTTATAATGTTTGTGAGACATACATGACTATCTAGTTTTAATATTATTATTTTGCAGGGGCTTGGATATTGCCATATTATTTTGTGAGGGACGCAGTTAAAAATCAATTCTCTTTTGATATTAAAAGAGTTGACATTAGCATTGAAAGAAAAGATACGTATTTTCTTATTTACTATGTCATGAGCTTGTATAGTCACTTAATTTAAAAGCCAAATTAGATGATCAAAGTTTAAGTTCAGTGGTATGGTCTTGAAACCTGAATACAGTACTGTTTTGAACCAAATAAAAGTGTAATCTGATTTTTCTAGAGGCATATCTAGCAGATCACACCTGAAGAAAAGCAGAATTTTGGGTTTTGCCTCTCCAGTAAGCCAAAGAGAAGAAAAACAACTAACTACAATATCAGAGACTTATCATTTCTTTACTGGGTCAACCTCCAAAATTTATGCTCGTTGAAGTAGAAAAATATTAATGTTACCATCCCTTATCACTTAGGCTCATTTCTCCCACATAGAATAGTCAATTATTATTGCCAAGTTTTATACCTTCCTTATGGCATGGCATATAAGAACTTCCACTAAACCTGACTCCTCTTCTGCATCCGTTATACTGCTGACAGCGCAATGTGCCACTTCTGTCAACAGAGATGTGGATTCACATGTGAACACAAATTATGCAGGCCAATACGAATCCAGGGATTTTTTATCCTCCTTTAAAATCCTACTTTTGAGATAAACTACCTTGAAAATATTATCCTTTTTTCTTTATGTTCAGTGTCAGCTATTTATTTCATGACTGGCTCTTACAATTCATTTAAGATACTGGCATAATGTTGATAGTCATTATCTCTAACAAGAGTAACCCATAATCCTGGTGAACTTCTGTTACAACAATCTAAAATAAACATATGCATTGTAAACACCAACTTCTCTTCAACAAAGATTTTCTCTACTTCATCCACATTGAATATTTTATCACACTCTTTCAGTTTACAACCATTCTATCATTCCAGCAGATACTGGAGATATATTATAATTTAGGGAGTGTTCTCACCCAAGAAAGAGATTTAGTAGTTAACAAGACATATTGTAATTTCACTGGGGGAAGAAGGGCAAAAAGAAAATAAATAGACAAATATCACTATGATAAAATTAAAATTTATGATCTTCATTTGTTTACCTTGTCAAATTTCCTGTAGAGAGTATTTGAATATTTGACCCTCCAATCACTAATTTACTGCTCTTGGGATCAAATGTGAATTTTTTTTCATAATCTTCATATGTTAGAATAGTTCTATAATTACTAAAAGTAATGAAGAAACACAGACAATTTCCATTTATACCCATACTCAGGTTCTACAATTATTATCACTTATTTTAGTATGGTACATTTGTTGCAATTAATAGACCAATATTGATACATTATTATTAACTAATGTTTTCAGATTTCCTTAGTTTTTACCTAACATTCTTTTTCTTTTCCAGGATCTCAACAAGGATACTTCACTATATTCTGTTATCATACTCTTAGCTGTGATGGTTTCTCCGACTTCTCCTGCTTTAGATGACCTTGACAGTTGTGCAGAGTATTGGTCAGATATTTTGTAGAATGTCCCTTATTGGGATTTGTCTGATATTTTACACATGATTAGATTTAGGTTATGGGATTTTTGGAGGAAAATAATAAAGGTAAAGTGTTATTTTTATCACATAATATCAAGCCTATACACTATTGCCATGACTTATTACAGCTGATGTTAACGTTGATCACCTGTCTGAGGTAGTGTGTGTCAGGGATTCTCTCCCCTATAAAGTTATTCATTTCCTCACACTTTCCATATTACATTCTTTGTAAAGATGTCACTGTATACAGCCATACTTAAAAAGTGGAGAGAGATGACCCACCTTCTAGTGAACAGAGTATCTATAAATTTTCTGAGTATTCTCCTCCATTTATTTGTCTATTCATTTATTTATGAACTTATGGAACCTGATATTCAATTTCAGGCTATAATCCAATACTAGTTTGTTTGTTTTCTCAATATCTCCACATTTATCTTTTGGGAGCTCTTTCAGTTGACTCTTTGTCTCTTTGACATACTTTATCATCAGGCTATCCTTGGGATCGCTTCCTTAATTTCTATCATTACAAAATGTTTCATGATTGTCTTGTATATTTCCTACCCAGTCCTAAAACATTTCTCCATGGAGTCCTGATTATTTATTTGCTTATTTAGAATTATATTAGTAAAATATATCTGGGCAGGGATATTGTTGCTTAGGCTCTCTCAGCTGACAGCAAGTGGTTATATATAGTATATAAAATACGCTAATTTCTATTTCCCATACCTATGCTGAGAGTGTATATTAGCCATAATGACCTTCATTTATTTCACAAAATTTGCCTTTGAATATCTACATATATTTTTCAGATTAAAATTTTATTTCTTATAGTAACTTCCTTGTTATTTTGTTTCCTAAATTTTATTCATTCTTCAGATTTAAAATAATCATCATTTTTTGTTCTTTCTTTTCCCAGCCAAGGTATATATTTTCATACTTTTAAACTCATACAGTGAATGTTCCATATTATATTTGTATTTCTGCTACACTATATGATTAATTAAGCAACAAAAGTCTCTTTGTATCTAGCTAAGCACCATTATCTTCTGTATCATAAATTGTACCTCACATAGGACATGCACTCCCTCTACCCTCCACGCTCATGCTCACACAAGCTCTCTTTAAAATAAATAAATAAATAAAACTCTTTAAAAAAAAAAAAAAGAAAATCAAAAAGAAAGTCAAAAAGAATCATCAATATCAAAAGCTCCAGGAACTAATAAGCAGTTGTAGCAAGATTACAAGATATAATGTCAATATACCAATCAATTGCTTTTCTATATAACACCAATGAAAAAGTGGAACTTGGTATTATAAGCTCACTACCATTTGCATTAGCATCCCTAATGCAATACTTAGAATAAATATTAAAAAAATACAATCTATATGAGGAAAACTACAAAATTCTGATGAAATCAAATAAGTACTAATTAAATGTAGAGCTATTCATGTTCTTGGATAGAAAGACTCAGTGTTCTCTAGATGTCAGTTCTTCCCAGTTTGATCTATAGATTCAATGTAATCCCAAACAAAACCACAGCAAGCTATTTTGAGGATATTAAGAAACAAATTCTAAAGTTTATATGGAGAAGCAAAAGAACCAGAAGAGCCAATCAAATATTGAAGGAAGAAAAAATTTGGAGGACTGACACTATCTGAATTGAAGACTTACTATAAAGCTAAAGTAATTAAGACATATGATATTAGTGAATGAATACACAAGTAAAACACAAATAAATAAAAACATATTTATATAAAACAAATAAAATATAAAAATACAAAAATTATTATATTGTAATGCAATAAGAATGTATTCATTGTGAATGAATACACAAATAGCTCAGAAACAGACAAACATAAATATAAATATGATCTGTGATGTAAGAGCAAAGGCAATATAGTGGACAAAATAACAGTCCTTTCCACAAATGGTTCTAGCAAAACAGAACAACCATATGGGGGGAAAAAAAAGGCAGAAAAAGAAAAAAAGAAAAAAAATCTGGACAGAATAATTAACAGAATAATTAACTCAAACAGATAATAAGCCTAAATACATAATTTAAAAGTATGAAACTACTAGAAGATAACATAGGAGTAAACCTAGATGACCTTGGGTTTTTTAGATACAGCAATGGGGACACCATCCACAAAAGAAATAACTGATAATTTTCATTAAACTAATAACTGATAGCTTTCATTAAAATAAAAAACTTCTCTGTGAGAGACAATGTTGAGAGAGAGAGAAGACAACCCACATCCTGGGAGAAAATATTTGCAAAGAGACATGTGATAAAGGACTCTTACCCAAATATACAAAGAACTCTTACCCAAATACACAAAGAACTCTAAGAAAACAACAACATGGGGATGTGTGGGTCAGTGGGTTAAGTGGCTCCCTTTGGCTCAGGTCATGATCTCAGTGTCCTGGGACTGAGACTCTAGATGGGTTTCATTCTCATCAGGGAGTCTGCATCTCCCTCTTCCCCTCCCACCCACCCATGCTGTCTTTCTCAAATAAATAAATAAAATCTTTACGCACACACACACAAAAAGGAAACAAGAACCTGATTTAAAAATGAACCTCAGACATTGATACCTCATTAAAGAAAATATACAGATGTCTGATGAGCATATGAAAAGGTTTCTAATATCATATATCTTCAGGGGGGTGCCTGGGTGGCTCAGTTGGTCATATATCTTCAGGAAAATGAAAATTAAGACAAAAATGGTACACAACTTCACACCTATTAGAATGGTGAAAAGGATGTGGAGCAACAGGAACTCTCATTCATTGATGCTGGGAATGCAACATGGTATAGCCACTTTGGAAGATAGTTTGTCGGTTTCTTATAAAACTAAATACACTCAGCAAACATGCTCCTTGGTATTTACTCAAAAAAGTTGAAAACATATGTCCAAATAAAAATCTGCACATGGATGTTTAAAGCAGCTTTATTCATAATTGCCAAAACCTGGAAGCAAGATGACTTTCAGTGGGTGAATGGATAAACAAACTGTGGTTCATTATTCTGTATAAAAAAGAAATGAGTTATAAAGCCATGGGGGAACTTATATGCATGTTACTAAGTGAATGAAGCCATACTGAAAAGACTATCTATTGCATAATTCCAATTATATTCCATTCTGGAAAGGCAAAATTATGGAGACAGTAAAAAGATCAGTGTTTGCCAGGGCTCTGGGAGAGGGAAGAAAGGATGAATGAGTAAAACGAAGAAGTTTTTAAGGCAGTGGAACTGCTGTATATGATAAAGTAATAGCGGATGCATTCCATTATATATGGTCAAAACCAATGCACCATACAAAGAGTGAACCCTAATGTAACCTATGATTTTTAGTTAACAATAAAATATCAGAATTGGCTTCTTAATTTTAACAATGCTAACAGAAGATGTAAATAAAAGGAGGAATGAGACAGGACTCAAAAGAAGTGATATTAGGGGAACTCTATACTCTCCACACAATATCTCCATAAACTGAAAACTGCTCAAAAAAATTCTATTAATTAATAAAGAAAAGTGGGGTGTGCTGGACAAATAAAATCACATTTGACATACATACAGTTTTGATTTGTCAAAGTAAAAATAAAATTTATATCATACAAACAAGAATGGAGCAGTTATAAAGAAAAAAAAAATGCTTAACCTAAAAAAAGGCAATTCGACCTGAAAGAAAGTCAGTGAGGTTAGTTATATTACATGTTGGTATAGGAATGATTCTTTACACATCAGAACAGAGAGTCAGCAACCATGTATTCAAAGGCAAGCTATGATAGAATCAGAGGTAGTGTAGAAAGAATAATATTGACTATTACTTACCGAGAGTTTTATTTGGAAATTTTAGCAAATATGAAAAATAATCACTGCACAAGTGAGTTACACATCTTAAAAATATTATGTAAACCATTTCATATAAAATTTTTAAAAACAAGGCACCCTTCCTTTTGGATATCTGAATCAAGGAGATGGAATACAAAAGACAACAATTGCAAAGTAAAATGTGTGAAAGATGACTAACGAGGGCACTGATAACAAACTGCAAATGAGGCAAGTTGAAAGTGATCATAGCTACATGCTTTCATTAGAAATGCAAAAGAGGAAGTTTGAAATTACTTCTTATGGTGGATAAAAATGGAAAAGCTCAATCAAGGTGATAAGTAAAAAGGTCCTTTTCAAGGAAGCTTCCTTTTTACATGTGTTCATCTATCTTGGAGACACTGAGCTAGAGTCACTGTCAGACTAGATACAACTTGGCTTTGTCAAAGACGGAGTAATGATTGCAGAGAAAGAGTTATTAGGGCATTGAATGATATGTACAGTTGGATTTAATTAGGGCAAAGTGATAAGTGATGGTTTTAGCACAAGAATTAACACAGATGGTCAAAAAAGACAAATTTAGTATCTTCAATCTGGAAAATGTCAGGCTTAGCATAGATAATGAAGTCCTAGAAAATAAAGAATGAAATAAAGGCTCCACTGAAATGGCAAATGATTTTAGGAAGGAAAGCATGCACACACTATTCTTAGAATTCCTAAATAGATAATGACTATATCAGCTTAGCCTAGATTACAGCTATAGTAGTGTAATAAATGTGAAATTTCAAAACTTATCAAGATAATAAATATTTAAAAAATTAAAATTTTTATTTTAAAAAGAACAATAATAAAGCATAATGACCATAATTCAAATTTTATATTGCTTGTTAAATACTTTCTACCCAAATATATTTATAGCCTACTTCATTTTAAAGTGGTAATTATATCTATAGATAATATTTAGAAAAGCTGGGCTTAGATCATTATTTATTATTTCTTGACATAATCTGTAAATTAATACTGAAAAAATTAAGTTAGGTGTCTGTATTCCTTATGCAATATAAATTCTAAATCACATTCTATTGTAGAAAGAATTGATATGCTATTATACAAATCTAAGATATCTAAAGGGCAGTATTATCAACAGAAAGCACTTGAGATTTTAAACCAAGGTAAGAACAAACTAGTATTGGCTTTTTAATGGAAGACTAAAAATAATGTCTTTTATTATACTTGAGATACTTCGGTTTTTTCATTTGAACACCTTGAGTATTTCAGAGCCTGTAATTTTACATTAAATAATCAGTGACATGGTTTTCTTTATCCATGTCATTGCTTAATAGAAATCTGTGAAGGTAAATGTTAGTTGGTAAGGAAACTGGATAGACATGTGGGTGGTACAATGATGCTAGATAAATACACAATCACACACACACAAACACACCACAGAGGAAGGGAGGGAAGAAGAGAAAGAGGAATGGAGGGAAAGATGAGAGAAAGATGTTGCCACCAACAAATACAAAATAAGTGTCTTTGTGGTGAAGATTCAGAATGAAAATGAAAGCAGTAACTGGGATAGCAGCTCTATATTTGCCATGATCCCAGATTCATATGTAAGTATCTAAGAGTTTTATTTCAAAGTTTTCATTGATATTATATATGTATATATATTTATATATTATACTTTATATATATTTATATATCATTTATTTCACTTATTCCAAAAGGAATTAAACTGTTTCTAATTATTCAGAATACTGGAAGCAAGATTACTACTTTTAAAGTAGGGGCTGCTGTTGCATTTTGTCCATAAAGGAATCCAAAAAAATTTGTAGGCAACCATCCCTATAACCTATGCCTATATAAGAACTGGAAGAAGCCATATTCAGCTGACTGTATCTTCAGTATTATATCTTTACCACTGCAGGAAATGTAAAAACACCTAAAAATGAGCTCATGGTTTACTAGTGTTATCAGAACCTAGGAGAGGCTATAGGAAAAAAAATAAAGTAAAACAACACAAAAGAAAATAAACTAATAAAACAATGGAAAGGGAAAAACAATGGAAAGAGAAAAATTAATTCTTGTTACACCTAAAAACAAAAATTCAAAGAATATGAGCAAAACTAAGAAAGTAAACAGTAAAATAAAAATTAGAATATAATTTCATTAAATGAAAATAATAATTTGGCAATAATTATTAATACATAAATACATGGACAAATATATCATGTGTATGGATGACTTACATTCCACGTAGAATTATTTATTTTGTAGAGTGGAAGATAGTGGTCATTTCATTTTTCCTCTATATCTACTCAATTGCCCCAGAATAAGTTATTAAAATGATGTTCCATTTCCCACTACCATGCAGAGCCATGCTGATCATAAATCAAAATGTGCTTGGGCTTGTTTTTGGGTTTTCTATTGTGTTACTTTTGCTTATTCTCCTATCCTCAGGCAGTATATCTTAATTGCTATAACTTTATTATAATTTGGATATCAAGTGAAGTAAAACTTTCCTCCTTGTTTCCTTCTTGAAGACAGTCTTAGCGATTTGTAATCATTTGCACTTCCTTGTGAATTCTGCAATCCAACTTTAGCTTTTTTTTTTTGAGATTTTAGTTATGATTATATTTTATCCATAAATCAATGAAGAAAAATTTACATCTTTAAAGTAATGATAATCTATTGCATGAACAAAGTCTATCTCTCCATTTTATTATCCTTTCTCTTGATAGTGCTATGTAGTTTCTTAGATTATCCAAATTATTTAATATTGTTGGTGATATTGCAAATAGTATCTTATTAAAATATGTCCTTTTGTAAATTAATTTTTGAAGATATGTAAAAATACTTTTAAGAAAATAGCACACAGCTATCACTGTTATATATTTGTTTACTTATTACTTATTTTCAGTTACTCTTAATAAAATATTAGTTGCCTATGGGAATTATTGTCTTAGTTATCATTCTATCTCCAATACCTTGAAAATATCTTGCATAAAACTAATCTTAATAAATAACTTATTGAATTAATTAATATGTAAACAAAAACCATACTTTAAAAAATCCAATTAGTAAAGCCTCATGAACAACGATACTCAATTCTTATTTGTTTCTCATCTGCATTTCTTGCCCATTTTAACAAACTTAATTCAGCATAACTACCATCCCACCACTTGAAAGTATACTTTGCCCCAACAATTATGTACTTTATGGAACATCACTTCTTTTCCCTTCATTCTCTCTTTTCTACTTCACTCTAACTATCCCTAGTTGTGTGTAGAGAACATAATAATGCAAATAGATGGAGGATGAGAGTATAGGAAGAAGTGAGAAAAGATTAAGAGAGAGAAAAACCAGGATTTATAAACAGGCAATTATTTCAATTTCTTCTTTCACCATCTATTCCCAGAAACTCTTTGACAAGGAGGGAATATTGCAAGGTCTGATAATGCACACTTTTATGCAATAGGAAGACAATTTTGGATTTGGTTATTATCCATTCTGTTAATGAAAAAAATTCTGTTAATGAAAAAAAATTCTCAAAATGAAAATAGACATGCATAAGTCAAAAGCGTCAATAAAACATCAAATACATTCATTCATGAGATATGCTTGCCTCCATGACTATCACAGGATAATATTTTCATTTATTTTTGACTTTTATTTGCTTTTTTTTACTCTAACGGGCTAACAGTTACTTCAATTAATGCCCAATAGTTAAGAAGAGTTGAGGTTCCATATCTAAAGTTCTTTATATCATTTTTAGGATTTTTTCTCCCTCACTGGCTTGCTTCACCTTTGGTATTGTGGCTAAGTATAACTTTCTGCCTAGAATTAATAGTTTCCAATTCTTGTCCTAGACTTGAAAGAACAAGTATGAAGTATTGCTACTCACATCATGTATGTAACTCTTTTACAAAGTACAAATAAAAAGTCTTGAAATCATGAAACTCCAAATTGTCAGTGGCCACACATCAACTGTTTTTTTTTTTCAAATATAATTGATATTAATTTCCTTTTACTTAATAAAGGAAGCAAACACACCAGTAGGACGAAAACTATTTGCAGTTCTGCCTGAGAAGGGAAGAATGCCAGTTTATATACCCATCAAATGATATGCTTCTCTACTGAGACTTCCAACAAAGGTGTTAAATGCATCTCAAAAGACTTGATACAGTTCAATTTTTACAACTGACCTCCTTTTTCATCTTTGAAAATATATTAAATAATATGAAAATAATGAAAATTAAAGAGAGTTGTTGCAAAGTTAGGCTTTTCACATGATTAAATTGCTCACCACCAAAAAAAGAAAGGAGTATATAGTCAAATTGAAAAATGCATAAGTCGAAAAATAAATTCAGTACTGAGAATGTAAATTAGTTTGGGTTGCACATAGGAAGTGAAAATTGGAATCCTGATTCTTTATTTTACCAAAACAGGATAATGATTTTGTGGCTATTTTAGGATACCAAAAAAAGAAAATGCCCAATCATAACATCTTAAACTGGATTAACTCTATGTAAACAACTTTAAGAAAGAACTACAAATACACAGAAGTCTGAACTGCAGAATATTTTTCCTCTCTCAGTTATGAATAACTTTTGTAGTCATATTATTAACCTCAAGTGACACCAGGTTAAAAAAACATACAAATCAGTAAGATATTTCCAATGTTTTATGTGACTATAAAGAGTGGTATAAAAGTTTTGTTTCACCTCCACTATTCAAATCTTCTCTCATTCATTTCTTCATTCAGGAAATATAAAACTGTATTTAACAACTAAAATTAGCATTATCATGATCTTCCCATATATATGAAAGTGCAGAAGACAAGTTTCCACCCTTCATGATCTTGACTTTTTTTAAGGAGAGAAAATATATGTATCAGGAAAAAAGGAAGAGTTGTTTTTAAACATTCAGTGAAATAAAAGTCGATGAAAATTATATGACCAAGTATTTTTAGCACTATATTCAAAACATTTTCACATAATGCACATGTAAAATAATAATGTTTATAGCACATTAAAGTGGCAATTTGCAACCGGACCAGTCCAGGACATGTGGCCACACCAATTTCCATCTGAATGCTGAGAAAAAGAATAGCTCAGCACACTTGCAATCCATTTGAGTTACATCCATGTATACTATACAGTTTACACCCAGTGTTAAGACTTACCTCAGGGAGTACCCAGGTAGAGGAGGTTGATAGAAAAAATATTCCTGGATTTGTTGAGTTCTGAATCTCATATTTTATATACATCAATCCATACGTGAATATTCTAGATTAATAATAAAAATAGAAGAATCTATGGAAACATATAGAACATATTAGAAGAATATCATGTATAAAGAAAACAGTTTGGGTTAAGAGAAAACTAAGGGTTTTTAAGGTGCGTATAAACATGTGGTGAGAAGTGTCACTTTAGTAGAAGCTGTGATTCGATATAATGAACTAACATTTTATGTGAATCACATGTAGGAAGAAATCATTATAGGATATTTGAAAAGGTTCTGACAGTTTTGTGAAATAGTTTCTGTCTTAGGAGGTGTTAAACAGAGATTGTATATTTTCCTACTACAAAATATATATATATATATATATATATATAAATTTGCCCTTGGGCTAGCTAACTAAAAGTTAGAAGCGAGTTCTGTGTTGAGCATGTTGTTAAATAAACTAGACTGTGTCTTCTCAGCATAAATAGAATCTTGACCCAGGGTCATATTTTTATGACAGTAGTCATTTTGAATAACATTTTATCTATAGTTCATTTACTTTAGAGCATCATCACACATGTGAAGTAAATAAGTAAAATAAAATGCAACTTTAGGGGCCCTGGGTGGTTCAGTGGGTTAAAGCCTCTGTTCAGCTCAGGTCATGATCGCAGGGTCCTGGGATTGAGCCCCGCGTCAGGCTCTCTACTCAATGGGGAGCCTGCTTCCTCCTCTCTGTCTCTCTCTCTCTCTGCCTGCCACTCTGCCTACTTTTGATCTCTCTCTCCATGTCAAATAGATAAATAAAATCTTTAAAATATAATAAAATAAAATGCAACATTATTTTAGCAAAATTAACTATTACTAGCTGTCCTAAATAAAAATAAATATTAAAACAAGTAAATTAATTAAATTTTAAATTGTAATTTCCCAATAAAGCTTTTATATTGCCTGAAAAATATTTTAGTTGGCTGTCTCAAGAACGAATGTCCAATCTCCTAGCAAAAGCATGTTCTTGATCTGACATACAGTCTCTGAAATCTTTAATATTTTCTCACATATGCAAGCAGAACCACAAACACAACCAAAAAGTGCAGTGTAAGTATTTCTTGAAATTTTATCTCTTGAAATTACTTATTCTCTTCTATAACACTAAGTAATGGTTCTATGATTAAAATAAGGTTCATTTATTAACGCCTCCAACTTCACTCCTTTTATTAAAACTAGCCATTTAATCTTGAAATTTTGGGTGAATTATTAGGAAAGTTTACAAATTCTATTGATTTTTTTCATGACTTTATATATCCCATGAGAGGAAGTGGGAATTTTCTGTTAATCTTTGTCATTTATGTTACCTGGGATATTAGTATGATAATATATTTTTTCTAAAACATTAATAGAATTGAGAATACTATGTTAAACTATGAATTACTATAAAAAATATTAAAGTTAATAAATTTCTGTCCTATATAAAAAGGAAATATGTAAAGGGCCTTTGAAAAGGAGTGACTCAAATTCTGGAATATAAAGGATTTTTTAAATTTTAAAACCACATAGACATATAATTAATAAATAAACACATAACCAATTAAACTTTATTTTGAATTTTCATTACCATAATAGAGAAGTATACTTTGGATACAGAAATAAGTTCTAATACTTTTCTATCATGCACACAAGCTATTATAGGTACACATTTTAGTGCAAAATAGTTCTTTTTAATCATTTACTCAAAGTATGACCCCATCCTTTAAAAAAATCTTGAAAACTATAGCCACGAGAAATGTTTATCACTGACATGCAGATTTTATGTGCCCTCGATTTTGCACTCTGTTGAAAATGGTCTTTCATATAAGCTGCAATAAGTTCTAGTTTTGAACCAGATCATGGGAAGGTACTATTTTGGGTTGTTTTTTGTTTTGTTTTGTTTTCTAATTAACCTTATATCAAGAGATCTGGTCAAAAACTTCAATATCTAAATAAGATTTGTGAATGTAATAGGATAAATAATATGACAGCAGCATACAGAAATATAGTTTATATAGTTAGAAACCAATTGGGATGATTTGTATGTCAAAACAGCTGGGTAATAAAGTCCAATGTTAAAGTACTAATAGGGTGGGAGGCAGGGCAATCATGTCCTGTGTTCCTTTATAGAATGAATTGTTGTTACACATTGAATCTTTGCAATGTAGTGTAAAGGATGCTGACACAATCAATAATTCCCTCTTGGAAAAAAAAAAAAAGTTCAAAGCTTCAATGTGAATAACATTATCCTATTTTCTCAAAAGCCCTTTCCTGCATCGAGTAATATGGCTTCAGACAAGAATTCCAACTGAGTTGTGGCATAAAAAAAGATTACAAGGATTCAGTATACCAGCAGGAAGCACAAAAAGAAAGCATCCTTGCTTGCAACTAGCTTGATTAAACCTAATGATCTAAGATAAAATCAAGATAACTAACTTATTATCAATATCTCCCCTAAGATTTTGCTTTCCTATTTGTTCAAAGTGAACAAACATCTGCTACATTTTCTGAAAAGGTTTTATTCTCGCTTTTTTTTTCCTTAGACTTAAGACTCTTTATTCTTGATTGGATTCTAAAACATCAATCACATAAACAGGAATGATTCCTTCCTTATGCTCTCAGAGGAAAGCTTCTGTGACTGTTCCCAATCTGCCCCATGCTTGATAAAACCTAAGGGAGCTGAACTTTTATTTCTTACTTTCTCAAAAATGAGTAATAAAAGAATCTGTTAATATGGTAATTCTTTTCAGTTTATTAAATAAGAAAATATTTCCCTCTGATTAATATTTAATAGAATTAAGTAAATGTTATTTTATGATTATTTTTAATTTCAAATATCCTCACCTACTATAATCCTTGATTTATTTGAAGAGAAATATGTGTAAGTAGGAAAAAATAGTAACTGCTTTAACAATTATAAAGTTTTGCATGTATAATCATGCTATATAGTCTTTTTAATTCTAGATCTTAAAGGTGTTGCTCTCTTCCTTTATATGTCATGATATATATGAAAATATATTGGACACAGTTATAGCAATTGATTTTGTGCCAAAAGATTTTGGCAACAGTCTATAGTTGTACTGATAACCCCATTAACTGTGCCATTTCTTTTGATCATTATAAAGATATTACCACGAAAATTCAGCCAACACATGAAATAGGAGATAAGCCGTAGTGTAAAAGAATAATAATAATAATAATAATAAGGAAGCTAAATTTTCATCACTGGAAGTGAACTAATTATATTTCACTATAAATAACATCTTTAGAGTGACAACTGGTAGAAATGGTAGAAATAAAGATATTAGATAGTTGTTTCTTTGTTTTTTATTTTTTGGGGTTTTTTTCCAAAATGGTCTTCTCCATTATTTCAAAAGGGTTGATTTTTCCCACTTGGTTGTCAGAACAAATAGTGCTTAGCTGGAATCCAGTGCAACTTGGAAGTAAATTAAATTTGTAAGACTGGACTCCAGAATGTTAAAATGAGTTGATCTCATCTTAACCTAATAAACATGGACATGTGTGGATGTTTATTTTAGGTTATTCCATTATCAAACTTACATACTCATATCTCCTTTTATGAACACATCCATATCTCGTTTTGAAATTATAGTCATAGACTCTGTAGCATGTACAGATTTCCAAAGTAGTCAATTTCCATTTATACATAGTTAACTTCCTTTAAAACTATAGATTAATTCATTGAACTAAACAAAGCATCAAACAGATAATGTTGGCTAAAGTTTCTGAGAGAGTTCAAATTTCAGGTAATTATAACATTGTAGGATGAAACTTATGTTATCTTACTGGGACCCAGAATGCCTAATATACTATTATTTTTAGAAAAGACATATCTATTTATGCTCTTTCAAATAATGTCAAACATAATGATGCACACAGAAACTGTTAGTTAATGGTCATTATATATTCAAAGTGATCATGAAATATTTCAAAAAATAGAATTTAAAACTTAGAAATCCGTGTTAATAACTATGGAATAAATATATGTGCATATGTAGCTATTATTAAGGAAGAGTTTAAATAGAGGTAGGAGTTATTGTCAAGTAGGTATACTTGATTTCTGATCTTTGCTATAGTCAAATTTGATTTTGTGTTTTTAAAGAAAAAAACATGCTTTTTTCTAAATATTTATTTACTTATTATTTATTTATTGTTATTTTTAGAAACCCTTATGTCAAGAGCTGACTTTCAATAGATCACCAAGAGGAAATTGCACTGCAAGGTACAAAATCCCTACCATTTTTACTCCTTTAGATTATATTTCTGTAAAGATTAACGTAAATGTGCTTAAATCTATATAACATGTTTACATATAAAATCATTTTAGTCAAGTTTGCATCTTAAGATTTATCTGTCATTTCAAATTGAAATAATTTGCACTTCTCAAAGGTTCATCAATCTTAAGAAGGGAAAAATATGGGAGGAGGGTAAAGAGATTAAAGAGGCCATTCAAATACAGAAAGCTCATTAAAGGGACAGCAGGAAATCAGAACCAAAACAAATCATTTATTTACTGATTTAACCAACATATATTTAATGTGCCAAACCTTATTTTGATCTGACAGTACAATGTATGAATCACACCTTCTAGAAGTCCATGGTTTATAATACAGCTCACCTCCCAAGAACATATAGTTGTCTCTCATCTTGATCAGCTGCAGACACTTCTTTAGAACTCGAAAGAAAATAATCTTGCAGAATTTTTTTTCCTTCAACAGATAGTGTTTTAAGAGATATATGTATACAACATTCTAAGATAGAGATCTTCTTTGCATTAGATAGTTTTGTAAACTGTTCTAGCAAGAACACAGGTATCTTTCTGAATATAGGATATGGGATATCCAAAATGTAGTATGCTTTGAGGAAAAAAGCTGAATATAAAAACTGACATAAAAATCTAGACTTAAATAAATATTACCTTTGGCTATTAAGTAAAGCTTTGTGTTTTCTTCAGGAGGGCAACTAGAAATGATCTGATGTGAAATGTTTCCTATAAGTTCAAAGAAGAAAAAACTGACTGAGAGTTAGAAAATGTTTTCAATTGTTAGCCCTATAAATGTCACTGTTTACGGATTAGAGATATTCCAAATGTGTAACAGTGTCTCTGAAATTGGACATAGACATGGAAATTTAACTCAAATTTATATTAATAGTTTCATATAATTGCAAAAATAAATAGATATAAATTTAAAAAATATATTTCTATGAATGATATGATCTAATGATAGAACTGCAACATTATTATTTGTGTTGAAAAATATGACTATTCAATATTCTTAATTTATCAACATATTTGTTTTTCCAACACTAGAGGTAATATTATTATATGTGAAAAGATTGCTGAGTGACCTTGAAAGTTTGGTAGCATTTTTTAGTTTTTCTTAGAAAAGTGGAAATAAATCATGATTATCACCCTGCATTGCTCTACAATTTTTTTTATTACCTAAAAAAATTTTGCAACAACTTCTGAGAATGTTCTCAGGAGTGGCTACATTCATGCAATATCAAGAATAGCAGCAACAGCATGAAGGAAGAATATATTTTCATGAAATACTTAACAAGATGAATCAAAAAAAGCTCTGTAAACTATCAGATTCGCAACAGTAAATAACATTAACAATTTCATGACCAAAGGGGGGGAAAAAATCTCAATATTTCTTTTAGATTTGGGAAGGACAGAAACATAAACAAAAGCTATGAAAACTTTGAATAGTCTTGAGAAATTTAAATGGAAATACACTTTAAATTCTAGCAGGCAGGATGGATGACTCATAGTCTTCCAAATTTCTCCTGTGCATATTTTGCTCATCACTTTTCCTAAATTTACTATGATTTACCTTATTTAAATAATTAATGTGTTCTAATAAAAGAGAACATTTAATAAATAATGTTACATAAAGGAAAGAACTATCATGAATACAATGCAATGGTATTCTGTTTGGGACAGTCAGAGAATAGCATTTGAAATTTAGTTTTCAAGGATAAAATAGTCTCCAGAAGTGAAAAACAAGTTCAGCAAGTTAAGAGAGAGTTCTAAATGTGAAATTGAGACCACAAAATTTTGAATGAATCTATTATAGGAAAAACCATATAGACACAGAAGAACCTATCTAGTTTAACTGTTATTAGTAAAGGAAGAAAATAATAAATTTTAAAAATCCACATATTTTATAAATGAATAAAACAAAATAAACAAAATAAAATAAATAAAAGAGCTGAAGAGACATCTAATACCAATATAAGAATTACTAAAAGCCTGGGCACCTGGGTGGCTCAGTGGGTTAAGCCACTGCCTCTGGGTCAGGTCATGATTTCAGGGTCCTGAGATCAAGTCCCGCATGGGGCTCTCTGCTCAGCGGGGAGCCTGCTTCCCTCCCTCTCTCTCTCTCTGCCTGCCTCTCTGCCTACCTGTGATCTCTCTCTATCAAAAAAATAAAATCTTAAAAAAAATTACTAAAGCCTAATATATAATGGAAAAAGACTTGAATAGAAAAATCAAGTAACTGATTAAATTTAGAAGAAGAAAAATATCAAGAAAAGTACAGCTGATTGCTCATTTCAGTTGGTATGCTACTGATAGTATAAAATGGTGGAAGCTGAATGACTCAACTCTTATTTTTTATTTTTCTTTTTTTTCCTGTTTAAAATGATACTCACCCTGAAAAAAATATATACCAAAACAAACAAACAAGCAAAAAACTTGAAGCAGTATTGTTTATGGAAAACAATCTAAGTATATTGATTATAAAATGAATCTAAATCAAAGTACATTTAATTATCTCAACAAGTTAGATTCCAATGTACTGAACTAGGGTATAGCATTATTGCCCAAATTATTGTTGTCATCATACGAGGATTGCTAGGTCAAGAAAAAATGATAATAAAAGCTGAAGATGAGAAAATGTTCCAATTTTCATGAGGAACAAAGTGGATTACACAAAACATTAATTGGAAAACTTAATGTCCATTTTGGATAAGATTATCAGGGGGTCAATAAAATAAAATGAAGGCAACTATTAAAATTCATTTGTAGATTTGTAGACAACAGAATAGTTCATTATAATTCAGCTTTTGCAGACTGTATTTGTTTTCTATTGCTAGTGTAATAAATTACCACAAATTTAGTGCCTTACCAAAAATTGTGCCATGGGAGAATTATTGATTGAATTGCACCATTAAGAGAAGGAGAAAGAATCATGAGATGAGAAAGCAGCATCTTTTCTGTCTTCAGTTAACTATTTAAAAATTTCATACAAATAATTAGATTTTTTTGTTTGGAACTTTTTAAGTTGTTCAAAAATGTTAAAAATCAAAAGATTAAATATTTAAGGAGAAAGTTGTTTGGCTAGATAACTTATAATATTTATTGTCCAAGAAATATCTTTATCTTTGAAAGTCTTTGGGCATATTTGGATGTTGGAAAGGAAGGTCAAGCAATGGAAGGGAAGTTGGAAATCTGTGACTATTCAAGAAACTTTCTATGGGGCACCTGGTTGACTCAGTCGATTAAGCAACTGACATTGGCTCAGGTTATGATCTCAGGGTCCTGGGATCAAGCACTATGTTGTTGGGTTCCATGCTCAGCAGGGAGTCTGCTTGTGTCTCTCCGTCTGCCCTTCCCCTAACTTGTGTGTGCTCTCTCTCTCTCAAATTAGTAAAATATTTTTTTAAAAAAGAAACATATTAGTATCTATAAATATAGTGGTTTCTAATATCATATGCTGCATGATAATTTAGGAGGGGAAGAACAGAAGTTTTTTTTGAAGGTACAAGTGATTTCTACACCATAATTATAGTATAGATAAAATATTAGGGCTTCAGACCATTAGGGCTGTTATAAGAAATTATTTTAGACTGGGTAGATTACAAACAACAGAAATTTCTCATAGTTCTGGAGTCTGGAAAGTCCAAGATCAAGGAGCCAGCAAATTTGTTGCTTGATGAGGGTCTGATTCTTGGTTCATAGACTGCCAATTTCTAGATATGTTCTTCATTCACGAAGGTGCTAGAAAGCTCTTTGTGGTCTTTTTCATAAAGGCACTAATCATTCATAAGGACTCCATCCAGAGGAACTAATCACCACTCATAGGCTTTACAACAAATACCATCACATTTAGGGGTTAAGATTTCAACAAATGAATTTTGTAAGTACACATTCAGTACATAACCATTAGTATATATAAGAATATAAATATATTAGAACATATTAGAACTGTGGTACTTAAATAATTTTGGATCTTTAATATATTTTAGAATCAATCAAAATGTCTTTTTTTTTAATATTTTCTGCTACCCACTTAAGCCCCCATGTTGCATCACCACTTCCTCATAAAAAAATAAAAAAAGGAAAAAAAATGTTTTCTGAGTTTCAAGAAATATTGTGTGTACAAATCCAAAATTAAAACAATAAAACATATATTTCTGGTATCCATATTGAGGAAAGTAAAACACATACTCACTCCTCAAATCTTTATATGCTATGTCTGAAAAATCAAAGAGCACCACCTGGCAGAGAGCCTAGAAGAGGATAGGGGGGAAAATATATATAGAGAGAGAGAGAGGGACTTTCTTCATTCAAGACCTAGTACCTGAATGGTACCACAGGACCACGTACCTGTGGGTGATAAATAAACAAGTTTGGCAACGTTAATAATGACTACATATTGGCACTGAGAATAAAGTTACAAAATTTGAATTGTGTTTCATAGTAAAAGAAATATTTCAGTTCACTATTTCATAATGATTTAATTACCAGTATTCTCTCTAATTCTACCATTTTCTGCACTGAGCTTCATGCCCTTTTTCTGTCCTTGGCTTTCCATGCTATCAGGTGATTCCATAAACAGGACAAATTAGAATAGGTTCATTTGATTGCCTCATTACCTTTTAGCATGAAGCCATAGTTGAATAAATTTTACTGAATCCACTGTAAAGTAAATTTCATTGTAGTGGGATACCAATGCACATTACTGTTCATTGTAGGTAATAAAGACCTGTAGATTATGCAAAGAGCACCGTTTCCAAACTCCTACCCAAATTAGGAATCTCCTCCACAACATTAATAGTGGATATTCATCTATCCTCTATCTGAGTGTTTCTACAAATACAAAATATTAATTTTCAACATACTAAACTTTATGTTTGGATAGCTCCAATATTGGAATGTATTTCATTCCTTTAGCCAAAACCTAAATTCATAGTTCTTAGCCCTTCCCCTTTGTTCAATTTCTGAGAACATATATTGACTAAATCTCATCTATCTTCAATATTATAGCTTTACAAACAGTTAAGATACTCTTAAGGGTTTTTTTTTTTTTAATAAATAGTCTGATGGGATTTTCTGTTTGCCTTGTAAAGTCCTAGTTTATGTCTGTTTTCCTGGAAGAACATTTGTTCACCTTCGGAATTATCCCAAATTTTTCTTTACTTTTTTTTTTTAATGAAGTAGTAGTATTAAGAATTAGATTAAATAATCCAGGATGGGTTTAGTAGACGTTTAATTATTCCTCTCATCAACTGGCATCATCTAGTAGTGTATATGATATATGTGCAGTGAGAGTTATCAATTTAACATATGATTAAATTTGTAAATGTGCAAAGATAACTCATCATTCTTTTCCTGAGGGCACTTCCTGATAAAAATATAATGCTAAGGGATAGGATAAGCTAGGAGTATCCAATTCCTTATATAGTAGTAAGAAATTATTCAAACATGATATCCTTGTAAACCACCTGTACCAGCCAACTCTGCATTGGCCTAGCCTACAGCTTGTTGAGATGCAGGAAGCTGCAAAGCTATCAGTTAGTGCAGTCAGTAGGAAACGTGGAAAATTATACATTAGACATATGTGAAACATATGTGGGAAATAAAGTGAGTAGTACCACCATGGAAAATATAGAGAAAAATACAAATGTTTTTGTAAAAGCAATTTAGTCAATTACATGAATGTGTAAATCTGTCATGGTTTACTATATGTTTGATGTCATTTTTTTAATTTGGCATCCAGGTGTCAGTACTTAAAAAAACTTATAATAAAAGCAAATAAAAATTAAGAACTAAATTTCTATTTTTCAACAAAGTTATAATAAACAGAAATGTTGTATGAAACCTGAAAACATGAAAAATTATATTTTAGCATATGTAATTGCAGAATATGCATTTCCATATCATTATAAATTGTGACTTACTTCTTAATACATAATTATGCTTCCAAATTAATTTTGGCCTTTTTGACTTCCAGGTTTTTGTTTTTAATAAAATATTAAAAAAAATTTAATTATTCCTAGTGCATCAATTACATTAGCAACAGAAGCTATTCACAAAGATTGTGTCAGATTCATATTAACAGATTTTTCAAATAGAAAAACATATAAGATTATTCAAATAATAATTTAGGGGTGCCTGGGTGACTTAGTTGTTTAAGCATCTGCCTTTGGGTCAGGTCATGATCCTGGAGTTCCAGGATTAAGACCTACATTGGGCTCCCTGCTCAGTGGAGAGCCTGCTTCTCCCTCTGCCCCTCACCTAGCTCATGCTTTCTCACTCACTTGCTCTCTCTCTCTCAAATAAATAAAATCTTAAAAAAATAATAAAATTAATAATGTAATATTTTATCCAATAAATTAAAGTAAGGCTTTTGGAAGTTCAGTGAGCATAGTTTTAAAGTTCTATAAATTCAGTTTAAAAGTTGTAAATCAATAATATTCACTGTATATGCAGTAATACTATCAGTAATAATATTAACACTAACAAAACAAATTTTGGTGACTCACAGAATTATGGTAAGAACTTTTTTTTCCTCTAAATTACAAATTCTACATAGTCAGTGTTGCTGAAATTGTTCATGAATGAATAATTCATAATTGCTTCCAAATGAGCAGGAATATTTTTGCAATTGAAATAGAATTTATTAATTGTCAAAATTTGCATATATAAGTCACTAAAACACATAACGTTTTGTAATGAAGCTGATGCTTAATCATTATCATCATCACCATCATCATTTCTTTAGCATGCCAATACACACTTTCACACTTCTCTGCCAGGCATCAATTAAATTTTAGAAAGGTTCAAAACTACAAAAAGGTATTTTGTAAACTAATGTGAGTAGACTATAATTCTATTGAACTTTTTATAAGTGATTCCTCTACATTTGATCTATTTGTTTCAAAATGAGTTGGAAATCTTCAAAGAATTCACTGAACAAGAAATCAAAAAAAGTCATTTTTTTTTTTAGATTTAGAGACTTTTAATTATTGAATATAAAGCTTGTAGACAAGACTATATTACAAGAATACAATGAAATTTATTGGTACAAAAAAGAAAGGAAACAAATTGAATGATTGATGAGAGTTTAAATAAGATACAAGTTTTAATTTGGAAATTTTATAACTGTCCCTTACCATATATTTTGAGGAAAAAAAAACTTTGTTATTGTTACTATTTTTTAACTGTATAAATTTATATTATATAGTGAAACAGAATTCTACTGAGGTGGCCTAAAACTTGTCACATCCAAATTTGGCAACACTTTAAAAATAAATATTCAAAAAGTTTTATTCAAAAAATTTTAAGTTGGAAATATAACTTTTTTAAAAGATTCTTTGAATAAACATAAAAAGCCTGAAAATACTGAGCTGAATTTTTATGTATTTCCATATGTTAAAAGTTAGGATTGAGGATATTAACACAATTATTAATTAGCACAATCCTGAGATTTCCAGGTAACTCAGAACTACAAACTGTTTTCTTAATTATAAAGATACATAGAGATAATTGACTGAAAGTGGTAATAATTTTAAATTTATTACAAATAAGCTGCAGCATTCCAGATTGCAAGCAATTTTATTAATTCTTTTTAAATTAGAAAATATTGCACAGAAGTTATTTTAAAATCATAAATCTTGGTATTCAATTGTTCTTTCCACTTGCATATTTTGGGACTGTTCTGTGATTTTTTTTTTTTTTTTGGTAGGAATTTATTTATTTTTCTGTTAAGGTTTATACTAGTTGGTCTTGTCAAATTAATTTGGAATTCACAAATAACTATAATAAATATTTATAATAGTCTCAGAAAGCACTAGATTGGTTTGAATTGAGGAAGTCAACTCCAGTGCTCTTCATGGTGTGAACTAACACTGCTGGGGAAAGTACATGTCAAGTCATCTCCCTCTCTTTACTCCTGCTTCAATTTTCTTCCATTCAGAGATGTTGATTTTAAGAGCAGTCTCTTATAAACATTCTTCTTGCTAACCTATTCCCAGGAACCTAATTTCAACAATAATAATATCAACTATGGTTACGGTGAGGATATTAAAACTGTGCCTGGAACATAGTAAACACCGAATTCCAAATAATTATCAAAGGGCCTATCTTTAGGTTGATAAGAATTATCAACCAATAAATATGTTAAGAATGACTTCTCAAAAGCAGAAATTCGAGTAGCTTATTAATTGACACTACTTTGTTGAGAATATATAGTAACTTTGCTTATGCTGTGAGACCCTGAGGGGTTGAGGATTACAGCTCTGATTTAAATCTTACATTCATTTACTGATTCAAGAAAAAAACCCAGATTAATTCATAATCATACTAATTATACTAAATGTGGTAAAGAAAGGTGAGCTCCAATTACACATTTATTTACTGATGTATAATAAATTACTCCAAATCTTAAGTGTGTTAAAACAACTATTTTACTTTGCTTATAATTTTATGGATCAGACATTAAGAAGGCTCAGCTAGACAGTTTTGTTAGCATGACTAGGGCTAGATGATCCATTTCTGAGATGACTTTCTCATTTAGTTGGTGTTTCTGTGTGTATTAGCTTTTTTCTCTCTATGATAAAGAGGATATTTTTTTACTTTAGTATAGTTTATCTTCTAGTCACTTTTATAGCCACTGGTCCATGTCTCTAATTTCTTGATTATGGTTCCAGTGACAATTGTCCTTGTCTCTTTGTTCCACGTTCTGAGTTCTTGGTCCCATCCTTCCTTTCCATAAGAATTAGAGACCATAATCCTAACGAAACAAGCTTTTCAGGCTGTTCCTATATAAAGAAGTTTAAGAGCTCAAAGATTTATTTGCATTTTATATTATCTCTGCTCCTTTTCATCTAAGCTGATATAATGTGTTGAAGATTTTGTGAACTTGTAGTGTATCATATTTTAATCCACTCCATTATATGAAAATCATATCCACATTTCTTTTCAGGACAAGCTCTCCTCTGCCTTGGTTCAAAAGTCAAGTTGCTATGCAATATTTCCCTTAATATTCTTACAAGTATTTTTGTTTAGTTAAAAGGCTCAGTATGGCATGTCCTTAAGATTCTTAAAGGCATCCTTTTATGGCAGAGGGAGTATAAGAATACTCTTGTAAGATTCTAAGAAGTCCTAACAGGGATGGCCTTATGTCTTCCAGAGGGGATCAACACAGGATCTTGGAGCCATTCATTTATAAAATTGACCCTGAAGCCTACTCTGTTTGTATCCTATTAAATTGGATTCTTTCTGTGAGACTACTTTTTATGCTGCTAATTGTTAGCTAAGAGGTAAGGGAGGTGAAAATTTTCCAAAACAAGCAAGTCCTAGGTCCTTTGTATATTTTTTTTCAATTCTCCTCAAAATTGTACAGTTCTTCCTTTAGTTGACCTCTCTTCTCTATTTTATAAACAGGCATCTTGAAGAGACAACTGGAACACTCTAGATACTACCTGGAAATTTCCCCAGCCAGAACAAAAGCTACTTTATCCATTTATTTATTTATTTGGATTTTATTTATTTATTTATTCAGTTATTTATTTGATAGAGCAAGAGATCACAAGTAGGCAGAGAGGCAGGCAGAGAGAAAAGGGGAATCATGTTCCCTGCTGAGCAGAGAGCCAGATGCAGGGCTTGATCCCAGGACCCTGAGATCCTGACCTGAGCCTAAGGCAAAGACTCAACCTACTGGGCCACCCAGCTGCCCCCAAAGTCTTATTTATTTATCCTTTCTGTTTTCCACTTTACCAGAGGTGACATTATTGCCAAAATTTATTCTATTATATTATAAAGTCCCCTTTTCTTTAGGCTTCAATAACATTTCCTCACTCACTTTCAAAATAACCTTCAAAAGCATTCTCAAAGCACTGACAATTCTGACAATCTCAAAGCAATGCAACTTGTTTTAGTTTTCGTTATAGAATTAGACCGGCTACCAAATTCTCTCACAGTTATCTATCTCATTAAAATCAGCCTAACATTTAGTCACTATGTGACTATTTTATTTTGCTCACAATTTTGTGACTCGGGGATTGGGTTTCTGTGGCTGAGGCTGCAGAATCCACTTAAAAGAGGACTTATAAAGGGCCTCTGGATGGCTCAGATGGTTAAGTGTCTGCCTTTGGCTCAGGTCATGAACTTAAGAGTCCTAGGATTGTGCTCTGCCTTGGACTTTCAGCTCCAGTGGGGAGTTTGCTTCTGCCTCTCTCTCTCTGCTTGTGCTTGCTCTCTCTCTCTCTCCCTAATGAATAAATAAAATTAAAAAAAAAAAAAAGATAACTTCTTAACTCTTAAATCTAGTGCCTTATTGTCTCTTAGCTTTTCTCTCTCTCCACATGGTATCTTTTCTTTTAAATGGCTTGAATTATTCCAACTTCTAATATGCTGGCTATGTTTCCTAGTACAAGTTTTCCAAGAAAAAAACATCCCAAGAGGTCCAAGCAAAAGCTGTAAAACTGCTTATGACCTAGCTACACTGTCATTTGTGGAATCTATTGGTCCAGCAAGCTGCCAAGGTCAGTCTACATTCAAAGATAGTGAAAAATCCTCACCCTTGGGGCACCTGGGTGGCTCAGTCAGTTAAGCATCTGCATTCGGCTCAGGTCATGATCCCAGGGTCCTGGGATGGAGCCCCATATGGGCTTCCTGCTCAGCAGGGAGCCTGCTTCTCTCTCTCCAGCTCCCCTGTGCTTGTGTTCCCTCTCTCGCTATCTCTGTGTCATAAATAAATAAAAATCTTTAAAAAAAAAAAAATCCTCGGGCGCCTGGGTGGCTCAGTGGGTTAAGCTGCTGCCTTCGGCTCGGGTCATGATCTCAGGGTCCTGGGATCGAGTCCCACATCGGGCTCTCTGCTCAGCAGGGAGCCTGCTTCCCTCTCTCTCTCTCTGCCTGCCTCTCCATCTACTTATGATCTCTCTCTTAAAAAAAAAAAAAAAAATCCTCACCCTTTCAATGAAGGAATAGTATGCATTTACAGGAAAGAAGGCAATTAATTATGATCATGTAAGAGAGAAGCTAACAAATTTTGTTAGCATCACAAAACCTAAACAAAGTTTAGTACTTTTAAACAAACAAAAAACCTTACTGTTTAATTTGTAGTCACTTTATCTAAATAATTTGTATAATCTAAATTAACTCGATCCACTTACATATGTGGATTAATTAATAATAAAAGTTATTATGATTAAATAAAATAAAATTAAATTAAAATTAAAATATTACGATTAATTAATAATAAAGAGATTTACAGGTAACATTTCCCCATAAATCTTCAGACAATCAAATTCAAAAGATCCTTTCGAAACTGCTTGCCCTAGTAAATTTTAGCTGTCATTTACCTCTTGAAATCAAGAGATAACTCCACTAAGAACAGATCCAACCTCTCTAAAACTTGAACTGGTGTACAGGTCTATAAAGACTCTGGCTATCACACTCAAGGTCAATTCACTTAAGAAATCTAGATCTCAAGTGGATTGAGTTAAGAATGAAGTTCAGAAGCAACTTCTCTTACAAATGCAAAGAATTAATGATCACTGATTTCTTCTTTGCCAAGCCTGATCTTCTCTGGGGAAAAGAATGGGACCCTGAACAAGTGCTAATGGGTCTGTGCCCTCAAGGCAAAGTTGGCCTTTTAGAGGTTTGGAGTTTCAGAGACTAAGTTTCCTTGAGAATTTTAAAAGTGAATCCACTCTCTGAATCTAAACATTTTCTCAAAAATCTGCAAGTCTTTTACTTAACACTACAAAACTTAGTATCAAGGGACAAGGGAATGGTGCATAAACAGTGAATTTTGGAACACTGAAAAGAAGATAAAATGGAAAAAAAAATACTATAATTTTTTAGACTTTCCCTGTTACAATGAGGAAAAAAAAATCACTTTGTTATTATTTCTAATCTAATGTCAGAGGCTTATATGGTAGGAAAGACCCGCTTTATTTCTACAGGTTTGGCATAGAAACAAGTAACCTATAAAATTCACTCTCCTTAAAAATGTCTGCAGGAAACTTAGGGAGGACCATCAGTAAAGAAACAATGACCTGAAACCTGCAACACAGTACAATATTATAATGAAAATAATAACTTAAAATCTCCAAAGTAATCTGCTGTTTTATTTCAGTTTGATGTTGGCAATGTTGCCCCTTCTTTGGGTTTGGTTTATATTCAAAAAGTTTCGTTGCATTATGATTGTTCTGACTTGCTACCTAATTACTTACTGTTTACTTTTCTAGACTTCATTGGTACCATCCAGTGAAATCAGGCTTCAGTTGTTGTTTCAATTATTGGTAGCAACAGTATTACTAGCATCTTTGGAAGATCATCTATAAAGCCTTTTCTGTGCTAAATAATTTACATACATATTTTACATTTACAACAATTCTATAAGGTAAATATTACACTGAAAGAAGAAAAAGAAACAAGTAAAAGCCTTTAACTCAAGCATTTAAGAATGGTGTGAATGGATAGCAGCTAAAAATGAGTATTTTTCAGGGAGCAAGTAGTCGAAAGATTTACAGGGCTGATTGAAAAGGGCCACTTAAAGTTTAGTATTGAACTGAGAGCTGCTCATTGCTCAGATACTTAAGAAATATGGGGAAAATGAGTTATGCTAATCATGACACAGGATGTAGGAACGAGAAGATGGGACCTTAGTTTAACAACATTTAGCTACTTAATTTGCATTTAGGAATAGGAGATAAGGAGAAGCATTCAGATATTAAGGTTCTTGAGGGATGCCTAAAATATGGTATTTTGATTATCTGTGCGGTGGCAAGATTATCTCTTGCTAGCAGTTAGTTACACAGAAATATTTAAGACTTTGGGCAGCATAAAATATGGGACTACTCTACTAAGAAACATAGTAGGATCATTAATAGAATCTGAGATGTCACCTAATTCCCACTTATTTTTCCTAGTCCCAACCAAGAAAACAAAACCACTGGATGAATGCGATTATTTAAAATGCATTTGCATGGGGCGCCTGGGTGGCTCAGTGGGTTAAGCCACTGCCTTCGGCTCAGGTCATGATCTCAGAGTCCTGGGATCGAGTCCTGTATCGGGCTCTCTGCTCAGCAGAGAGCCTGCTTCCTTCTCTCTCTCTCTGCCTGCCTCTCCATCTACTTGTGATTTCTCTCTGTCAAATAAATAAATAAAATCTTAAAAAAAAAATTTAAAAAAATAATAAAATGCATTTGCAAATGTTCAAATGATCTTTATGCATTGGTTCTTACTAGGTCTTACCTTGACAATTTTATCAGGGTTATAAGTTTGGCAGATGGAAAATGTGGTAGAACTATTCTCAAAAATTTTAAGTGAAAGTGCCCTATCAATCCTAATTTGAGATTTTAGTCAGTTTGCCTCTATTATTTTGTAAACCAGCAATAAGAACATGGAAAAGTAAGGAATCCTTTGTAAAGGAATAACATGCAACTAACTCATAATGATTTAGTCAATTACCTTGGAAGTCCTCAGGTATAAACTGGGAAGACACTGACCAATCTCCAGAGCCTTTGATATAATAATAAAACATATATAAATATTTGCCACTAATTGTCCATGTGAGACATTATTAATATCTAAAAACAAAAATTCACCTATTTATAGACAGTTTTTGTACCAGTTTGTATACTTGAATTTGAGTATGCATCTTTTAAACTAAGAAGCATACAATTATTGAAGTAGGCAATTATTGAAACATATGTATATTTATAAGTGTGTGTGTGTATATTTATATATATTACTTTCACATAATAAATCTATGAGGACTGCATTTCTCTCATCCTCTGTTAACCCCCCCCCCCATTTAGTAAAGATAGAATTCTCAGCGTAGTTAGAAATTACTTAAAAACTGGAGAATAACAAACTAAATTATTTTTATTCTTCTTTTTAAAAAGCAAAGAAGCAAGTCTTCTTGTTACCTGAAGACTATTCCAGGAAACCCAAAAAAATTTACACAAATAAGGGGTATCTTAATAATTGTACCTACTATAGGGAAGGGAAAATCATTTTTCCTCTAATCTCTGAGTACTTAGCTGAGACTCCTAAAAAAAAAAAAAATTAAGAAGAGAAAGGCAACAGAAGTTCAATAACATGTATACCATATGTATGTATTAGGGGATAGCCAGAAAAAAAGGAATAATTCAAAGAAGTAACTTTAGAATTTAGGATAGTTTTTACTATCTTAATAGGGAAAGGAAAATGTTTGGAGGTGTATAAGCCTCTTGAAAAGAGGAAGTGGTTTTTAGGAAAACTGAATGGGCTTTTAGAGAAATAGGTGGGAAATATGATAGTTGATAACAGTATTTGTCTGAGGGCAGTGTTAACTTCTTCCCTGGCTAACAAACTCCAGGGGAGGAGATTCTAACAATTGAATTCCTTTTGGAGAATCTATTTTTAGGCAGATATGAGGAATTCCGAGAAAGCCTCTACTTGCATTTGCTGTTTTCCAAGGACTATAGCTGAAAATAATATACTGAAATGGCATATTGTGGAGTGGCATGTTCTGAACTCCTATTTTGGGGTAACATATTCTATTAACCTTCATACTCTTTTGAATTTAGTCTTAAGGTAGGAAAGTCATATTTGAGAAAAGTTAACTAGAATAAATAGTTTTCAGAAAATCACAGCATTGGGAACAATGATTACTAGGAACATAACTTTTAAAGACATAAATTATTTTCTTGGCAGAGTAACTTCGTTTTGCAGAAAGAAACAAATTCTAGTATTTCCTATCTTTCAAGTAATATTTTACATAAAAAATCTGTATACTTATCTTTATGAATAAAAATATTAATATTGAAGCAAAATAAATAAAAATTTTAGGGGCACTTGGGTGGCTTAGTTGGTTAAGCAACTAACTCAGTTTCAGCTCAGGTCATGATCTCTTGGTTCATGATCTCATGGCTTATGGGATGGAGACCGCATTGGATTCAGTTCTCAGCGGAGAGTCTGCTTGAAGATTCTCTCCCTCTGCTCCTCCCCCACCATGCCTACTCTCTTTCTTTCTTTAAAAATAAATAAAAGAATTTTTTTTAAATTTATTTTCAGCATAACAGTATTCCTTCTTTTTGCACCACACCCAGTGCTCCATGCAATCAGTGCCCTCTATAATACCCACCACCTGGTACCCCGACCTCCCACCCCCCGCCCCTTCAAAACCCTCAGATTGTTTTTCAGAGTCCATAGTCTCTCATGGTTCACCTCCCCTTCCAATTTCCCTCAACTCCCTTCTCCTAACTCCCCATGTCCTCCATGCTATTTGTTATGCTCCACAAATAAGTGAAACCATATGATAATTGATGCTCTCTGCTTGACTTATTTCACTCAGCATAATCTCTTCCAGTAAAAAAAAAAATCTTCTAAAAACATCAAAATTTTAAGTCATTTTTTTTAAGATTTTATTTGTTTATTTGAGAGAGACAGAGCATGAGCAGGGGGAGTGGCAGAGGGAGAGGGAAAAGGAGAGACAGATTCTCCACTGAGCAGGGAGCCCAACCTAGGACTTGATCCCAGGACTCGGGCCTCATGATCTGAGACAAAAGCAGATGCTTAACCCACTGAGCTACTCAGGTGCCCCTATTCATGGTTTTTATATTAAGGTATATTAACCACAGTTAACCATAGTATGATTTGTAAGTCATACTTTAAGTTTAACATGTAAATGACTTTATCAACATATTAAAGCAATGCATACTTTTAGTACACTTTGGATATCAACTAACTGTAATGATTTATTTGAGAAATATAAAAACTGTATCTATTATATTGCAGCTATTCATGTTTCTCTGTAATTATTATACTAAGCATAGTCTCAAGTACTTTTTTATTAACACCTTTAATCAGTTATCAATTATTGTTTCTTCCAATCAAAGACAGAGAAAACTAGAAGAAAGAAAATCACAAACTCCTTAATTCTTTATCTTTGTGACCATATATTTTAAATCAACTATACAAATGTTAAGGTGACAAGAAAAATAAACACACAAATAGAGCATTATCAAAAGGCATTTGCACATTTTAAAAGTGTAAGAATAGGGTAAATAAAAAGTGTAGACACTAAAGTTTATAACATTTTCTTACGTTGAAAAAGTATGTTACATTAATGTAATGTCTTAAAATTAATTAAAAATATGAAAATTATAACTGAAATAGTTTTGTTCTTATCTGCAATATTTTAAGAATTTATTCATGAAATTAATGTTTTTAATTTTTTAAAGATTTTATTCATTTATTTGAGAGAGAGAAATCAAAAGCAGAGGGAGCAGCAGGCAGAAGCAGAGGGAGATGCAAACTCCCAGTGAGCAAGGAGCCCAATGCAAGACTGGATTTCCAGGACCCTGGGATCATGACCAAAGGCAGATGCTTAACTGAGTGAGCCATCCAGGTGCCCTGAGCTTAACCTTTCTTAAAAGACATCCATTTTCACAAGTTTACCTGAACACAATTTTTTATATTTCAGAATCCTAAATATTTGTGAAAACGATGATAATTCATTAGACTTTCAGAATGTAGAAAATTTATTAAAATTAAATAAGAATTTTAATCTTAGTGTTACATATACTAGAAAAGCAGTTTGACATTAATTTTACATAGTAAGATGTAGAAGGTAACAACGATCTTTACATCAATATAATTAAATAATGCTAATTTGTTCAGATTCATACACTTATCAGAAATAATACACAAACTCTTTATTAATATAATTTATAATTATATTTAAACTAAAGTGAGTGACTCTTTAGACCATGTTTAGAAGTACTCTTATTTAGATAGAGAGTTCTTTTTCTCATCTAGTTACTAGCTAACAAAGCTCTCTTGTTACATGCTCAGGTAAGATTTTTTAAAACACAGACCATTTTTTTATAAAATATAACAACATAATAATTTAGTTTTATTTATTAAACTTCTAAATGTGTATCTAGATATGTATGTATTCTTAGATTGTAACTATAATAATAAAAAAATCTGATTAATATGAAAAACATCCAAAGAGAAGGAAAAAAATGGAAGAACACCCATACACACACACAGAGGAAAATTAAGGAGCTTATTTTAGACAAATGTGGAATTATCATTGTTACACACTAATTATCTTCCCTTTGCAAGAAAGAAATATTACAAGCAGAAAGCTCATTTTGAAACCTGAACACACACACAAACTAACTCACACAGAAGAGTTATTACAGCTTATTTAAGTAAAATAATTCTCTCTTGAGTGATCTGTCTTTTAGATAGATCTGCTTATGCAATCTTCCTACCAGTTTCTACCATTTTTGTCTTAAGATAGCTCTCAAATAAACAAATTTTTTTTAAACCAAAAGTTCCTCACAATGGCTATTTTAATTATGAATTTTCTTTTGAAATGCCTTGAACATTCAAATAATTGGAGTGTAGGCATCTATACAAATAGAGCACCAGGTTGGTGTAAGTTTTCTAGCTGACAGTTGTCTATTGTCTTCCAGTGGTGAGAAATGAAAAATACAAATAAGCTCCCCTAATCAAATCCTAGCACTCTTGCTTCACCTTAAGGGATCCTAGCAGTGACAAAACAAGGAGAGGAATCTCATTCAAGGATGGTGATGACAATAGTAATGATATAAAGGCTTAAGCAGCAACTAACACAAAAGTGTAGAATACCAGACAGGTGAAGAACTTACCCAGCTTTCCAGCCACAGCAGCCTATAATAAGGGAGAATTTTTGTCATGTTCTACCCTTATCAATATTTCTCAGGCATTAAATCTATGGGATGAGAAAAAATAATCAAAATCAATTAGTTTAAGCCTTCATTAAATACTTCTCAATGTGAGAACACTGAAAGGTGGATATTGTGAAGGAATAATAGCATACAGATTTATAAGCTGGGGAAGGTCAGCCAAGGTTTAGTTTTGTTCTCAGAATTATTCATTTAGAACTAATAAATAAATTCAGAAAAGATGTAAGATACAAAATCTATATACAGAAATCTGTTGTATTTCTATGTACTAATAATGAACTATCAGAATGAGAAATTAAGAAAACAATTCCATTTACAATTGTAGCAAAAAATAAAATACGTGAAATAAATTTAATCAACGAGGTAAAAGACCTGTACTCCAAAAACTGGAAGACACTGATGAAAGAAACTGAAGATAATGCAAATAATTGGAAGGATATACTGTGTTTGTGGATTAGAAGAATTAATATTGTTTAAATGTCCATACTACTCAAAGCAATTTACATATCCAAGGTCTCTTATAGTTTCATACAGAGTTCAGGATTATTGTCTTACAGACATTTATCAAAATAACAATGGCAGTTTTTCAGACAACTAGAAAAAATAATCCTAAAATCTATATGGAACTACAAAAGACCTTGAACAGCCAAAGCAATTTTGAAGGGGAAAACAAAGAAAGTGGAGGTATCATGCTGCTAGATTTCAAACTACACTACAAAGTTATACTAATCAAAATGGTGTGATAAAAATGAAACTCAAATATTTTCTTACACTATATACAAAAATAAATTGAAAATGGATTGCAGACTTATTGAGACCTAAAACCATGAAACTCCTAGAAGCAAACAGGCAGTAATCTCTTTGATGTCAGTGTTGGCAATATTTTTTTTTTGTATCTGTGTCTTCAAGTTAAGACAACAAAAGCAGAAATAAAAAAATGGGAGTATATAAAACTGAAAAGCTTTTTTATAACAAAGGATACCATCAATAAAAAGAAAAGGCAACATACTGAATAAGAGAAGATATATGCAAATAATATTCCCTGTAAGGGGTTAACATCCCAAAAATATAAAGAACTCAGGCAAATCTATTTTCGTGTGTGGTGTAAGGAAATGGTCCAATTTCATTTTTCTGCATGTGGCTGTCCAATTTTCCCAGCACCATTTATTGAAGAGGCTGTCTTTTTTCCATTGGACATTCTTTTCTGCTTTGTCGAAGATTAGTTGAACCATAGAGTTGAGGGTCTATTTCTGGGCTCTCTATTCTGTTCCATTGATCTATGTGTCTGTTTTTGTGCCAGTACCATGCTGTCTTGATGATGACAGCTTTGTAATAGAGCTTGAAGTCCGGAATTGTGATGCCACCAACATTGGCTTTCTTTTTCAATATCCCTTTGGCTATTCGAGGTCTTTTCTGGTTCCATATAAATTTTAGAATTAGTTGTTCCATTTCTTTGAAAAAGATGGATGGTACTTTGATAGGAATTGCATTAAATGTGTAGATTGCTTTAGGTAGCATAGACATTTTCACAATATTTATTCTTCCAATCCAGGAGCATGGAACATTTTTCCATTTCTTTGTGTCTTCCTCAATTTCTTTCATGAGTACTTTATAGTTTTCTGAGTATAGATTCTGTTCCTCTTTGGTTAGGTTTATTCCTAGGTATCTTATGGTTTTGGGTGCAATTGCAAATGGGATTGACTCCTTAATTTCTCTTTCTTCTGTCTTGTTGTTGGTGTAGAGAAATGCAACTGATTTCTGTGCATTGATTTTATATCCTGACACTTTACTGAATTCCTGTACAAGTTCTAGCAGTTTTGGAGTGGAGTCTTTTGGATTTTCCACATATAGTATCATATCATCTGTGAAGAGTGATAATTTGACTTCTTCTTTGCCGATTTGGATGCCTTTAATTTCCTTTTGTTGTCTGATTGCTGAGGCTAGGACCTCTAGTACTATGTTGAATAGTAGTGGTGATAATGGACATCCCTGCTGTGTTCCTGACCTTAGCGGAAAAGCAGGCAAATCAATATGAGAAAAAAAATCTGGTTAAAAAGTGGGCAGAAGACCTAAATAGATATTTTTTAAAGATGACAATACAGATGACTGACAGGCACATTAAAAGATTCCCAATATTACTAATCAGGGAAAGGCAAATGAAAAGCACAATGAGAATAAGATATCACCTCATCACTGCACACTTGTCAGAATGCCTAGTATCAAATAAACAAGAAGTGAAAATTGTTGGCAAGGATGTGGAAAAAAGAAAAAACTTGTGCACTGTTGGTGGGTATGTAAGGTATTTCAGCACTATGGAAAATGGTATGGAACATCCTCTAAAAAAATAAAAATAAGAACTACTATACAATCTAGTAATTCTACCTCTAGGTATTTATCTGAAGAAAAAACCCCAATAATTTGAAAAGGCATATGCACCCCTTTGTTCATCACAGTATTATATATGATAGTAAGGTATGGAAGCAGCTAGATGTCCATTTATAGGTGAATGGATAAAGAAGATGTAATTAACATATACAAGGGAATACTACACAATCATAAAAAAAGAATAAAATTTTGCCTTTTGTGAAAACATGGATACACCTACAGGATATCATGCTAAGTGAAATAAGTCAGACAGAAAAACAAATACTGTAGGATCTCACTTGTTCATAAAACCTACAAAATAAAACAAACAACAAGGCACTTGAGTGGTTAAAATGGGTAAGCCTCTGCCTTCAGCTCAGGTCATGATCCCAGGGTCCTGGGATTGAGTCATGAATCAGGCTCCCTGCTCAGTGGGGAGCCTGCTTCTCCCTCTGCCTCTCTCTCTCTCTCTCCCTATCTCACGAATAAATAAATAAAATATTTTAAAAAATGACTTAAATAGCAACAACAACAAAAACAGAAAAAGACTTATAGATACAGAGAACAAACATGGTTGCCAGAAGGGAAAGGAGTGGTAAGGTGGACAAAACACGTGAAGAGGTACAATTTTATAGTTATAAAAGAAATAATATATGGGAATATAATATACAGTATAAGGAATGTAGTCAGTAATATTGGAAAACTTTGTATGGTGACAGATAGTAAGTGGGCTTATTGTGGTGACATTTTATAATATATAAAAATATTGAATCACTATGTTATATACCTGAAACTAATACAATATTATATGACAATTAATCTTCAATTAAAAAAATATTTCAGGTGTGTGGAAACAGATTTTCTTAATTTAGAACAGGATGCTTGGACAGTAAGACTCAATTTAGTAGCCGTTGGTTGGTCAATTTGAGTTTAGCAAGGATGTAGGGGGCAGAGTTTAGAAGCTAAGATCTTACTTATATAAGCATCCATGGAAAATGTTTCATTGCTCAGCATGATTCATACTATTTGCATTTTATAGATGAAGAATGTAAGAACTGAATGGCTAAGAAGCCCTTTCATAGTAAGCTATGAAGCTAAGGGATAAACTTTTCTCAGCAGAACTCCACAGTAATTTAATTCGCATATAATAAGATTTGCTTGTTTCTCTTCCCAGATCCGATCATGACACAGAGGTGAAGTTCACTAAAGTTGATATCTTCTGAGGATGGTCAAGAAGAGATGGTCTCTGGGTGTGTCTGAGTGGTTCAGTCTGTTAAGCATGGGAATTTTGATTTTGGCTTTGGTCATGATCTCAGTGTTGTGAGATTGAGCCCTGTATAAGGCTCCAGGAGGCTGCTTAAGATTCTTTCTCTCACTCTCTTAAGAAAAAAGAAAGAAGAAGAAGAACAACAACAACAACAAGGAGAAGAAGAAGAAGAAGGAGAAGAGGAGGAGAAGAAAGTGATGGTCTCTTATAATTTTGATATTCCAAAATTAAGAGATTTATTTTTTTAATGGTTTAACAAATTAAAATAAATAAATAAATCTCTCCATTTTTAATATAGTTACTTGAATGAACAATATTTATTGCATTATTTTTTTTCTTTTTAAAGGTTTTATTTATTTGAGAGAGAGAGCACACAAATGAGGGGAAAGGCAGAGAGAGGAAGAAGTGGGCTCCCCACTGAGCAGGTAGCCCAACACAAGGCTTGATCCCAGAACCCTGGGATCACAACCCAAGCCAAAGGCAGACACCCAACCTACAGATCCACCCCAGCACCCCTGCACTAACTTGAAGTGAAATATACTGTATTTTGTGTGATTGAAATTTTTGAACTCTACTTAGTAGGTTAAGGAGTTTTTTTGTTTTTTGTTTTTTGTTTTTTTTCTATCAGAAAAGGATTTTCAAAAATCATTCACATTTCACATTAAAGAAAACATGAATCAGGAAGTGTAATTTTTCCTTGGTAGTTGCATTTTATTATTTATTTATTTATTTATTTAAACGGATTTTCTTTATTTATTTGAGAGACAGAAATCACAAGTAGGCATAGAGACAAGCACAGAGAGGGGAGGAAACTCTCTCCTTGCTGAGCAGAGAGTCTGATGTGGGGCTTAATCCCATGACCCTGGGATCATGACCTAAGCTGAAGGCAGAGTCTTTAGCCCACTGAGCCACACAGGTGCCCCGGTAACTGCATTTTAGAGTAGGAAAATATATTATGAGACTAACTATAGTGTAGAAAACCAAATAATGAACAGGGGAAAAAAAAAAAGAATTGGTGGAGAGAGGTTAGAACTTCAGCCTTTTCAAAATAAAGCCCTATAATTCAATTCAACCTACCCACCATTAAATTTATTCCTGAGAATCAGGTAGGAACATAAAGCAGACTTTAAATCCACAGTTAAGAATTATAGGACTCCCCCATCCCTAGTTCTATTTTCCCTTGTTATTTCCCCTTTAAACTTTGCCCTCAATTCAAGTGTCTCTTTTCTTTGGTACACATAACTTCTCTTTGTCCTAGGACACCTCTTCCCACAGCAAAAGACAAACTTGGCTATTATGAAAATAAATTTTAGGTCTGATAATGAGGCATTGTGCTTCCTAAAATAATTTATGTGCAGGATTTCTGTTTGCTTGTATTTCTTTTTTATGTGTATATTTTATTCTTTTTATTTTATTTTTTTTGCCAGAGAACCAGGAACCACTTGAGATGAAGAAACATTAAAATCATGAAAAGAGCTGCCTGGGTGGCTCTGTGGGTTAAAGTCTCTGCCTTTGGCTCAGGTCATGATCCCAAGGTCCTAGAATGGATCCCCACATCGGGCTCTCTGCTTGGCAGGGAGCCTGCTTCCTCCTCTCTCTCTGCCTGCCTCTCTGCCTACATGTGATCACTGTCTGTTAAATAAATAAGGAAAGTCTTTAAAAAATAAATAAAATAAAATAATGAAAAATACATGTAGTGAGTTACATTAACTTCTATAAATGAATTAAATGTTTATGTACTAACAGCCTGTTCACTGAATTTGTTTCAATACTTCTCTTCTCTATGTCCATCAGTCTAAAGCTAATGTGCCATAAACTATACCCAAACTCTACCAGGTTTTCCCATATAAGAGTAATTTAAAATATGATAGCTCATATCCTAAGCTTTGTAAATATCCTTTTATTTCCTTATTTTTTTAAATTTTTTATTTTTTATAAACATATATTTTTATCCCCAGGGGTACAGGTCTGTGAATCAACAGGTTTACACACTTCACAGCACTCACCAAAGCACATACCCTCCCCAATGTCCATAAAACCACCCCCTTCTCCCAAAACCCCTCCCCCCAGCAACCCTCAGTTTGTTTTGTGAGATTAAGAGTCACTTATGGTTTGTCTCCCTCCCAATTCCATCTTGTTTCATTTATTATTCTCCTACCCACTTAAGCCCCCATGTCGCATCACCACTTCCTCATATCAGGGAGATCATATGATAGTTGTCTTGTTCTGCTTGACTTATTACGCTAAGCATGATACGCTCTAGTTCCATCCATGTTGTCGCAAATGGCAAGATTTCATTTCTTTTGATGGCTGCATAGTATTCCATTGTGTATATATACCATCTCTTCTTGATCCATTCATCTGTTCATGGACATCTAGGTTCTTTCCATAGTTTGGCTATTGTGGACATTGCTGCTATAAACATTAGGGTGCACGTGCCCCTTTGGATCACTACGTTTGTATCTTTAGGGTAAATACCCAATAGTGCAATTGCTGGGTCATAGGGCAGTTCTATTTTCAACATTTTGAGGAACCTCCATGCTGTTTTCAGAGTGGCTGCACCAGCTTGCATTCCCACCAACAGTGGAGGAGGGTGCGCCTTTCTCCACATCCTCGCCAGCATCTGTCATTTCCTGACTTGTTTATTTTAGCCATTCTGACTAGTGTGAGGTGATATCTCATTGTGGTTTTGATTTGTATTTCCCTGATGCCGAGTGATATGGAGCACTTTTACATGTGTCTGTTGGCCATTTGGATGTCTTTGCAGAAATGTCTGTTCATGTCCTCTGCCCATTTCTTGATTGGATTATTTGTTCTTTGGGTGTTGAGTTTGCTAAGTACTTATAGATTCTGGACACTAGTCCTTTATCTGATATGTCGTTTGCAAATATCTTCTCTCATTCTGTCCGTTGTCTTTTGATTTTGTTAACTGTTTCCTTTGCTGTGCAAAAGCTTTTGATCTTGATGAAATCCCAATAGTTCATTTTTGCCCTTGCTTCCCTTGCCTTTGGCGTTGTTCCTAGGAATATGTTGCTGTGGCTGAGGTCGAGGAGGTTGCTGCCTGTGTTCTCCTAATGGATTTTGATGGATACCTTTCGCACTTTGAGGTCCTTCATCCATTTTGAGTCTATTTTTGTGTGTGGTGTAAAGAAATGGTCCAATTTCAATTTTCTGCATGTGGCTGTCCAATTTTCCCAGCACCATTTATTGAAGAGGCTGTCTTTTTTCCATTGGACATTCTTTCCTGGTTTGTCGAAGATTAGTTGACTGTAGAGTTGAGGGTCTATTTGTGGGTTCTCTATTCTGTTCCATTGATCTATGTGTCTGTTTTTGTGCCAGTACCATGCTGTCTTGAGGATGACAGCTTTGTAATAGAGCTTGAAGTCCGGAATTGTGATGCCACCAACATTGGCTTTCTTTTTCAATATCCCTTTGGCTATTCAAGGTCTTTTCTGGTTCCATATAAATTTTAGAATTAGTTGTTCCATTTCTTTGAAAAAGATGGATGGTACTTTGATAGGAATTGCATTAAATGTGTAGATTGCTTTAGGTAGCATAGACATTTTCACAATATTTATTCTTCCAATCCAGGAGCATGGAACATTTTTCCATTTCTTTGTGTCTTCCTCAATTTCTTTCATGAGTACTTTACAGTTTTCTGAGTATAGATTCTGTTCCTCTTTCGTTAGGTTTATTCCTAGGTATCTTATGGTTTTGGATGCAATTATAAATGGGATTGACTCCTTAATTTCTCTTTCTTCTGTCTTGCTGTAGGTGTAGAGAAATGCAACTGATTTCTGTGCATTGATTTTATATCCTGACACTTTACTGAATTCCTGTACAAGTTCTAGCAGTTTTGGAGTGGAGTCTTTTGGGTTTTCCACATATAGTATCATATCATCTGCGAAGAGTGATAATTTGACTTCTTCTTTGCCGATTTGGATGCCTTTAATTTCCTTTTGTTGTCTGATTGCTGAGGCTAGGACCTCTAGTACTATGTTGAATAGCAGTGGTGATAATGGACATCCCTGCCTTGTTCCTGACCTTAGTGGAAAAGCTTTCAGTTTTTCTCCATTGAGAATGATATTTGCAGTTGGTTTTTCATAGATGGCTTTGATGATATTGAGGTATGTGCCCTCTATCCCTAAACTTTGAAGAGTTTTGATCAGGAAGGGATGCTGTACTTTGTCAAATGCTTTTTCAGCATCTATTGAGAGTATCATATCGTTCTTGTTCTTTCTTTGTTGATGTGTGGTATCACATTGACTGATTTGCGGATGTTGAACCAAACTTGCAGCCCTGGAATAAATCCCACTTGGTCGTGGTGAATAATCCTTTTAATGTACTGTTGAATCCTACTGGCTAGTATTTTGTTGAGTATTTTCGCATCTGTGTTCATCAAGGATATTGGTCTATAGCTCTCTTGCTGTAGAGCAAACCAAATCCTTGCCTGGTTTTGAGATCAAGGTGATGCTGGCCTCATAAAATGAGTTTGGTAGTTTTCCTTCCATTTCTATTTTTTGGAACAGTTTCAGGAGAATAGGAATTAATTCCTATTTAAATGTTTGGTAGAATTCCCCTGGGGAAGCCGTCTGGCCCATGGCTTTTGTTTTTTTGGAGATTTTTAATGACTGTTTCAATCTTCTTACAGGTTTTGGGTCTGTTCAGGCTTTCTATTTCTTCCTGGTTCAGTTGTGGTAGTTTATATGTTTCTAGGAATGCATCCATTTCTTCCAGATTGTCAAATTTGTTGGCGTAGAGTTGCTCATAGTATGTTCTTATAATAGTTTGTATTTCTTTGGTGTTAGTTGTGATCTCTCCTCTTTCATTCATGATTTTATTTATTTGGGTCCTTTCTCTTTTCTTTTTGATAAGTCTGGCCAGGGGTTTATCAATTTTATTAATTCTTTCAAAGAACCAGCTTCTAGTTTTGTTGATTTGTTCTATTGTTTTTTTGGTTTCTATTTCATTGATTTCTGCTCTGATCTTTATGATTTCTCTCCTCCTGCTGGGCTTAGGGTTTCTTTCTTGTTCTTTCTCCAGCTCTTTTAGGTGTAGGGTCAGGTTGTGTTCCTGAGACCTTTCTTGTTTCTTGAGAAAGGCTTGAACCGCTATATATTTTCCTCTCAGGACTGCCTTTGTTGTGTCCCACAGATTTTGAACCGTTGTATTTTCATTATCATTTGTTTCCATGATTTTTTTCAATTCTTCTTCAATTTCCCGGTGGACCCATTCATTCTTTAGAAGGATGCTGTTTAGTCTCCATGTATTTGGGTTCTTTTCAAACTTCCTTTTGTGGTTGAGTTCTAGCTTTAGAGCATTGTGGTCTGAAAGTATGCAGGGAATGATCCCAACCTTTGATACCGGTTGAGTCCTGATTTAGGACCGAGGATGTGATCTATTCTGGAGAATGTTCCATGTGCACTAGAGAAGAATGTGTATTCTGTTGCTATGGGATGAAATGTTCTGATATATCTGTGATGTCCATCTGGTCCAGTGTGTCATTTAAGGCCTTTATTTCCTTGCTGATCTTTTGCTTGGATGATCTGTCCATTTCAGTGAGGGGGAGTGTTAAAGTCCCCTACTATTATTGTATTATTGTTGATGTGTTTCTTTGATTTTGTTATTAATTGGTTTATATAGTTGGCTGCTCCCACGTTGGGGTCATAGATATTTAAAATTGTTAAATCTTTTTGTTTTACAGACCCTTTGAGTATGATATAGTGTCCTTCCTCATCTCTTATTATAGTCTTTGGCTTAAAATCTAATTGATCTGATATAAGGATTGCCACTCCTGCTTTCTTCTGATGTCCATTAGCATGGTAAATTCTTTTCCACCCCCTCACTTTAAATCTGGAGTGTCTTTGGGCTTAAAATGAGTTTCTTGGAGGCAACTTATAGATGGGTTTTGTTTTTTTATCCATTCTGATATCCTGTGTCTTTTGACAGGGGCATTTAGCCCATTAACATTTAGGGTAACTTTTGAGAGATATGAATTTAGTGCCATTGTATTGCCTGTAAGGTGACTGTTACTGTATATGGTCTCTGTTCCTTTCTGATCTACCACTTGTAGGCTCTCTCTTTGCTTAGAGGACCCCTTTCAAGATTTCCTGTAGAGATGGTTTGGTATTTGAAAATTCTTTCAGTGTTTGTTTGTCCTGGAAGCTTTTAATCTCTCCTTCTATTTTCAATGATAGCCTAGCTGGATATAGTATTCTTGGCTGCATGTTTTTCTCGTTTAGTGCTCTGAAAATATCATGCCAGCTCTTTCTGGCCTGCCAGGTCTCTGTGGATAAGTCAGCTGCCAATCTAATATTTTTACCATTGTATGTTACAGACTTCTTTTCCTGGGCTGCTTTCAGGATTTTCTCTTTGTCACTGAGACTTGTAAATTTTATATTAGGTGACAGGGTGTGGGCCTATTCTTATTGATTTTGAGGGGTGTTCTCTGAACCTCCTGAATTTTGATGCTCGTTCCCTTTGCCATATTGGGGAAATTCTCCCCAATAATTCTCTCCTGTATACCTCTGCTCCCCTCTCTCTTTCTTCTTCTTCTGGAATCCAATTATTCTAATGTTGTTTCGTCTTATGGTCTCACTTATCTCTCGAATTCTCCCCTCGTGGTCCAGTAGCTGTTTGTCCCTCTTTTGCTCAGCTTCTTTATTCTCTGTCATTTGGTCTTCTATATCACTAATTCTTTCTTCTGCCTCATTCATCCTAGCAGTGAGAGCCTCCATTTTTGATTGCACCTCATTAATAGCTTTTTTTTATTTCAACTTGGTTAGATTTTAGTTCTTTTATTTCTCCAGAAAGGGCTTTTATATCTCTCGAGAGGGTTTCTCTAATATCTTCCATGCCTTTTTCGAGCCTGGCTAGAACCTTGAGAATTGTCATTCTGAACTCTAGATCTGACATATTACCTATGTCTGTATTGATTAGGTCCCTAGCCTTCGGTACTGCCTCTTGTTCTTTTTTTTGTGTGTTGAATTTTTCCGTCTTGTCATTTTGTCCAGATAAGAGTATATGAAGGAGCAAGTAAAATACTAAAAGGGTGGCAACAACCCCAGGAAAATATGCTTTAACCAAATTAGAAGAGATTCCAAATTGAGTGGGGAGAAAGGGTATAAAATAGGTTCAAAAAGTAAGAAAGAAAAAAAAATAAAAGAAAGGAAAAGAATTAAAAAAAGAAAACAAATAAGAAAAATATAAAAAAGAAAAAATATATATATTAGATAAACTAGTTTAAAAAACGTTAAAAAAGAAAACGGTAAAAGTTAAAAAAGAATTTTACCAGAAGGCGAGAAAAAAAAAAAAAAAAACATAGTATTAAACATAAAAAAGAATGAAATCTTGCCTTTGACAACAACATGTATGGAGCTAAAGACTATAAAGCTAAATGAAGTAAGTCAGTCAGAGAAAGACAAATACCATATGTTCCCACTCATATGTGGAATTTAAGAAACAAAACAAATGGCAAACAGAAAAAAAAAAAGAAAAAGATGAATTAACAAATGGGCTCTTAATTATAAAGAACAGATTGATAATTACTTGAAGGCAGGTGGGGGGATGGGCTAAATAGGTGTTAGGGATTAAGGAGTATACTTGTCATAATGAACACTGGGTGATGTATGGTATTTTTGAATCACCATATTGTACAACTGAAACTAATATAACACTGTATGTTAACTAACTGGAATTAAAATAAAAATTTAGGGAAAAAAACCCACAAAAGTAAACACTTTAATAAAAACTGACCATATGCTGGTCACAAAAACACCAAAAATTCCAAAGGATTGAAAAGTGTATTGAATGCTACATCAAAAACTAATGATGTACTGTACAGTGGCTACCTGAACATAAAAGTGCATAAACAAAATATAAAAATTTATCTATTTTTATGAGTTGAATTGTAAATTTGTATCTTCCTAATGAATTTACATTTTAAATTATGAAGTGACATTTTCCTATGCTAATTTCTTCCATTTAAAGTCTGCCTTTTTTTTACTAACAAAGTCAGAAGAGCTTTTTCATTATCTCAGAAATACCAAAAAACAAAAAAGTTAGTAACCATTGAATTGTATTCTTCCAAATGATATGTTGAAATCCTAATCTCCAGAGCCTATGAATGTAGCCATATTTGGAAATAGATCTTGCAGATCAAGTCATATTAAGATGAGGTAACACTGGAGTACAGTAGGTTGGGCCTTACTGCAATATGACTGGTTTTCTTATATAAAGAGAAGACAGAAACACACAGGGAGAATGCCATGTGAGGACCAAAGAAAATAATTCAGTGATGGAGTCATAAACCAAAAAATTTTAAGGACTGATCACCACCACCAGAAGCTAAGAGTCAAGGAAATATCCTCCCCTATAGCTTTCAGAGGAAGCATGGCCATGCCAACATTTTGATTTTAGATGTCCAGCCTCTAAAACTAGAGAAAATAGAGGTCTGTTGTTTCAAGTCACTCAGTTTGTGGTACTATTTTATGATAGCCCAGGAAACAAACACAATATCATTTAACTGGTATTTATGATTTTCAAATGGAATAAAAGGCATTTTCATAGAAACTTTAAAGCTATAGATAAAAATCTTTAAAGTTATAGATAACATATCTATAAATATCATGATTATTTCATTTTAAGGCCATCCATGCTTAATATAGTTCTGGAAGTACTGACCAATGTGTGGAAAATAGAATAAGAAATAGGTTTAAGGATTAGAATGGAAATAGTAAACACCACATTATTTGAAGAATATATAAGCTTATATGTAAACAACCAACCAAACTGAGAACAAAGTATTAGAATTAATAGTGGTGCTTAGCAATATTACAATGCATAAACATATATAAAATAAAATATCACCCACAATATTAGTAATACAGAGGAATTGACTTAACAACAAATTAATGAGACATGTGTAGAGTACAAAATTAGATACAAGGCAGAAAAAAAGATCTTGAAAAAAACTTGGATATACTCTATTAATATATAAATTTTTTCTCACACAATACATATTATATCATGCCACCAACTAGTTTCCAACTGTTCTACTGTCTTCCCAAAGTCATAAATTTCTTTTGCTCCTGAATTTTTCTCATCAGTATAAAAACATGTCTTAAGTGTCTCATCTTTATTGAAAAAAACAAATAAGTTGGTATCACTTTCCCCACTGTCACCCATTTCCCCCCCCCCATGTTTGCAGGTAAATTATTTTTTTGAAGGGATATCTAACTTTGTTTTTATAACCCATATTCTCCCATCCTCTATTAAAGAAACTGCATAGGCCTTCATTCTCAACATTCTACCTAAATAGTTGCTGTCAGTGCCACCGATGACAATGATATTGCTAAATCCATTAAGCAATCCGTAGTCTTCAGTCTTCATCTTTTACTGTCTTGCTTTCCCTTTTATCCTACATCATCATTCTCAGTCTGCTGTTTCCTTCTCTCTAACCTTTGAATGCTGTCTAGCCCAAGAACACAGACGTGTTACTCTTTTCTCCATCTAATTTACTAATTTGGTGATCTTATTAAGTCTTACCAATTTAAATGACATGTTGACTTACCATTTATAACTTCAGCTCTAAATTTTATCCTGAAATACATAATCATATAACCACTAAAGGATTTTATACTAGGAAATAATGAGACACTGCATTAAAACAAACAGACAAAACACTCTTATAGTAGTATGAAGGATTGATTAGAAAGTTCCTCCTGGAAGTTAATCAATAAATGGGATGTTATTGTACAGCAAAAGGGGTATATTTTGAATCTGCTAAATCTAAAAAATCTGCAGACTGGGCTGGGAAAGGAGGTGTTATGAATGAGACTGAATTCAAAATAAGAATAAAATTTTTCTTTTTGTTGACTTTTAATATGTTTCCAGACAAGCAAAGAGAAAAAAGAGAGATGTCAATAACCCTGAGATCAGGAGGTGCATGGTCTATAGGCAGACACCCCAGAAATCATTTCTTTTTTAACTTGGTATCTCCTACTCTCTGGAGCCTGCTCTGCATTGTCACCACATGTGGGCAAATAATAGCATCTGATTTATAATGAACAGAGAAGAGAGAGAAAGAGAGAGAGAAACCAAGAAACAGACTCTTAATTTTAGAGAACAAATTGATTATTATCAGAATGGAGGTGGGTGGAGGGATGGGTTAAATTTTTTATGGGGGCTGAGGAGTATATTTGTGATGAACACTGGGAGTTGTAAGAAATTATTGAATCACTATTTTGTACCCCCAAAACTAATATTATTATACTATATGTTAACTAATAGGGACATAAATAAATACTTTTTAAAAAGGAAGACTATCTCTGGGCAGCAAGATATTGATTTGGCAAAGATGGTGTTCAAGTGAGCATTGGTATTTTATTTTATTATTTTATTTTATTTTATTTTATTTTATTTTATTTTATTTTATTTTATTTTATTTTTAGAGAGAGAGAGTGTGTGTGCATGAGCGGGTGGGGAGGGGCCCAGGGAGAGGGAGACAATCTTAAGTAGACTCTGTTCAGAGCACAGAACCTGAAGTAGGGCTCAATCTCACAACCCTGAGATCATGACCTGGGCTGAAATTGAGTCAGATGTTTAACCAACTGAATCACTCAGGTGTGCCAACCATAGGTATTTTAAAAGGGAATATCCAGTATGTATAAGATATTTTTTTTCCCTCTCTGAGAGAGAAAAAAAAACCCAAAAAACCAAAAACAACAGAGATCACAGACGGAGAGGGAGAAGCAGACTTGTTACTGAGTGGAGAGTCCCATGTGGGGCTTGAGTCCAGGACCCTGAAATCATGGTCTGAGCTGAAAGCAGACACCTAACCGACTGAGCCTCCCATGTACCCCCTAAATAAATTCAGGACCGTTTTAGCTGATTCAATCTTGAATCTTAGAGCTTAGAAAGATTCAAGACTGTATCAGCTAAGACGGTCCTGAATTTTGAAGTTATATGACTTAATGGAGTTCTTAAGCATTTTATTAATATGAGAAATAAGTAGCCTGTAAAGGAAAGGGAGGTATTTATAAAGCAATTTTAAGAAAACAAAAAAATTAGATTCAAAAGTACTGTAATGTGGGGCGCCTGGGTGGCTCAGTGGGTTAAGCCTCTGCCTTCGGCTCAGGTCATGATTCCAGAGTCCTGGAATCGAGCCCCGCATCAGGCTCTCTGCTCAGCAGGAAGCCTGCTTCCCTCTCTCTCTCTCTCTGCCTACTTGTGAACTCTGTCAAATAAATAAACAAAGTCTTTAAAAAAAAAAGTAGTATAATGTGTCCTTAAATGGCTCCAATATGAAGTCACAACTATTATATGACTCATTAGAGAGAATAATGGAAGAGGAGCATTAGGCTTAGACCAAAACCCAAACCAAAACCAAACAAATCAAACTTCTCTGTTGTTTTATTTTCACTTGACAAATTCTATTTTAATCAGGATTGGTGAGGGTTGTGATGCTGATGTTAGAACCACTGAGATGCTACTGTATCAGAGCTAATGAATGTGTCTTTGTACAATCATAAGGGGATTTGCTTAAGGAAAGAGAAAGAGAGGAAAAAGGAAAGAGAGATTAATGATGAGGTAAGTACAGGATAGTCTCCATGGGGAGGCAAACAAAACCTTTCAAAGAGCTGGCAATAGGAAGCAGACCAATTAAAAAGAGGCCTTGAAAAAAAAAAAAAAGAGGCCTTGATAATTCATAAGCTACAGTCAATTCTGAATAAATGCATAGCTTCTTTACAAATAGTAGCATATTTACAAAATAGCTTACTAAGTGTTGCTTATAGGAAATTTATAGGAATATTTATAGGAAAAGTATTTTCTATATATTTATAGGAAAAGTACGTTCTATATAATTTTACTCTTATATCAACTTGTTACAGTTTTAAAATTAATTTAGTTCACCCACATAGTGATATAATGACATTATAAATTTCAAGATTGAATAATGTAATCCATTTACAACTACAAATATTTTAACAAATCTAAATGTATAAACACTTCTCAAGGCTAAATTAACAATTTAAAAACCTTAATCATGAAAAACTATGCATTATATTTTGACTTCTTTACAGTCTAGAGATTTTATGTTCTGAATTACTTGAAAAATTATGGAAAAAAAGTTGAAAATAGTTCATATTTTTTGTCAATAATTCTGAATGACTCCTTAGAATTATTACAAAGGTTTTTCTGTATATAATCTGCATTTCCACAAAATCAGAGTATCTTATTGATAAGGTTTGGCTTCTTAATTGTGTAAAGAGACCAGTTAAATATACTATTTAGATATATTTTTGTCCTTGAAAATATTACGGCTCTAATGGTAGTAAAAAGATACCTTAAATTCTCAATTGGTAATTAGTACAAACTTGTGATAGCTACTAAATTTCAAGAAGCATACAAAATTTTTTCTTCTATTTGAGACTAAATTGCAGCCATAATATTTTATTATTCTTGAATATTTTAAGTGCACATATTCTACAAAGCAGGACATCATCCTATATGAGATCAAAATCAGTTGAAATTGATGTTTTAGTATTATCTAATACATAAAACTTGTTCAAGTTTCAGTAATTCCTTTTCTGTCAAAATGATCCAATTCAGCATCATATTAAGATTTGGTTGTCTTGTATCTTTAATATCCTTCAATCTGGAAGTTTCTCCAATTCTTTTGTTTACCTTTACATACCCTATAAAATATCCCTCATTTTGGATTTGTCTGACATTTTTTATGCTCAGAATCAGGTTATGAAATTTTGTTCAGAATATCACAGAAGTAATATAGTATTTTTTCATGCATTTTATTTTATTTCTTCCATCAATTTGATGTTAATTTTGACCATTTGATTAAGGTGGCATCTATTGGGTTTATCATTGAAAAGTTGCTTTTCTCCTATTTTATTGAGTTCATATATTATAGGAAGATACTTTGAGGCTATGTAATATTTTATTCTTTTTTTAAAAAAGATGTTATTTTTTCTAAGTAATCTCTGCACCTACCATGGGGCTCGAACTCACAACCCTGAGTTCAAGAGTAGTATAGTGCACTGACTGGCCCAGTCAGGTGCCTCTTTAATATTTTATTCCTTATCAAATATGCACAGTAGTTTTAGCATCCATTCACAAATCTTTTCTGAATTAATTATTACTCTGAAGATTGCCAAATGATAATTTTTAAACTTCATTCTTTCTTAATGTGAATTAGTTGGCATTTCAGTGTTTGATAGAACTATATTTTTTCATTGTTTATGTAGTCTTTTATTTCTCTTTATCAGTATAGGAACACCGATTTGAATTTAATGCAATTGGTTATAATCCATAACTATCATTATTTATTTTGATATTCAAATTATCCCAGTTTTAGCCAGTGAAAATTCCTTCAAATGGCTTCTGATTCTTCAGATATTTCCTCATCCTAGTTTGAGAACTTCCTTAACTTTCAGTATAAGACACTCCAGGTTTATCTTATGCTTTCTCTTTCCCAACCCTATAATTAGCCATCTCTTCAAGGAGCCCTGGGACCTTATAGTGATGAATGGTATTTAGAATTTCAAATTTGTATTTTTGTTGTATACCTATACTATTGCATTGGTACTTATTCTAGGCCTTCTTAATGGACAGAACTATATATTCATAATATTTACATTTATATCAACATTTATTTGTACACCTATGTTTATATCAATAATTACTTCCATATATTTTATATATGTCATCACCTCTTTTGTACATCTTTTTTGACATGGGGTCCTGATAATCATCTCAATTTTTCCATCCTGTGTTGAAGGGGATAATTTATCTGTACCCTGAATTTCAAGGTATTTTAGATGGAAATAAACAGGTTGTAAAGGAGAAAGGAAGGAAAAAAAAAAGGGGGATAGGTTAACTTTTAACTTTCTGGTACTTTTTGTATCACAAGTTGCATTATTTATATCAGCCAAATATAAAAATTGTCTAAATTAATGTAGTACATATTCTTATAAATTCCTATATCTCCTACTGCCATTCCAACAAATAAGCAATACAAAATAAATAAAGTATTACAAAATATAGAAAGCTGTATTTTCAACATAATTCAACCTAGATACTAACCATGCTTTTTTTTAAACAAAAAAACACCCTTTCATATAATTTACCTTGAGATATAGAGGGTTTGCTTTATTAACCTCACATCCTGCATCATCATTTTTTTATATCCAGTTTATTTTTAAAAAGCTAATTGTTACAAGGAAAACACTTTATATTTTCTTTAATAAATCTGTTTAATTTTCAAATTTTTAGAAAACTTATTTGATTCTGATATAATTTCAGTATAATGGAAGATTTCATTAACCATAAAGAATTAAGAACATTTCATTAAGCAAAATATTTTACATAATTATTTTCAATATCTGAACTATTGAAGGTTATATTATTTTCCTTCTCCATTAAAAAAAAAAAATCCCTTGGAATTTGGGGTTTTAACAAAGCATCATTTTATAAGATGCTGTTACCTACCTTCAGATAATAAATAGTAGTCTAGTTTCAAATTTATTTTTCTTGAATTACTAAATGTTCTCCATCAAAGAGTATAGCAGTTTGGTATAATAGCACAGCAAAGCACAAAGACCCATCATTATTATTTAAAGATATTTAATGTATAAGGGATATAAAAAAATCAAGTTATATAATCTATGTATCATTTGTGTTAACTGTGGTATCATAAATTATATAAATGTAAAGCAAAAATAAATATTTAAAATAAAATATAAATTTAAAATATCCTATTTAACAGGCATATTCAATACATGTGCTAACAGGTATAACATTTCTAATAGTTTAAATACATTTGGATATTTTTCTTTTCAAATAAATTTCAAAACATTTTCATGTTGTACACTATAAAGATGATCATACTAGGGTTTTAGTTTTGTTAAATATTTTATGGCAAATTTTCATAAATCCATATTATACAATATTTTAAAAGCCCAATCCTCATCAGTTATGAGATCTCATACATTAATTTAAACACACAATTTATATTCAATAATTATATATAATTAATATGATTAATAACTATAATGCAGATTTAAGTATACAATAGGTAAATTGCAAAACAAATGATCTTTACCCCCAGGAATTATATGAATTCTTTGCTTCCCTTTCAGTGAGTTAGTTTAAATTTCTATTTTATCTTTTGCTTCATTTCATTAACTACATCATACCAAATTCTAGAAAAAGAAGAAAATAAAACTATCTAAAACAAACAAATACCTGTATCTCATTTCTCAAAGACAATTGCTACTAATACAGTGATACAATTTCCATTTATAGAAATAGGTATAAATGATACAGATGTTTTTACACACAGACACACAAACACACTTCCATACATCATATACACACAATATATGAGGGCCTTTTATATAATCTATTTTTCTCTTTTTTTAAAGATTTTATCTTATTTTAAGAGAAGGATAATCAGATTCCCCATTGAGCAAGGAGCCCAGGCTGGGCTCAATCCCAGGGCTCTGGGATCATGACTTGAGCCATTGGCAGAGGCTTAACTGACTGAGCCGTCCAAGCACCCTTATTTTTCTCCTAACACATTATTTAAATTTAAATCAATAAATGTTCTTCCTTTTTAATGGCTACATTGTGGTCAAATAGAGTATAGAGTATCACTTTTATTTTTATTTTTTGAGGATTTTATTTATTTGAAAGAGAGAAAGAGCATGAATAGGTGGAGGGTCAGAGGGAGAAGCAGACTCCTTGGTGAACAGGAAACCCTATGCTGGGCTCCAGCTGGGACTCAGATCATGAACTGAACTGAAGCAGATGCTTAACCGCTTAACCCTCTGAGCCATCCAGGTGACCTTAGAGTATCACTTTTAAAATGAAAACATTTATGTTGTTCCTTTCTTTTATATATAAGCAGCACAATAAACATTCTTATGGCAGATTTTTAAAAACTAATAAACATTTTAAGATAAATTGCCAAAAGAAAAATAGCAATAGTTCACATTTTTACATTGCCTTCCAGAAAGAGTATACAAATATCTGTACTCACCTTTAACAAATAGGGGTATCTCTTTCCAAACATAATTACTAATACTGGAATTCTGTTACTGATTTCTTACAATCACATATATATTATATATAGTGTGTAGTGTTTTATTTTATTTTATGTGATCACTAGTGATATTGAATTCTTTAAATTGTTTTGTGACCATTATACTTAAGAAGTAACCATTTATGCTTTTTGCTGTTTCCTTCTGAAACAATATTTTCCTAATTGACTCATACAAATTTTTACTTATTAATGAAAAGACATTTGTCTATATACATAATAGCTATATAGTGTTGCTCATTGTGTTTTTAAATAATTTACTTCAAGTTCATGAAAGCAATTTGATCAATCATTTCAATAGAAGGTGTTTACCCTATTTGATTATGGAATTTTTATTTTTACTTAATGGACATAAACAATCTCTTTCCTAATACTTTGCCTACAATATTCAATTTATTTCACTTTAAAACAGTTAACCATCTTTTATTTATATTTTAATGTTTTTCATAGCCTCTATTTTCCCAAGGGATTAAAAAATACGACTTTTGGAGCAAAGTAGTGTGTTTTTTTTTTCTCCAATATGTGATTTATTGATATTAAAGAATACTTTCCTACCCCAATTTAGTTACTTTTACTAATAACAGATTTGACCTTATTTTTGACAAGATATTTTATAGTTCTCAGTCTATGTTATCTCTTTCTATACTTACCACTTTTCTTTATTTTTGTCTTGATTTCTCTCTATTTTTCATTGGTTCATTTTAAATTGTACATCAATTTTTTTCACTACTATTTATCTTACTGTAACTATTAGTAAGTTTAAAAGTGATTCAATATATTATTTCAGTAATAGATTATTTGCTATTTATTGATTAATTGTTCTACACTATAACATAGCCAATTAACAGAAGAAATGCATTAGTTTACTCCTCTACAACCAGTGTTAGTTCTATTCACATGTGCATTTTTTTCTTTTGTTTTGATTTTTTTTTTAAGATTTTATTTAAATATCATATAGTTAACATACAGTGTTATATTAGGTTCAGGTGTACAATTTAGTGACTCAGCATTACATATAATACCTACTGCTCATCCCAACAAGTACACTTTTTAATCCCCATAACCCATAATCCAATCCCTCCATCTACTTCCCCTTTGGTAACCATCAGATTGTTCTCTATAGTTAAGAGTCTAGTTCTTGGTATTTTCTCTCTTTTTTTTCCTAGGTTTATTTGTTTTGTTTCTTAAATTTCACATATGAATGAAAACATACAGTATTTGTCTTTCTGTGACTGACTTATTTCACTTAGCTCCATACTAGCTCTCTAGCTCCATACACGTCTCTGCTAATGGCAACATTTATGTTGGGCTCCCCGCCGAGGGGAGGAGGCACCCGGGCCAGCCGGAGGCCTCTCCTTGGGGCTAAGTGGGATGGCGAGTGTCCCGAACCCGGAACGCACCCACAGAAGACACCGGGCTCGGGGGATCTGTCGAAGGAGGATCTCACTTTATTGTGCGGGGGCACACCTTATATAGAGCAGCAGAAGGGAAGTGAGGACAGAGGGAGAAGAGCCAATAAGATTATGCCAAGTAGCAGTTGCTGGGTAAGGCGTATCCGGCGAGAGGAGGAAGTGCCATAGGTTTCAGGAACCGAAACTGTGAAATTGGCGCCTTGTTGGCCGGAAGAGACGGCAAGCCGGCGCCATCTTTATTCTGGGCGGCACCCTGTGGAGGCACCTCTTGTTATGTGCCTTACACATTTCATTTTTTTTTTGATGGCTGATATATATGTGTATCATGATATACATGTATCATATATGAAATATATATGTATATGTGTGTATACCACCTCTTCTTTATCTCATCATCAGTCAATGGGCATTTATTTGGGTTGTTTCCATAACATGGCTATTATAGATAATTTTGCTATAAACATCAGGAGGTATGTATCCCTTTGAATTCATATTTTTGTATCCTTTGGGTAAATATATAGCAGTGCAAATTGCTGGGTTGCAGGACAGTTCTATTTTTAACCTTTGAAGAGCCTCCATACTGTTTTCTTGAGTGGCTATACCAGTCTGCATTCCCACCAAGAGCACATTCTCCACATCCTCACCAACAGCTATTGTTTCCTGTTTGTTGATTTTTGCCATTCTGACAGCAGTGAGGTGATATCTCATTGGAATTTTGACTCATATTTCCCTCATGATGGGTGATGTTGATTGTTTTTTTGTCTGTTGGCCATCTGTATGCCTTCTTTGGAAAAATGTCTATTCATATCTATTTCCCATATTTATAATGAGACTTTGTTTTTTGGGTGTTGAGTTTTATAAGTTCTTTATGCATTTTGGATATGAACCCTTTATCAGATATGTGATTTGCAAATATCTTCTCCATTCCATACATTACCTTTCAATTTTGTTGACTTTGTTGACTTTTCCATCACTGTGCAGAAGTATTTTTTACTGATGGAGTTCTTATTGTTGCTTTTGCTGCCCTTGCCTCAGGAGACATAGCTAGAAAGAAGTTGCTATGACCAATATAAAAGAGGTTACTACCAGTGTTCTTCTCTAGAATTTTGACTGTGTCATCTTCAATTTCTTTCATCAGTGTTTTACTGCTTTCAGAGTACAGGTCTTTCACCTCTTTAGTTAGGTTTATTCCTAGGTATCTTAGGATTTTTGGTGCAATTGGAAATGGGATAGGCAACTTATTTCTCTTTCTACAGTTTCATTATTGGTGTATAGAAATGCAACAAATTTCTGTACATTTATTTTGTACTCTGTGACTTTACTGAATTTGCATATCAGTTCTCGCAGTTTTTGGTGGAGTCTTTCTGGTTCACTAAATAGAGTATCATGTGATGTGCAAATAGGGTGATGCAAATAGGGAAAGTTTTACTTCTTTCTTGTCAATTTGGATGCCTTTTATTTCTTTGTGTTGTCTGATTGCTGTGGCTTGGACTCCCAGCACGATGTTAAATAACAGTAGTGAGAGTAGACAGCACTGTCTTGTTCCTGAATGTAGAGGAAAATTTCTGTTTTTCTCCATTAAGGATGATATTAGCTGCAGGTTTTTCATATATGGTCTTTATTATATTGAGTTATTTTCCCTCTAAACCTATTTTATTGAGAATATTGAACATGAATGGATGCTGTACTTTGTCAAATGACTTTTCTGTATCAATTGATATGCTCATTTGTTCTTATTTTTTTTATTAATGTGATGTACATGTTGATTGATTTGCAAAACTAAGCAGGAAGAAATAGAAAACCTGAAAATACTGATAACCAAAAAAGAAATTGAATTAGTAATCAAAAAACTCCCAACAAACAGAAGTCCATGGTCAGATGGCATCACAAGCAAATTCTATCAACCATTCATAGAAGAGTAATATCTATTCCTCTCAAACTATTCCAAAAAGAGAAAAGGAAGGAAAACTTCCAGATTCATTCTGAGGCCAGAATTACTCTGATATGACATGTACACTCTCACCACTGATATTATTTATTTATTTATTTATTTATTTATTTATTTATTTGAATTCAATTAGCCAACTTATGGTGCATCATTACTTTCAGATGTTGTGTTCAACAACTTATAAGTTGTGCATAACAACCAGTGCTCATCAATTCATGAGCCCTCTTTAATGTCCACCAACCAGTTACCCCAAGCCCCACCCATCTCCCCTCAAGCAACCCTCAGTTTGTTTCCTATAGGTAAGAGTCTCTCAGGAGTGCCTGTGTGGCTCAGATGGTTAAGCATCTGCATTTGGCTCAGGTTGTGATCTCCAGGTTCTGGGATGGAGCCCCATGTCAGGCTCCCAGCTCTGAAAGGGAGTCTGCTTCTTCCTCTCCCTGTGCCTCTCTCCCTGCTTGTGCTCTCTCTGTCTCTTTCTCTGTTTCTCTCTCAAATGAGTAACTAAATTAAAAAAAAAAAAAGTTCTCATTATTTTTCTCCTTTTTTTTGATGACTTCCCATTTAGTTTTTCCTCCTTTACCCTGTGATGCTCTGTGTTGCTTCCTGTATTCCACATATGATTGAAAGCATATGATCTTTGTCTTTCTCTGATTGACTGATTTCACTGAGCATAATACCCTCTAGTTCCATCCATGTTGATGCAAATAGTAAATATTCATCCTTTCTGAAGGCTGAGTAATATTCCATTGCATATATATACCACATCTTCTCTATCCACTCATTTGTCTGTGGAAATCTTGGATCTTTCCACAGTTTGGCTACTGTGGACATTGCTGCTATGAACATCAGGGTGCAGGTGCCCTTTCTGATCACTGCATTTTTATCTTTGGAGTAAATATCCAGGAGTGCAATTGCTGCATCATAAGGTAAATCTATTTTCAACATTCTGAGGAACCTCCAAAGTGCTTTCCCAAGTGGCTGTCCCAGCTTGCATTCCCACCAACAATGTAAGAGGGTTCCCCTTTCTCCACATCATTGCCAATATTTGTTGTTTCCCATCTTATTAATTATATCCATTCTGACTGGTGTAAGGTGGTATCTCATTGTGGTTTTGAATAGTATTTCCCTGATGCCAAGTGATGTTGAACATTTTTTCATGTGGTCGTTGGCCATTTGTATGTCTTCTTTGGAGAAACATCTGTTCATGGCTTCTGCCCATTTCTTGACTTGATTATTTGTTTTGGGGTATTGAGTTTGATAAGTTCTTTATAGATCTCGGATACTAGCCACTTATCTGATATGTCATATGCAAACATCTTCTCCCATTCTGTTAGCTGTCTTTGGTTTTGACAGCTGTTTTCTTTGTGGTACAAAGACTTTGTATATTGATGAGATCCCAATAGTTCATTTTTGCTTTTGTTTCCCTTGCCTTTAGAGACATGTTTAGCAAAAAGTTGCTGTGGCTGAGGTCAAAGAGGTTGCTGCCTGTGTTCACCTCTAGTATTTTGATGGATTTCGGTCTTAAATTTAGGTCTTTCATCCATTTTGAGTTTATCTTTGTGTATGATGTAAGAAAAAAGTCAGGTTTCATTCTTCTGCATGTGGTTGTCCAATTTTCCCAACATATTTATTAAAGAGACTGTGCTTTTTCCATTGGACATTCTTTCCTGCTTTGTTGAAGATTCATTGACCATAGAGTTGAGGGTCCACTTCTCAGTTCTCTGTTCTGTTCCACTGATCTATGTGTCTGTTTTTGTGCCATTACAATATGTCTTGATGATTACAGGTTTTTAATATAGCTTGAAATCCGACATTGTGATGTCCATCAGATTTGGTTTTCTTTTTCAACACCCCTCTTCCTATTTTGGGTCTTTTCTGATTCCATGAAAAATTTAGGATTATTTGTTCCAGCTCTGTGAAAATTTCCAATGGTATTGTGGTAGAGCTTGTATTGAACATGTAGATTGCTCTGGGCAACATGGACATTGTAACAATGTTTATTCTTCCAATCCATGAAGATGGACTCTTTTTCCATCTCTTTGTGTCTTCCTTAATTTCTTTCATAAGTGTTCTGTAGTTTTTAGAGTACTGATCCTCCACCTCTTTGGTTAGGTTTTTCCTAGGTTTCTTATGGTTTAGGGTGCAATTGTTAATGGGATCAACTCCTTAATTTCTTTTTTTTTTTTTTTTTGTCTCATTGTTAATCTATAGAGATGCAACTGATTTCTGTAGATTGATTTTATATCCTGTCATGTTGCTGAATTCCTGTGTGAATTCTCACAATTTTGAGGTGGAGTTTTTTTGAGTTTTCCACATAAAGTATCATGTCATCTGGGAAGAATAAGTGTTTGACCTCTTCTTTGCCAATTTGAATGCCTTTTATTTCTTTTTGTTATCTTGTTGCTGAGACTAAGACTTCTAGTAGTACCATGTTGAACAACAGTGGTGAAAGTGGGCATCCCTGTTGTGTTCCTGACCTTAGGGGAAAAGCTCTCAGTTTCTCCTCACTGAGAATGATACTCACTGTGGGCTTTTCATAGATGGCTTTTATGATATTGAGGTATGTTTCCTCTATCCCTACACTATGAAGGGTTTTAATCAGGAAAAGATGCTGTAATTTGTCAAATGCTTTTTCTGGGTCAACTAAGATGATCATATGGTTCTTGTCCTTTCTTTTATTTATATGATGGATCACATGGATTGATTTGTGAATGTTGAACCATCCTTGCATTCCAGGAATGGTGAATAATCCTTTTAAAGTATTGTTGGATCCTACTGGCCAGTATCTTTGAGTATTTTTGCTTAGGGATAATGGTTTGTAATTCTCCTTTTTGATGGGGTCTTTGGTTTTGCGATCAAGGCAATGCTCACCTTATAGCATGAGTTTGTTATTTTTTGTTCCATTTATATTTTTTTCAAACAGCTTCAGAGGAATAGGTACTAATTCTTCTTTAAATGTTTGACAGAATCTCTTGGGAAGCCATCTGGCCCTGGAGTCTTATTTGTCAAGAGATTTTTTAAAAAATTATTGCTTCAATTTCCTTGCTGTTATGGGTCTGTTCAGGTTTTATATTTCTTCCAGTTTCAGTTTTGGGAGTTTATAAGAACCCAGGAATATATGTAGTTCTTCCAGATTGCCTAATTTGTTGGCATATAGTTGCTCATAATGTGTTCTTAAATTCTTTGTATTTCCTTGGTGTTGGTTGTGATCTTTCCTCTTTCATTCATGATTTTATTAATTTGACATCTATTTGCATGACAAATATTTTTCCACCCCCTCACCTTCAATCTGCAGGTTTCTTTAGTTCTAAAGTGAGTCTTTTGTAGGCAGTATACTGATGGTTCATATTTTTTTTTAATCCATTCTGAAACCCTATGTCTTTGATTGGAGCATTTAGTCTATTGCATTCAAAGTAATTATAGGTAGAAATGCAGTTAGTGTGATTTTATTGCTTGTTTTGCCATTGTTTCTGGAGATTTTCTCTGATACTTTCTTGTCTTTGTCACTTTTGGTGACTCCTTTGCACTCAGAATCCTCTTTAATATTTCTTGAAAGGTTAGTTTAATGCTTAGAAATTCCTTTAATTTTTGTTTGTCTGGGAAACTCTTTATCTCTCCTTCTACTATAAATGATAGCCTTGCTGGATAGAATATTCTTGACTGAAGATTTTTACCATTCAGCACTTTGAATATATCATGCCACTCTCTTCTGGCTTGCCAAGGTTCTGTGGAGAAATCTGAAGCTAGGCTTATGGGTCTACCCTTGTGAGTTAAGAACTCCTTTTGGCTTGCTACTTTTAATCTTTTTTCTTTAGCACTGTGTTTAGAAATTTAATTACAATATATCTTGCTGTTGACCTGCTTTTGTTGATTTTGGCGAGAGTTCCCTGGGTCCACTGATCTAAATGTTTGTTTCCTTCTCCAGATAAGGAGTGTTTTCAGCTATTATTTTCTGAAATAAATTTTTTGCCCCCTATTTTCTCTCTCTTATCCTTCTGGGACTCCTTAATAGAAATGTTATTACATTAGATGGGGCCACTGTGTTCCTTGGTGAGTTTTAACTAGTGTCTGGTTGCTAAATGAGACCTGATACTACTTACACTAGAACTGAAGCCCTGAAGAACTCTTTCTCTGGTCAGGAGATGCTGTGCAGGCAGGGGTTTCTTCTTGGAAAGGGGCCTGCTACTCTGTGATTAAGGTAAGCTTGACTGAGAAGGACAGTTCCACCAGAGTGCTGGGGGTGTGACTTGGTGTAACTAAGTGAGGCAGCCTGTGTTGGTGCTATGCTGCTTCCTACCGGTGACTCTGTGTTTATGCTGAGGGGAATAAACACATGAGGGAAATGTTGCCAGTCAGATCCTTTGCTCTCAGAGACAAGAACGCTGTCTAATAGCGAAGCACTCTGAGAAGAGAGAATAGTCTCCCTTGTCTTACAGGCATTGTTGAGATCACTACTTCAACATTGTCTGCCTTTGGGTTTTTTGTCTGTCTTCTCTCCAGGAGCAAGAGAGTGACTGCCAGGTTCTAACCCAAGCCAAACTTGCTGACTTTTAAAACTCTAGGCTTTAGAGACATGGTGTGGGCAGGGGCTTGGGGCTTGTGCTGGTCTTCTGGGGGAGAGGCCCACCACTTTTGGACTGAGGCAAGGCAACCAGTGTGGGCTCCACAATGCTCCTTGAAGGTGGCTCTGTTTTTATGCTGAGAAGTAGGGAATGGAAATGGCACAGGCCAGCTCTTCTGTCATTGGAGAGGCTTCTCTGTGAATGCTGGTTCTCAGTAGTATGCACTAAGAAGAGCAAATAATATCCACCCTTCTTCCATTCCTGTGTGCTCCAGGTTTCAAATCACTGTTTCCATAGCCATCTGCCCATGAGTTGTTTGCTATCTGTCCTGATGGTTATAAGAACTCAAAAAACTCAGCCCTTCTCATTTTCCCAGCCAAGAGCTTTGGGGAAATGTTCTCCTTGTGTTCTACTCTCTCAGACTTCTCCATGACCACAAGTCCCTCTCCTCCACAGCATCCACATGATCTGTCTCTTTCCTAAACCACATCTCCACACTTCCTACCTTCTTTGATGTTGCCTCTTTTCTCATTAGTTGTGAAATTTGTTCTGTCAATCTTCAGGGTGATTTTTGGGTATTCAGGATGATTTGAAGTTATCATCTTGGGACAAGATGAGCCTAGGCTTCTCCTACTTTGCCACCAGTTTTTCTGTCCATCTCGTGGTCTGTTTTAATAATCATTAATTGTAGGTACAAATTGTTTTCTTTTTTTTCCTTGCTTCATGTTTAGTGTTTTGTAAATGTGGGGAGCTTGGGTTAAGTTCCATTATTCTGCTATCCATAAGTTCTTCTAATTTCACTGCTGACTTACTTTGGGGATAGAATATCTCCCTCAAATCATGAAAAAGTTTTAAATTTGTATTTATCACTTTATTGAAGTGAAGACACTTTACTGATTATTTTATGTATCTTAGCAAAGGCATGTGGTAAGGTATTTCATAACCTTGCATTTCTAGTGTTATTCTTATTTTGCCATTATATATGTGCCTTTATAGAATTATTCTATTTTGCCATTATATGTGTGTGATAACCTGGGTAGGTATGAATTTCTTTGTCAACCATGAGGGTTGATTTTATGTGTCAATTTGACTGGACCATGAGGGTACCCAGATATTCGGTCATACATTATTCAGAGTATGTTTATAAGAATCTTTATAGATAAGAGTAACATTTGAGTCAGTAAATTAAGTAAAGTAAATTGTCCTCCCTTATGTAGGTAAGCCTCATCCAATCTGCTGAATGTTGAATAGAACAAAAGGGTTAATCTTTCCTTGAATAAGAGGGAATTCCCCTTTCCTACATGCTTTGAACTAGGACACTGGTCTTTTCTGGTCTTTGAACTTGAACTAGAACATCAGCTCTTCTTGGGTCTTTAGCCAAAAGGGTTTCACTGAGATTGGAATTTACATCACTGGCTTTTCTGGTTCTCAGGCCTTTGGGCTCTGTGTGGAAGAATGCCTACACTCTCTTAGGCCTTGAAGTCTTCAGACTTCTCAGCCTCCATAATCACATGAGTCAATTCCTCATAAAAGTATCTATACACACACACACACACACACACACACACACACCACACACACTATGTGTACATTATATATTTATATATACATTAATGTACTATGTGTACATTATATATTATGTATATCTATAGCATATATAATACATGTAACATATAGCATTATAACAATTATAATTACATATATGTATATTATGTATAACATAATTATAATAATGGCACAATATAATATTATTAAAAACATACATACTATATATATTGCATATATTATATATATGTATATGTATATATATGTATGTGTGTATATATATATGTATGTGTGTGTGTGTGTGTGTATCCGTATATATATACACACACACATCAAATATGTACACAAGAAACTTAGAAGTTTCTGAACTATGCTAACCCATATATGATTACCCATCATGGATAGTCTCAAGTTTTTATTTATTTATTTGACAGACAGAGATCACAAGTAGGCAGAGAGGCAGGCAGGGAGAGAGGGAGGAAGCAGGCTCCCTGCCGAAGAGAGAGCCTGATGCGGGGCTCGATCCCAGGACCCTGAGACCATGACCTGAGCTGAAGGCAGAGGCTTTAACCCACTGAGCCACCCAGGCGCCCCCTTGATGCTATTCGTAAAACTGAACACAGCACTTATAAAGAGATAATGAATATTTGTATATACCTTAGTGTGTGTGTGTGTGTGTGTGTGTGTGTGTGTAATGTGTTTGTGCATGTGTATTTCTGTTTTTCCAGAGAGTCTTAAAAAGTGGCAAACTATCAACCATTTCTGTAGAACTCTGTAAAAATTTGTCTCAATATACTTCTGAGATATAGTTCTCTAGGAGAAAAGTGAGAATCCAATCTGATTTATTTTAATCCACAGAGGTAATATACATAATTTGAATTCTTATAAGAATATTTTAACCTTGTTTAATGATATAAAAAAAGCACATATTGTTGTAACAAAATGATTACCCCATCTTTATTCTCATAATCTACAGAGAGAAGCATCATACACAAATTAATATTTAAATATGTCTATTCTGAAATTAGAACAAGAGAGTCTTGAATTGAAAGAACTTGGAATATATATAATAATGTTTAGAAAAAAATAGACATAATATTAAAGATTGATTTGGGAAAGTGCAAGGATAAGAATGAGGTCTGGTGAGTAATGGAAGAAAGGGTTATTTCTGGAGTAATAAAAATATATAGATGGAATTTTCATTAAATTTCTTGTTATTTAGTATAAAAACTCCTATGTATCCATGAAAAATCTTCAAAATACCTACATTTATCAGTAATATTTTGTGGAGTTGATTATCTCTCTATCTGTTAATTCAGTTTTAAGGTTAGCATCAAGAAAAACTAGAGAATATTTATGATGGGTAATCAATCATATATGGATTAGAATTGTTTGAAAACTTCTAAGTTTCCTGTTAATTTATTTTTAATATAGAAGTCCAAATAGCACAGAATTTTTTTTTCTAGTCTCTTATTTTAGGCTAAATAACAGCTATAAAAACCTAATCCTGGGTCCTGTGAATCACTTTATATGACAAAAGAGACCTTGAAGATGTAACTAAGTTAAGGATCTTGAGATGGAAAGATTATCCTTGTTTACCTTGGTAGATCATAAATGTAATCACAGAGGTCCTTATAAGAGGATACAGAGGGAGGTTGGAAAACAGATAAGAAGGCAATGAAAAGACAGAAGAAAGTATTGGAGTGATGTAGCCACAAGCCAAGGAATGCCAGATTCCACCAGGAGTCAAAAAAGCCAAAGGACAGATTGTCCTGTGAAGCCTCAAGAAGGAACCAGACCTCTGGCACTTTCATTTTAGTCCTGTAAGACCCATTTTGGATTTATGGCCATCAGAATAATAAAATAATTACCCGAAATGGCAGAATTAGAAGGGTATCATTCTAGGAAGAATTAAAGCAAGTACATAGAACAAAAACTAGAAATGAACCCAGCATACTGTAGGAACAATAGAAACACTGACATGGCTGGAGTATATGTAATGAGTGGAACAATGTAGCAGAATAAAGTATGAGGGTTCGGTAGGGACCAGCTTCAGCACACCTTTGTCAATTAAGGTTCGGAAATGTAGATACACACTTCCGGATGTGGCAGAAGACTCCAGTGGAGAGGTAAAGCAGAGTGGGAATGATTGGACTGGTAACGGAGGGTAAACAGAAGGGGGAGGGAGCCACCAGAAGTGACCCACTGGAAAGGAGTATCCCAATATGAGAATGTCCTGTGATTGGGGACCAGCATTAACTTGGAGTCTGGTTATAAGCACTCAAACAGAGAAAAAGTTCTTTAGGGGCAACTGGTGGAATCGGGAAGTCATGGTCATGGGCCTAAGTCCAGGGACCCAAGATGGCCACCGCCAGCAACCACCCGTGCCAGAGAGAGTGCGGTGAAGCCTTCAGGCTGTGGTCCCTGAGCTGCTGGCATGCATGAGAGAGTCTGGTGAGGATGCCAGCCAGCACTCTCTAAACCACAATCTTGTGCACTCCATATGTGCACTGTGTGACCAGGGCCTGCACTGCACTCCCCACCTCGCCTGAGAGAGCTTCATGCCAGGGCTAGATGGTGGTCTCTAGGACTGGCTGAGAATCTGAACACTCCCTGCCCAGGCTTGAAAATCTCAGTGCACTATCTCTGGTTAGGATCTGTTGGGCAGTCTAGACCTCAGACAGCAGTCCTGGTAAGTGGGCACCCTGAACCATTATTTCTCACAGTTTTACTAGCACGGGGGTGCAGAGACAAGTGGGTGCTTTGAACAACTGCTGAGACAGTGGCTGGGGATGGGCACACTTACAGGAGATTGCACAGCTCAACACAGTTTGCAGCAGGGGGATCTGTGTGTTCTGGACCACCCAGAGGGGAGAGACTGAGGCTTCTCGCTGAGACTGAGGTTTGGGTGCAGTTTGTTTTCCACCAAATCTCCAAAAAGCAGAAAAAATCTGCCAAAGAACCAAAACCTTCAGAGAAAAAAGCCTAAAAAACCAGTTTCCACAGAGCCCAGCCCTTTGATAGGGGGCAGGAGGATTCAACCCAAGCAAGACTGACTGAAAACCAACATGGCAGACCCCTCCCCCAGAAATCCAGCCAAAAGAATGAGAGGACAACCACCATAGGGTTCCCATAAAACTGTAAAACCCCAATATCAGGGGAAAAGAAGATATTAAGCTCCCAGTATTGCCCTAAAATGTGCATATTTTGTAAATAAAACTTTTATTTTTAATTTGTTCTCATTATTCTTTCTCTTTTAAATTTTTTTACCTGTTTACCATTACTATGAGAGGTTCAATTCAACAAACTCCATAATAACCTTTTAACTTGAAATTTTTTCATAACATACACCTGTGCTTTTCTATTTTTTTTCTTTAATATACATATAAAGATAAGATTCAAGGTAATCCTCTTTCCCTAATCAATACTACCCCTATATATAAACCAGTCTTAATCTCCCTTTATCTCTGGAAAGTTTAGTCCTTTAAAAAAGAAATTAAGATACACCCAGGAAAAATCAAAATAATCTTCCTGGCCCACACTGAAGAGTTATAACCACCCTCCCATCTTTTTCTTCTGTCAGTGTTTCTGTGTATTTTGTATTTGTTTTTGTTCTGGTATTATACAAATCTTGTACTTGGAGTTCATTTTGGCTCGACTAATTTTTTTTTTATTCTTGTCTTTTACTTTTGTTGGTCTTTTGTTTGTCCACTTTTGTTTGTATACCTTATAAATCTTCCCTTTGGGGCCTATTCTGGCTGGGTCTTGTCTTGTCTTGTCTTGTCTTATCTTTCCTTTTCTTTTCTTTCCTTTCCTTTTCTTTTTCTTTTCTTTCCTCCTCCTCCTCCTCCTCCTCCTCCTCCTCCTCCTCCTCTTCTTCTTCTTCTTCTTCTTCATTTCTGTCTCTTTATCTTCTTTTTTTTTCTTTTTGCTTTCTTTTTGGTGGTGACTTCCGATTGCTTAGAAATGTTCCAGGGTGCACCTTGCATGGATCACGGTTGATATATTCAGCTACACATTCCCTCAACTACCTCTCACCAATGACTAGAAGGAGGAATGCCCAAGAGAAGAAAATTCAGAGACTGTGCATTCTCCATCAGAGCTACTGGATATAGACATAAACAGTATGTAGGAAAGGGAACTCAGGGTAACAATTATCCAGGAAATAGCTAGGTTGGAGAAAACTATTAACAACAACATGGAATCAATTAGGGCAAAAGCAAAAGATGCCCAGGAAGAACTTAAAAATGCTATCAGTGAGGTCCAATCTAGCCAAAATTCTCTAACAGCTAGGGTAACCGAAGTAGAAGATAGAATTAGTGATCCAGAAGACAAAATGATAGAGGAAAAAATATCAGGAGGAGGCCTGGAACAAACAGGTTGGAAACCATGAAAACAGAATTAGGGAAATAAATGATGCCATGAAACGTTCCAATGTCAGAATTATTGGGATCCCTGAGGGGGATGAGAAATAAAGAAGACTAGAAGATATAGTTGAACAAATTCTCCATGAAAATTTTCCCAATCTGGGGAATGGAACCATCATTCCTATCCTAGAGGTAGAAAGAACACTCCCCCAAGATCATAGAATCTAGAAAGACCTTGAGATATCTGATTGTAAAACTGATGAATCATAATTTTAAACAGGAGCTCTTGAGAGGAGCTAGGGGGAAGAGATTCCTTATGTACAGAGGAAGGTCCATCAGAATAACCTCAGGTCTGTCCACAGAAACCTGGCAATCCAGAAAGGGCTGGCAAGACATATTCAGGGACTAAATGAGAAGAACATGCAGACAAGAATACTCTATCCCGCAAGGCTGACATTCAAAATGGATGGAGAGATAAAGAGTTTCCAAGACTGGCAAGGTTTAAAAGAGTATGTGACCATCAAGGTGGCACTACAAGAAATATTAAGGGGGGATTCTATAAAAGAAGAAGGAACACAAGAGTGTCATAGAACAGAGATTTACAGAGGCACTCTAGAAACAAGGACCTCACAGGCAACATGATGTTAATAAAAACGTATCTTTCAGTAATCACTCTCAACTTGAACAGCCTTAATGCTCCCATAAAACGGCACAAGGATGCAGATTGGATAAAATGACAGGACCCATCCCTATGTTGTCTACAAGACCCATTTTGAACCTAAATATATAGCCAGACTGAAAGTGAAGGGATGGAGAAGCATCTTTCATGCTAATAAGCCTCAAAAGAAAGCTGGGGCAGTGATTCTCATATCAGATAAATTAGATTTTAAATTAAAGACTGTAGTCATCAATAAGGGACACTACATCATTCTTAAAGGGTCTACCCACCAAGATGATCTAAAAATTGTAAATATTTATGACCCTAATATGGGAGTATCCAACTACATAAACCAACTGTTAATCAAGATAGTCATATTGATATGAATACATTAATAGTAGGGGATTTTAACACACTATTCTCAGTAACAGACAGATTATCCAAGCAGAAAAATCAATAAAGAAACAAGAGCTCTGAATGACAAATTGGACCAGATGAAATATATATATATATATATATATATATATATAATGTATATATACATTCCACCCTAAAACAGCAGAATACTCATTCTTCTTGAGCACTCATGGAACTTTCTCCATAATAGACCACATACTGGGTCACAAATCAGGGCTCAACTGATACAAAAAGTATGAGGTTGTACCCTGCATATTCTCAGAACACAATGCTTTGAAACTGAAACTCAACCACAAGAGAAAAGTTTTCAGAATTCAAACACTTGGAAACTAAAGACCACCTTGCTTAAAAATATTTGGAACAGCTAGGAAATCAAAGAAGAACTTAAACAATTCATGGAAACCAATGAGAATGAAGACACGTCAGTCCAAAACCTATGGGATACATCAAAGGCAGTCTTAAGGCGGAAATACATAGCCATCCAAGCCTCACTCAAAAAAGAAAAAAAAAAAAATCCAGAAAACACTAGCTCTCTTTACACCTTAAAGAACTGGAGAATCAACAACAAATTAAGCCAACCCCAAACACAAGAAGGGAAATAATCAAGATTAGAGTAGAGTTCAATGAGATATAAACTAAAGATAGAGTAGAACACTCTATGAAACTAGGAACTGGTTTTTTGAAAGAATGAAGAAGATCAATAAACCATTGCCAAAACTTATTCAAAGGAAAAGAGGAAGACCCAAATTCATAAAATTACGAATGAAAAGTGATAGATCACGACTAACACCAAGGAAATAGGAACAACCATGAGAAATTATTATCAAACAGATATATGTTAATAAGTCAAAAAGCAACCTAGGTGCAATGGAAACCTATAAACTTCTGGAAATCTATAAACTTCTGAAACTGAATCAGGAATAAATTGACAACCTGAATAGACCAATATCTAGTAACAAGAGTAAAGCACTGATCAAAAAACCTCCCAAAAAACAAGAGCCCAGGACCTGACGGATTCACTGGAGAATTCTACCAAACATTCAAAGAGAAAACACCTATTCTCCGGAAGCTGTTTTAAAAAAATACAAACAGAAGGAAAACTTCCAGACTCTTTCTATGAGGCAGCATTACCCTGATTCCCAAATGAGGCAAAGACCCCATCAAAAAGAGAATTTCAGACCAATATCCCTGATGAGTATGGATGCTAAGATTCTCAACAAGGTCCTAGCTAATAGGATCCAACAGCACATTAAAAAGATTATCCACCATGACCAGGTGGGATTTATCCCTGGGATACAAGGGTGATTCAACTTTCTCAAATCAATCAATGTGATAGAACAAATCAATAAGAGAAGAGAGAAGAACCACATAGTCCTCTCAAATGATGCATAAAAAGCATTTGACAAGACACAGCATCTGTTCCTGATTAAAACGACTCAAAGTATAGGGATAGAGGGAACATTCCTCAACTTCATAAAATCTATCTATGAAAAAAACACAGTGAATATCATTTTTAATGGGGAAAAGCTGACAGCCTTCCCTTTGAGTTCAGGAACATGACAAGGATGCCCACTCTCACCACTCTTGTTCAACATAGTACTAGAAGTCCTAACAACAGCAATCAGAAAACAAAAAAGAAATAAAAGGTATTCAAATTGGCAATGAAGAATTCAAACTCTCTCTTCACAGACAACATGATTCTTTATATGGAAAACCCAATAGACCCCACCCCGAAACTACTAGAACTCATACAGCAATTCAGTAATGTGGCAGGATACAAAGTCAATGTACAGAAATCAGTTGCTTTCTTATACACTAACAATGAAAATACAGAAAGAGAAATTGGTGAATTGATTTCATTTACTACAGCATCAAGAAGTATAAGACACCTGGAAAGAAACCTAACCAAAGAGGTAAAGGACCTGTATTCAAGGAACTACAGAACACTCATGAAAGAAATTGAAGAAGGCACAAAAAGATGGAAGATCATTCCATGCTTATGGATCAGAAGAATAAACATTGTTAAAATGTCTATACCGCCTAGAGCAATCTATACTTTCAATGCCATCCTGATCAAAATTGCACTTGCATTTTTCAAAGAGCTGCAACCAACAATCATAAAATTTGTATGGAACCAGAAGAGACCCCGCATTGCTAAGGAAATGTTGAAAAAGAAAAACAAAGTTGGGGGAATCACCTTGCCTGATATCAAATTTTACTACAAAGCTATGATCACCAAGACAGCATGGTACTGGCACAAAAACAGACACATAGATCATCAGAACAGAGTAGAGAAGCCAGATATGGTCCCTCAACTCTGTGGTCAAATGATCTTTGACAAAGCAGGAAAAAATATACAGTGAAAAAAAGAAAAAAGAACAGTCTCTTCAACAATTGGACAGCTATGTGTAGAAGAATGGAACTTGACCATTCTCTTACATCATCTTCAAAGATAACATGAAAATGGATAAAAGACCTCAATGTGAAGCAGGAATCTATCAAAATCCTAGAGAAGAACATGGGCAGTAATGTGAAAATGAACTTTTGGGACTTCATCAAGATCAAAAGCTTCTGCACAGCAAAGGAAACAATCAAGAAAACTAGGCAACCCATGGAATGGGAGAAGATGTTCACAAATGACAGTACAGACAAAGGGCAATATCCAAGATCTATAAAGAACTCCTCAAACTCAACACACATGAAACAGATAGTCACATCAAAAAATGGGCAGAAGACATGAACAGACACTTCTCCAAAGAAGACATACAAATGGCTAACAGACACATGAAAAAATGTTCATCATCATTAGCCATCAGAGAGATTCAAATCAAAACCACATTGAGATACCACCTTACACTAGTTAGAATGGCCAAAATTAACAAGATAGTAAACAAATGTTGGAGAGGACGTGGAGAAAAGGGAACCCTCTTACACTGTTGGTGGGAATGCAAGTTGGCGTAGTCACTTTGGAAAACTGTGGAGATTCCTTAAGAAATTAAAAATAGAGCTTCCCTATGGCCTTGCAATTGCGCTACTGGGTATTTACCCCAAGGATAGAGATGTAGTGAAAAGAAGGGCCATCTGTACCCCAATGTTCATAGCAGCAAAGGCCACAACAGCCAAACTGTGAAAAGAACCAAGATGCCCTTCAATGGGCAAATTAATAAAGATATGGTCTATATATACAATGGAGTATTATGCCTCCATCAGAAAGGATGAATACCTGACTTTTGTATCAGCATGGATGGGACTGAGATTATGCTGAGTAAAATAAGTCAAGATCTTGGAGTCTGTGGAAATATTAAATTGATTATGCTAAGTAAAATAAGTCAAGCAGAAAGAGTCAATTATCTAATGGTTTCACTTACTTGTGGAACATAAGGAAAATCATGGAGAACATTGGGTGATGGAAAGAAGTGAGTTGGAGGAAATTGGAGGGGGAGACAAATGATGAGAGATTGTGGACTCAGAAACGAACTCTGGGTTTTGGAGGGGAGGGGAATGGGGTGTGTGGTGAGCCTGGTGGTGGGTATTATGAAAGGCACCTTTTGCATTGAGCACTAGGTGTGGTGTTTAAACAATGAATTCTGAAACACTGAAAGGAAATATAATAAAATTAAATTAATAAAACACAAAATAATAAAAAGAAAATAAACAAATGATGGATTATTATGAAAACAAATAAAAATAAAACACATTTTTAAAAAATAAATAAATAAAAATAAAACAAAAATGAAAATAAGATTAACTTCTGACTTGCCCATTTAATTCTTACTGTAAAAATTAAACTGAGGATAACTGTATGTAAGGTGTATATAAAATTATATATAAAAATGCAATTCTAAGAGTCAAGTGACATATAAAGAGAAAAAGAGCAATGTTGAATAGCTTGGAGTCTGTGGAAAAATTAAATTGACTCCTAACTTTAAGACTGCCTCTCACCTCCTGTATTTTCTGAGGAATTAAGTAAATTCTGAGTTTCATCTGTTTCCCACAAAAGATAGTAAGGACAATTTCTTAAATTATTAAAAACTATTATGTGATAATGTATATAAAACATATAAGACACAGTCTCACACAGATTTTTTTAGTTTATATTAAATAGTTAAATTAACTAATTAGTTAACTAATTAAATTAAATTATTATTATTTTTTTTTTAGTGCTAATGGGTTTGGTCATAGTAGTGATAATGTGGTAGTAATAAAAGTGATAGTACTAGTAGTCTCAGAATGAAAATAAGACAAGCTATACTATCATTCCTTTTATTTTATTTTATTTAATTTTAATTTTATTTTATTTTATTTTATTTTAAAGATTTTATTTATTTATTTGACAGAGAGAGATCACAAATAGGCAAAGAGGCAGGCAGAGAGAGAGGGGGAAGCAAGCTTCCTGCTGAGCAGAGAGCCCGATTCAGGGCTTGATCCTAGGACCCCAGGATCATGACCTGAGCCAAAGGCAGAGGCTTAACTCACTGAGCCACCCTGGCACCCTAACTATCATTCCTTTGATTATGAAATGCTTCAGGACAGTCTTCATGCAAGTATATACTATTTGTTTCATATTCTCTTAAAAATAACAAAAATAACATTTTCCATTTTAAGAGCTTTACAATAATTATAGCATAAGTTTGTCTGATTCCAATGAGTCCAATACTGATTTTAACTCCAAAAATTAAAATAATAACAATAATAATAATTGAGAATAATAATAATAATAATTGAGAAGGGTTAAGCTTACTTTCCATTTGTACGCTTACATACATTGAAGTAGCTTGGAGTAAATGAAAGAGCTTCAATTTTGCATTCAGAGTAACATAATTAATGAGCAATACTTAAGTCTACCAATATCTCAGTTCTCTCATCTATAAAATGGCAATAATACTACCTATGTTATGCAGGATTAAATTTGGTACAATATAAAGCTCCTTGAACATTGCTTGGTATATACTCAATAAATAATAACATTTTATTATGTCTTATTCAAAAACCTGACTTCTATCTGCTACCTTTATTGGAACTGTTGAAGTTATTTTTAAATGAAAATAATTATATGTTCAACATCTACTCTTCCTAAAGAAGAATTGTGTATTGATCATTAGCTTTAGGTCACCCTTCCAGATGCCTTGTATCTTCTGCACCTGAAACAATCTCCAAAATACATGCATTTTATCTCATATATCTGAAATCATATCAGATGCTTTATTTCTTTGAGTTCAGATTAATGCAATATAAACACTGAGATTTATGTCAGTTGAATTAGTAATCACTTACTTTTTTGCTGGGCAAATACCTTTATGGTTTTCTGTTTTTCTTGCACCTCTGAAGGAACTGACTAAGCAGGTAGTAATGAAAAAGACAAACTAGTCAAAACAGCTTTAAAAATGTGACCTGTTATCTCATTTTCATGTATGCCTTTCATATTTGGTTTTTCTTCCTCCTTTAGTTTTTCACACTTTCTCCCTTTTGGTTACTTTTTCCAATTTTTGTTTTTTTAAGATTTTATTTATTTGACACAGAGAATGATTGCAAGTAGGCAGAGAGGCAGAGAGAGAGGGGAAAGCTGGCTCCCTGCTGAGCAGAGAGCCCGATGTGGGCTTCAATCCCATGACCCTGAGATCATGACCTGAGCTGAAGGCAGAGGCTTACCCACAGAGCACCCAGGCACCTACTTTTTCCTGTTTCTTTACACTCTTTAAGAGGTCATTCTTAGAGGGGTGCCTGGGTGGCTCAGTGGGTTGGGGCCTTCTGCCTTCAGCTCAGGTCACGATCCCAGAATCCTGGGATCGAGCCCCACCTCTGGGCTCTCTGTTCGGCAGGGAGCCTGCTTCCTCCTCTCTCTGCCTGACTCTCTGCCTACTTGTGGTCTCTGTCAAATAAATAAATAAAATCTTAAAAAAAAAATTAAAAAAAAGAGGTAATTCTTAGGGTACTATTTCGAAAAAAAAAAAAAGACTATAATTCACACAAATTTCTATAGCTATTTTCCTTTTGTTGTTTTTATTTATTTTTCCACCTGTGATATATACTGTTTGTCTTGTAAAGAACTCATACTCTCAAAGTCTTTCTGTCACTCCTGTTATTTATTTTTTTTTCAATTGAAGTTTTCTTATTAAGATCACCAGAAAAACTGATTGATCAAGCAAAGCTGGCTTTATTAAAATTTCTAGGCAGAGTACAACCTTTCCAGAATCTCAGGAATGTCTCAAAGGGGAAGTTGGGCAGAATTAGCGATATTTATTAAAATGGATAATTTGCTTAAAAGGTGGTGAATTCATCCTTGGAACATGAATCTAATGTTATGGTTAAATCAGTCTATGCTCTTATCCTGGAAAACATGGCCTTAGAAAGTTGCTTTTTAAAAAATTTTAACTCAAGTTATGTTGCATTGTTTGTTCAGTCTATTCGTTTTGTGAGTCATGGTACATTTGCTTTCCAAATTTGGCTTTTGTTCTATTTCTCACTCCTTCCTCCAACTCCCTTCTTCTTCCTTCCCTGTAAGAGAGAAAAATACTGCTAATTAATATTTGAGGAATTATAAGCAAATCCATGTCTTAGCTAGTAAGTAATAGAAATAAATCTGAAACATGACTCTAATCCAAATACTCCCTTAGCTATTGCTAGTAATGTTCCTAAATATTTTTAAATGATCTATCATTTAGGTATGTATACTTTTTTTCATAAGAAATGATGAAAATTAAGACCAAATTAAATGATTGACAATATATATTATACTAGAATATACATATGGAAATATATATATAGAAATTTCATATACATATGGAAAAATCATGATCTGGAAGTATTTCATTATATCTCATGGAATAATGCTAATTTCTTCATGACTGATTTTTCAGTGTTTTAAATTCAGACCTTAATGGTGTAGTAAAAGCTCTAAACGGTTCCCTTTATTTCAAATCATATAAGTTGTGAAAAGAAAGGAAATTTGTGTTGTTATTGCTTTCAAATGGAATTACAGGGCTCTCTTTTAGAAAAGTAGATATCATTTATTTGAGAAATATCATTCATGAAGTTAAAGTACAGGAAGCAAGAACTGGATTAGAAATGAGCAGATAAGTTTTCCCCACTCCCTTAATGTTACTGGAAGCAACATAAGTGCACAAAGCATTTGCTCAAACTATACAATATTCCTGGGCATGAAATAGTGTCCCTTTTATTCACCAACACAAAAAACAACAAACTTTAATATTAAAAATAAATGTTTTTTGTCTGATAGCATTAAAGGTTTGTGTTTTTTTATTAGGCAACTCTGTGACTTCACTCCATGAAAGATCTGTAAAATAAATAAATAATTTATACACTACAAAATAAAGACTAATTTGGTGAATATAAATGAAGGAAAATAATTTATTCAGTGTCTTTGCATTTAATATTTTAGAGTCCCTCTTCCAATAAGTTAGTTGTAAATTTGCATTTTTTTTTTCCGTGAGGGAATGTTGGTGTTCTAGAATCAGAAGCTGGTTCAAGTCAATGGTTCTTCCTATAATTTGTAAAAAGCTAAAAATGACTAAACTAAATACAGTAGAAACTTCAAAGAGTAAAAGCAAAACTAGGAGTGATTTTTAGAGGAGCAGGAATGAAGAGACAAAGATTCTCCAAACTTGAAGAGTGGAAACTTGCTAAGCATTTAATATGGGGTCTTTGGAGAGTTGGAATGGCCTCGCAGCAGCTCTGTGAGTGGTGCCACAGGAGGGTGGAACCTAAGCACTCAAGTGTCTGATCTTGCCAATATTCCCTGGCTTCAAGTTCGGTGTGAAAGTCTGAGAAACACTGCATCTCCAGGCATACTCAGATAAACTAGGGTAGCCAATCAGTACTCTGACAGTGTGTGACAATCTGTAACTTCCAGATAGTTCTGGAGGAAAACTTAATAATCTAGGAATGAATTTTTCACTAGTCCTCAAAGATGCAGAGAAATCACACTCAAAGTTGAGTTAGTTTAACATCTACCTGAAACCAATAAACAATGGATAATTATATGACACATGATGTTGTTACCTTCTAGGGCAAATGAACTCACATACACATAGAAAACTAGATATCTACAGGCAACCTTAGAAGAAATATTTAAATTTTATAAGGCATGAACAAAGATTCTAATATCATATCTTATGCTATGGAACATTGTTTCAGTTCCATTGAAGTAAAATATATCCTGTTATTTCTAAGCACACACATACACACACACACACAGACACGCAAATGGCCTTTTGTAGTCCCTAGTGTGAGGCCACCTCTGAGTAGGAACTATAAAATACCATGAGAAACACCAAAACCATTTCAATGGATTTAGGAAAAGTGTTAAATTTATTGGCCACCCCAGGCCTAAAATTAAATCCAGTGTTTGCATTTCAACGGAGAGCTAAAACTCACTGAGAATGAGAGATGTACACTGGTAATTTTAAATACATTACAAATCCACAAACCCTTAATTTTCTCTCACCTTACTCCTCCATAATTTCTAATCAAATCCCAAAGCGGCATCCTATGTAAGTAGAGGTCTTTTTAAAAATTCTGAATAAAAAGCAGTATTATTTATTTTTACAAATAAGAAATCTTAAATTACACAAGTTTAGTGATATATATATTCATAGGGGGTGGGAATTCTACAAAATTTTCAAGTAATTTCATTCAATACACATTTATTGAATATATAGTAAATACACTCTGAGGGATATAAAAATAAAGCAGCTTAAATTCCCTCCTTAAAAAATGGAAAAATACAACAAAAAAGATCACCTCCCATTAGAAGAAACCATAAAGAAAATGCCATAAAGTAGTGGAAATATACTGCTGTCTTATAATTATTTGTTTTTTTTTTCCCTTGTAAGTTACAATTCCCTATTGGAAATCTACTTTGGAAAATTTTGCCAAGGAACATACCAACAGCTCCATTAAGCTTCGACTACAGTCTCAGCGAAAATCTTTGGGTAGCTCCTTAAGCCAGGAGTACAAAAATATAGGTTGTTCATCCTGCAAGATGCTAAGTTATTCTGTTACCTATAGGGAAAAAAATGTAAAATATAAAAGGAGATCCTTGCTACATTTTTATATTTTTTTGGATCTCTAGAGGTATAGTAAGTATAAAATAAACACTGTACTATATATGTTGTTCATTCACAATCTTTGTGTGTGTGTGTGTGTGTGTATATAATATATATATATGTTTTAATACCTATTTTTATCATTGTTATCCTGAATGCCTATATGAGGTTCTCACCAGAGTTATTATTTACTTTACCACAAGTACCAAATGTGTGGTTCCCCAATTTCTCATCCCCAGGGTGATACAGAGAGAATGCAAGGAGTCTGTAGGCAAGGAATGCTGAAAAAAAAGAATCTAAATCTGGGCATTTGTACACATATTATTCCCTCCTCTTCTTGAAAGGAGGAGGAAAAACTCTGTTCCTTAGATACAATCTCGGGTGCTTGCTCTAGTCCTTTAAAATATAAATATATTTCTCCAGGGGATAGATAAGTCCAATGTCTCCTGTTCTACAACCTAGAGAAGTGGTCTCCAACGTCACACTCCCGTCTCTTCACCAATGTTAAAACATGTCTGGAGATAGGTACATTTCTCTGGAGCTTTCTCATTAGCTGCACATAGAATTTTAAATTAACTATTAAGTCTTGCTCTTTTAGTCCAGGTCCTATGTTTCAGTAATATTTGTTCAGAGACATATATATGATGTCTCTACAATTCTATAGGTTCATACTTACCTGGTCCCCATGAGCTCTTTTAATTCTGTACAAGAATTATTTTTATTAGTCCAATAGTATTAATGTAAATTTTTGACACCTGAACATAAACGTAAGGTCTGCTTACAGTAAAAGCATGTTAAAATCTTAGCAAAGGGATAAATAACATAAACCTAAAGGACAAAGAGAATGCAGAAAAAATAAACTAGAAATAAAAGAACACATTGTTTATTTTTTAAAAGATTCATTTATTTGACAGAGAGATCACAAGTAGGCAGAGAGGCAGGCAGAGAGAGAGGAGGAATCAAGCTCCCCACTGAGCAGAGAAACCCAATGTGGGGCTTGATCCCAGGACCCTGGGATCACGAGCTGAGCCAAAGGCAGAAGCTTAACCCACTGAGCCACCCAGGTGCCCCACAACACATTTTTTGAAACACAAATGGAGAAGTGATATCTGAGTAGAAAATCTACGTATTTTTTTAAAGATTTTATTTATTTGCCAGAGCAAGAGAGAAATATTGAGAGCATAAGCTGGGGGAGTGGCAGGCAGGGGGAGAGGGAGAAGCCAGTTCTCCAATGAGCAGGGAGCCTTATACAGGGCTTGATCCCATGACTCAGGGATCATGAGCTGAGCTGAGGTCAGACACTTAACCAACTGAGCCAACCAGGGACCCTTAGATAACCTACATATTGAAAAAAATCAGGCTTATGTGGTTGGCAGAAGACACAATTTCACTCATGTATGGAATTTAAAAAACAAAATTGATGAGCATAGGGAAGAGGAAGGAAAAATAAAATAGGATAAAAACAAAGGAGACAAACCATAAGAGACTCTTAATTATAGAGAACAAACTGAGGGTTGGTGGAGGGGAGGTGGGTGGGGGATGGGGTAACTGAATGATGAACATTAAAGAGGGTACTTGATGTAATCAGCATTGGGTGTTATATGCAACTGATGAAACACTAAATTCTACCCCAAAATTAATAATACACTACAAGTTAACTAACTTGAATTTAAGTTAGCTGCTTAAGTATAAAGAAAAGATAAAAGCTCATGAAGTTGTATAAAAGAAGATGATGGCGCTAAGCGTTTAAAATTAAAGTACTGGTTCAAAGTCCATTTAATAAAAATACCTTATCTAGCTACTAGTTCTATCTTGAGGATGCAGGTAACAACCATTGTCTAATTCCAGAAAATGATAGACATTTCTACCTCTGAAGATTTTGGAACAAGAGAATAGCACTCTCCTTAGGTTCTAGTATAAAGAATGGTAGCTTCATTACACTATTTTAGTATAAAGAACAGCATGCAATTAACATGTGCTTCCTAAACAATGATACCCCAAGACTTTCATAAACCTGCCTCCACACTTCACTGTCTCTGCCCAGACAAGATAACTTAGTCTTTCTCATTAAAGATTTACATTTACTAAATGTAAATAGCCTCAAGAAAACAAAAGTAAAAATATTGACACTTTAAAGTTCTCCAAGTAAAATTCTTCTGCAACTCATTTACCTTATTAATGAATCTTGTTATTCCATTTTTTTTTTTTTAGTTTTATAGTCTTCAATATTATTAGACTAAGTGTGCCAGTATTTTAGGATGTCTTTTGAAAAGAAAGTGAAAAAAAAGAAAGAAAAAGAAGGAAAGAGACACAGAGAAAGAGAGGGAAGAGAGAGGGATAGTGGGAAGGAGAAAAAAAGGAAAGAAAATCAATAAAATTAACTGAGAAGAAACTAAGAGAGCATATAAAAAAGAAGTATATTTTTTAAAACCAATATACTTTTCAAACTTTATTTATTTATTTGACAAACACAAGTTGCTTATCCTGTGGCAAGCATTGTTCTGAAGGTTTTAAAAATATTAATTCAATTAAGAAATGAGAAGATCCTATATATATAAAACAGGAAGCATATACTACAAAAAGAGCATTCATCTTACACTAATAAGATCATGAAAGACAAGATAATTGTATTAATCAAGAAAATACAAATTTCAACTAATGAAAATTCTAGAAAGATAGAGCAAGAAAAATGATAGAAAAATAAGAAATGAATAGAACAGCCATGTTACTCCAAACTGAAGGAAACAGATCTTAAAATTACTACAGTCCAAAGAATAACCAGTGCAAAGAATAACAAAATCATGCACCATAGAACAAAAATATAAAACTGCAGAACCATGAAAACAAAGAAAAGATTTAAAATGTTACAAAAGAGGGGGGAAGTAACAATCAGAAAAAGTCAGAAGTTCCCAGTCATGCCAGCACAGAGATTATTCTTTCATGCACACTTTCTGCTTTGACCATAGTTCAACAATAAATAAAATATAAAAAAGAAAGGAATTTAAAAAGTGAGTCCAGCTTGAAGAAGACATATAGCCCCATAGATGGGGGGGGAAAAGGAAGAATTTTGGAGGGAGTAACAAGACTATATTTGCAAATCTGGTTTCTGGATCCAGGATCAGGCAGTGACTGCTGGAAGTTTGATCCTACAAGATCAGAATGGCTAAAAGTGATCCATTAAAAAAAAAAAAGTGATCCATTTGATTTGGTAGACTAGAATTGGAATCCTTGATTGAAGTTGGAGCCTTATATAGAGGGTTTCTATGGAAAAAGCAGTGGAAAAAAATTACTACTGCCAAATAGTACATGGAAATAGATATTATCATCTCCGGAGGATGGAGGATATTGGGAAGATACACAATCTCATGATCACAGAGACTGAATCTTGGGCATCTTCATGGGGCAAGAGATCCAAAAGTGTTGAGAAAGTCACACTTCAGGACCAAGAAACTGAGTGAACTGATGAAGTCAATCATTAATCACTGAATGAGAACAACAGTTCTTAGAGCTTATGGGAATTAGAAAATGGCAAGATACAGAATAAACAGCATACAAGAAACTATGTAAAATATTGATAAAAAGGCTATACATTTGTGCGAGATTGTGTATGTATATGGTGATATGAGTATGAGGTAAATATGAAAGGATAAATATTAGGTTGTCACTGGATTACCAGGATATAGTAGAAGACAAATAAAATAGTAAAATAAAATAAAATATACCAAAGCTGCTTTAAAAGGACCATGAGGGGCGCCTGGGTGGCTCAGTGGGTTAAAGCCTCTGCTTTCGGCTCAGGTCATGATCCCAGGGTCCTGGGATCGAGCCCCGCATCGGGCTCCCTGCTCCACAGAGGAGCCTGCTTTCCTTCCTATCTCTCTCTCTCTGCCTGCCTCTCTGCCTACTTGTGATCTTTGTCTGTCAAATAAATTTAAAAAAAAAAATAAATAAATAAATAAATAAATAAAAGGACCATGAATAGCAACAATATGGCTGGTATTCATCCATTTATGTAAAATTATATAATCATATCTATAGTCATTTATATTTATCCTTGAGATAAAGAAAAATTTAATAATTGGAGTAAAATCTAAACACATTCCTGTAAAAAATTAAAAAAATTATATAGGATTTAAAAGCAGTAAAAAAAAACTTAATAAAAAACAAAAGAAAATCCATGAAACAAAATGAAAGCATATTTATATGATATGAAGCAGATTGTGACAATGTAATAAGCATCATAAAAAGAAGTAATACTTGAACATGTTCTGGTATTGAATAAAAATGTGAATATTGGGCAAAATACATAAAAATAAATATACACATAAAATCCATGAAATGCAGACACAGTGTATTAGTTTCATATTGCTAACTGTAACAAATTACAAGTTTGTTAACTTAAAATAACCCAAATTAATTAGTTTAGAATTCTGGAGATCCGAATTCTGAAATGTCTCCCTGGGCTAAAACAAAGATATTGACAAGATCTGTGCTTCTTCTGAAGGCTCCAAGTGAAAATCAGTTTCCTTTATTTTCCAGCTTGTAGAGGCTACCAGACTGCTTGCCTCATGGTCTTTCCCTTCTTTAAAGTCAGCAATCATATTACTCTTGTCACATTTGCTTCTCTGATTCTGACTCGTCTGCTTTGCTTTTTTACTTGCAAGTACTCTTGTGATTATGTTATGCCCACCCAGATAATTCAGAACAATCTCCCTATCTCATGGTCCTTAATATACTCACAATTGCAAAACCCTTTGCCTTAAAAGGTAATGTATTCATAGGTTCCAGGGACTAAAATGTGGGCATTTGTGGGGTGGGGTAGTGTTGGGGCATTATTCTGCCTACCACACATGGTCAAACACTTTTTGTAGTGATCAGAGAAATATGATAGTTTGTTTAGAAAGGGGAAAAAAAAAAAATATATATATATATATACACATATATGTATTTAGCAGGTGATTCCTTTCTCATTTTATTCTTTCATAAACTAATTAACTAAATATCTTTATAACAAGATAACTATAAAAAATATTTATTAGGTCAGGCCATGGGAACCATATCAGAATACATTATAATTACTTAATAAGGATCTAGGCCAAGATGGTAACTGTACCTGTTACCAACTGTTCTGGAATATGTTTGCCTCTAGAAATGTAATGCATTTGGGACTGATATGTTTGTCTCTAGAAATATGATGCATTTGGGACTGAGTGAGAGAGAAATTTCCTCACAATAATTTCTGAGTGGAATGTCTTTAGGAAAATATGACTTGAGGCACAGTACAGGAAAGCTCTGAAAAGGATAATGAGGTCTGAGGAAATGTTCATTGGTTAGTAGTTCTGGAATTGTGGTCTCCAGGACAGAGTAGGGCCAGTAAACTATGGGAGAAGTAACTCAAAGTAGGAGTGCAAGATGAATGAAAAATTTACCAACCAATCAGGCAATTATTCTCTTTATCCAAGAAATTACTTAGAGAAAGGACCTCTGATGAAGAATATACTTCTGAATATTAGGGATGGGGATCATAACCATTTCACTTAAGTATTTCAAAATATGTGACTTGAAATAATGTATTTGGAGATAATTCATAAAGTCTGAAAAATTTTATACAGTAGCCTATGACCCAGGATTTCTAGCCTCAGGATGTTTATAATGGGAAATCCATGGATACATATGTTCAAGAATATGTATTGCAATACCATATAGGTAAGGAAACATTGGAAACAACTTAAATATCTACAAGAAAAGAGATAAATACATTATGGTATATTTTACCAATGAAAAATTATCAGTAATTAAAATGAATAAAGAATATGTAAATACATGTATATGAATACATTTCAAATTATATTGAATAAAATATTAATAAATTACACATACAGTTTCATGCACTTATAGAAAATGTTTTTAGAAACTCAAAATGCACTACATATTATTTTTAGGTCTATACCTATTTGTCAATATAAAACAAGAGTATAAAAATTGTTATGGAATTAATTTCCAGGTTCACAATAATGGTATATATATGGAGAGAGAAAGAAATCTGGGTTTTTAATTGCATCAGTTATATTTGGCTATAATACTTAAGAATATAAAATAAAATGTACCTTAAAATGTACACAAATCCTAAGTAGCCAACTCAATAAATTTACATAAAGAGAACACAATTATGTTATTATCACCCAGTTCTGGATATAGAATATCAGTAGTCAGAAGCTACCCCATCTGTCCTATCTTAACAGCTATTTCAACAGCAATATAAGAACATAGAAGACAATGGAACAGTGTCTTCAAAAGTCAGGATCATTCAACCATTCGATTTACTCACCATAGACTTGTTTTGCCTGTTGTTGAATTTTATCTAAATGGCATCATAACATATGTGCCCTATTGCGTTTGGCTTCTTTCACTGAAGTTCATTTATGTTTAGGAGATTCATGCTTACTGTGTTTGATAGCAGTACTTTGTTAATATTCATTGCTTTAAAGGATTTTAATCTGTTGCATATTAATATTTATATATTTATTCATTCATTAAATTATTGTACTGTCAAAAGATATCTATGTTGTTCTAGTCTATAGCAGTTATGAAGAGTGTTCCTAGGACTATCATGGTCATATTTTTTGATGAATGTATATTCATATTTCCTTTGAATATATATATATGGCAGCAAATTTCCTCATAATAGGATATATCTGCATTGAGACTCTATACATACTACAACCTAAATCATAGTCACAATTTATTTCTCCACAGCAGACAATGAGAGTTCCAGTTCTACATTCTTTCAAACACTTAGCATTATCATTTTTTAAAATTTTAGTTATCTGGGAAGGCTCTTTTAAAAATTAAAAATACAGCACTGCCGTTTTGCAATACATACATACATACATACAGCACTGTTCTTTTGGGAAAAAATTATTTATTTATTTGATCCAATAATTTATTTATATGGTCCAATAATTCTACTACTGGGTATTTACCCAAAGAAAACAAAAACACTAATTTGGAAAGATAATGGTATCTCCTTATAGCTTTAATTTGTATTTCCCTAATGAGTACAATTTTAATGAGCTTATTGACTAATGTGAAGAGCCTGCTTAGCAACCATTATTCTGTAGTATATTTTATTTTCAAAATAACTCTACCATTTAGGCAGAAAATTGTGATTTGCTAACACTAGTGGGAGAAAATAGAATATTGTTTTGTATTATTTATACTTTTAACCATGTTTAAAATAATACTTTTTAAAAAGGAAAAAAATCACACATCCAAATCAGAAATTAAAATGGAATCTGACAGGACTTCTATTTCCAGAAAGACTGAATAGTAGGGACTGGACTTAATCTCCTGGTGAAAAAAGAAAAGAAAAGAAGAAAATAAAAAGAAAAGAAGAGAAAGGGAAGGGAAGAGAAAGGGAAAAAAAGAAAAGAAAGGAGAAAAGAAAAGAGGAAGAAAGAAAAAAAAAGAGGAAAGAAAAGAAAAAAAGAGAGAAAATTGGAAAGGAAAGGAAAGGAAAAAGAAAGGAAAAGAAGGGAAGTGCAGGAAAGGAAGGGAAGGCAAGGGAAGGGAAAGGAAATACATGGGCATCCCAAGCCACATATTGCAGGGCAGAAAAAGAGTGAAGATCAAGTAAATACTTTCCTATGGATTGGCTGTGTCACTTTATGCAGTACTTGTTCTTGGGTGGCCTCTACACTCTAAGCCCTTGTATATGCTTCCTTTCCTGTCCTTTCAATCCTAAGGTAGTATTAGTGTCCTTCTATTGCTAGCCCCTTATAGTACACCCTCCATTGTTTTATTTTTTTCCTTAACCTATCCTGACCCTTTTAAAAAATATGTTTATTAAACTTTCCCCAATTATGCTGAGTATTCCATTTATTTTCTACAGGGAACATATATAGACTCTAGGCCATAAAAGATATGAAGTGCACTTTTTTTATGGTTTATATAAACCTTTAAGGTTATATAAGTTTGATTTTTCTTATTAAAATAAGAAAAACAATTTTTTTTGAAATTTTATTTTCTCTAAGAAGAGAAAAAATGTATAGCTCAATGAAATATTTGTTGAAAGAGATTTCCAGATAATTGGTGTTTTGCAAAATTGCTTTTGGGTAAAGTGGAATCTGCCTACACAGATTAGTTAAAAAATTTCAAAATATTTCGAGGGATGCAATTTAATTACTTATATTTAATGGAACATGAATGTGATGTAAAAGGAAGGGTGGGTAGAGAAAAGCATGAGTCAAGCTCATGCTTTTGAATATGGTATCATTAAAAATTCAAACTGAAGTATTTTACTAATTTTATTTAACCTTTTTAGCCACTGCAGTTTTGTGTGTGGCAAGGGAGCTTTCTCGTGGCAGAGAAGAGAAAAGCTAGCTCAGAGTTAATTTTACAAATTGCTTTAAAAAGGTCACTTATGTCTTCATACCCTTTAAATCTATAGTCAGAAAAAGAATATAATTGTCAGTCATTTTTTTTTTTAATTTCAACTATAGCATGTAGATTTGAACTGTATGTACATGATTTCTCTGTGTCTTAGCATTTCTTTCAGTTCTTGTTCTATCCAATTTTTACAAACATACCAAGTTCTCCATAAAAACCCTGGATGGTTCTTTGCTAGTGATTGTCTTATTGATAAATTATAGCTATAGATCCTTTCCAGGCTCTGCTATTGTAGAAAATCCCTGTGCTTTCGGGCACGGTTACCAAAGCTTGAAAGGACATTCAGAATAACACTCTGAATAGGGAGGTGAGGGGAGAAGAAAGAGAGAGAGAGACGAGAAAGGAAAAGAAGAGAAAAGAAAAGAAGAAGCCTCTTTAATCCAGGCCTATACACTGAATATAGGGCTAAGTTTTCTAGGAAAACAGCCAATGATGGAATTTTTCTTACAGAATGACAAAATCAACCTTCATGGGAAAGAATAGTGAATCAGCAATCACAAACATACCAAACGTTTAACGAACCTAGACTCTACTACATGATGTGAATATAAAGGAAGAAAAAAAAAAATAGAAGGCAGGGTCTATATCTCAACCTGGACTAGCAAGACATTCACTTTTTTATGGATGAGGAGAATTCGTGTTAATATTAGTAACCATGCTAATTCTCTCTATAGAATCACTGATAACTCAGGATGAGCATGATAAACGCTGTGACAGAGAAATCACTATCTTCTATATAAAATAATTTCATAATCATTCTAACTTATATTATCTTATGTTCCAAGCCCAAATGTCTTCTTTGAGGTCTCCAATTTGATCTCTTATAACACACATACATTGAATCAGGCAATAAATAATAAATCTTGAATACTGAACAAGCAATAAAAATTCTGATGTTTTGTGGCTAAACAGTGATTCTTTCACTCTGAACCTACAAATTTACTTATTTGAACTCAATAGGAGGACCTCACATTTTCCTAACACGCTGTATCTTGTTTAGCCTATATGTCTTCAGTAAGAGTACAGATCAATCCAGTTAATGAATTAAGTATCTGTGGAAAACATTAGTTCTATTCACCAAATTTTCCTGATTCTTTACCTTCCTGATTATTATACTTCCCCACTCTACTTTGACCAATGAAGTGAGAGTGGAAATAAAGTGTCACTCCTTGGTGTAAGCTCTTCGTCACGTTTTTCTTGCTTACTTGAGTGAAGACACAATAGAGAATACCACAGCTCATATATAAGAATGAAGCAAGAACACGAAATACACCTTTGAAGCATTCAGATACTGTAGACCCTGAAGGTCTAAGATTTTACTCTGCTTATAAGATAGCAAATTAGCTTGCTACATTTTCATGTACATATACTGACAGAAGAACACAAGACCCCTGCTCCAGAGAAACAGACTATTCATTACTTTTAGCTAAATAGCAGTCAGAACAATCCCCCCAATTCCTACAAGGCAGAGGGATGAAGACCAGTTGTTTAGCTGTGTGTGCAGGGAGTTGTACTACGGGAAACAGAAAATGGGAAGATTCTTTTCTTTTTTTTTTTTTAAAGATTTTATTTATTTATTTGACAGATCATAAGCAGGCAGAGAGAGAAGAGGAAGCAGGCTCCCTGCTGAGCAGAGAGCCTGATGCAGGGCTTGATTCCAGGACCCTGGGATCATGACCTGAGCCAAAGGCAGAGGCTTTAACCCACTGAGCCACTCAGGCACCCCGGGAAGGTTCTTTTTTATATGGGACAGCTGGATAGCTGCCTATCCCTTCCCCTAGATAAAGAGATCTTATTCATTAAGCAATACTCTCTCAGGGAAAAGGGGAGAGAATCTCTACTAGAGTACAGGAGAGAGAAGAGCTTTCATCTCCAAATCTCTCCAGAAGGATATACTATTCTAGCTTCTGAGGTATGTTTGCTTGTCAGCTGCATTCTTAGCTCAGAAGGCCAAAACTGCATGTTCATGGAGAAATCCCTAGAACAATGTATCTTCTAATACTACTGTGATTTAGGGATCATTTTGTCTAATTTATTTTTACCTACTTATTATCAAAATGTTTACATAGCCCAGAGTTAAAAATTATTTTTCAAGAAAGCAAAACTCGATGACATACACTAAAGACATTTCTTATCTTTATTTTAATAATCTAACAATTTATTAACCACATATATGAGCACTCGCCTTGGCACATAAAATAAGGCAATCCCACACACATGCACGCCCTCCCCCCAAAATGAAGCAATTCTACAACTAGCAGAGGCATTCGAAGGAGTCTTGAAGTCTTGTTAGTCATTTGTATACTGGTAATGGATGAATTCAATCAAAATGTGCTTGATATAGTGCAAGAAAAATAAAAGGAGTTAAGAAAACTGTCCTTATAAAATAGTTTTGACTTATCTACCTTTAGGTAACTGGATAAGAAGCAGCCATAGGTGGATTGAATTGTGGAGAAATCTGAAGCAGGAACTAACCCTTTGGATTAATTAAGATGCCCTAAATTTATTTGAACACAATACCTTTTTTTCTCATACAGCACATATTAAGATCCTATGGAAATACTGCTCAAATAAAAGAAATTGCAAGGCACTGATTAGTATAAACAGATAGAATAACCATTAAGATAAAATTCTATTTTGAAATGTGAAAAGAAAGAACACATTTTCAGGGAAAAAAAAAATGCTCCGGATTCAAGATGAACCACACACAACAATGTGAAACTCATTACCACTCTGACCACATGGTTTCCTCCATCAAGTATCTGTTCTCTTTCTAATCTCTCTTTTTCACCTCTAAAATGTATACTGTCACCAAAGCATTATGATTTCAAATCTGAAGATCTATGTTAAATTCATGGTCAAATATACTGATATAGACATCCTAAATACTTCCCTGGGTTAGTTATGACTGCCTTGCACTCAGATTTCATGCCCACCTCCTTCAAGTATGTCTCCCTGAATCATAAGTTCAAGTTCTAAAAGCTAAAAACTGCATTTCCCAGAATACTATGCAATGAGGATTCTGAATATCAATCAATTTTGCCAATTAAATGTATTATGTAAGATTTGTAAGGCAACTGTGGTGTTCCTGATACAAGGATGACAAGGACAAGATCCAGATAAACTGCCTTTCACCTTCACAAGAAGTGAATGATTCAACATCAGGATGTTGAAGACTGGCACTGCTCCTGATACAGAATTCACAAGTTATAAACTGAGCATTAGGACATTGCTGAGAACAACAACAACAACAACAACAACATACATTATATCAAAGCTACAGGGAGATGGACTCCAATGAATCCTGAATAATAACCTCTTCAATTCTTCCATGTTAGAATAACTGCTTCTTTCTCCTCTACTCCTACAGCTACATAATTTGCACATAAGCCATTCATGTCTGACTCCCACTCCAGATTGTAAAACATTTTGAGCAATATAGGATACTTTAGGGTAGATTATTGATTGATTTATGCTAAACAAAGCAGTGCTGCCAAATCACTAAACACATAGGCCAAAAGAGCAGATATGAATTCTAAAGGAATTCCATCTCTTATAAAGAGAGAGTAAATGGATACTGGGTGGTCAAAAAAGCAAAAGCTCATTATACTACGTGGAGACTGAAGATTTACACAGAATTATATTCTGTAATTTTCCTTTTGGCTTGCAATTTTTCCAAAAAAATTTCTTACTGTAATTCTACACATATTAAGAAATGGTAGAGATGTCACATGGAGAAGCAGAACTGGTAAAGAATAGAATCAGGTCAAAGTGTGAAAAAGAGATTACCAGAAAAGATAGTTGGTATTGACAGAATTGAGACATAACAATGAACTGTGTTTGAGGTATTACTAGTATTTTAATATTTACCATATTCATAATTTAAATCTTTGACAAAAATGGACATGTGCAGATCCTTCAAGCTTCTTCTTATAAGACTGATATCTTAGTCCATTTGAACTACTATAAGAGAATATCAGGCTTATAAACAGTTTGAATTTATTTCTCACATTCTGGAGGCCAAAGAGTCCAAGATCAAGGTACTGTAGATTTCATGTCTGGTGAGAGCCTGCTTTCTGGTTCATAGATGGACATCTTCTCACCATGTCCTTACATGGCAGAGGAGGCAAGGGAGCTTTCCTGGGACTATTTTTTAAAAGCACTAATCCCATTCACAGTACTCCACCCTCATGACTTAATCACCTCCTAGAAGTCCAACCTCTAAGTGTCATCACATTGGGGGTTAGGATTTCAACATACAAATTTTGTGAATACACAAACATTTAGCTACCCCGGGGGTCTTCTGTTGATTTCCATGCATTGCCAACTCTAATGACTGACTTATGTTCCAACTATGGGTTTTACCAGTAGAGCACTCAAACTGAATCTCATCTATTTAAAAAAAAAAAAAAAGTTTTAACCTCAAAAAGAATTCTTAAGAAGCCATTTTCCCATGAAAATCAAAAGGGCAAAGTATTCATTGGTCTCATTCATCCAAATAAGATAAAGTTCATGGTCTCTGTGGACTGAGCATAAGCGCTGACATGATCTAAAAGTCTTTGGTTTCCTTATGTATAATGCTTATCTAACAGCTGATAATGTGTACTGAGAATGGCAACCCAAGAGAGCAAGTGTTATCTCACCCTTTCTGAGAATCATGGCACAGTCTTGATCCCACTGTCACATTTATTATCCAGACACCTAATAGCACTCATAATTTTGAGAGAAATTAAAAAAGAGAGAATACTCTCTTCCTAATCCATCTAGTTGGTCAATAATGAGTTTTCAAAAAATATAAACTGATATGAAGAATTTTTATTAAGATTTTTAAAATGTATTTGACAGGGACAGAGAGAAGGAGTGTACACACAAGCAGGGGGAGCAACAGGCGCATGAGATGGAGAAACAGGCTCTCTGCTGAGCAGGGAGCCTTATCTGACCTTGAACCCAGAACCCTGGGATCATGACCTAAGTAGAAGGCAGACACTTAACCGACTAAACCACCCAGATGCCCAGTGATGTGAAGAACTTGAAGCATTTTTATTTGTAATCATTCTCAGGATAAAGAATAGCTCTGAATTTGACAGTGACTTGCAGTATACAGTTTGAGAACATCTTTTTTCTTAAGAGGCTTAGCAGTATTCTTTGTACATACATTTCTATGTGACTGGACAGTCAAAGAAAAAATTAAGCTTTCTTAAGAGACCTTTTCTATTCAGGTTAACCAAAGAATTTATTTTGTCATTGTAGTGTTGCTTTTCTTTCTTATTGCTTTGTTTCTTCACAACCAACTACAAAGTTTAGTAGTTTCTCTTAGATAAAATTAAATGTCATTCTGGAGGCATTTGCACTTTGGGAGGATAAAAACAAACATTCACAGAATTTTATTAAATTGTGTCCCAAGTATTATATTAGGAACCAACTAAATGCTGCTTATTTTTTAAAGTTTTGTTTTAAAAGAAATCTATCATAGGGAAGGCATTTGAATTCAGATGTCTAATTCAGAACTCTTCTTCCAAATCCCGTAACACTTCGTACATACTATTACCTTAACACTGATCACAATGAATTATAATAATAAGATAAGAAAGAAGTGGGTCGTCCCCATTCCTAACCTTAAACACTATGCTCCTGGAGGGCAAAAATCTGTCTGATTCATTGTTATATTCCTAATGTCTATGCTGTTCCTCAGCACATAATAAATCCTTCAATACTGATAAAATGAAAAAATGAACACATCTATTCTATTTTTCCTTCCATCTACATATTCATCACGTGTCTACTACTTGCATGGGAATTTCATGAAAACTGAAATATACCCTGATGACATAATTTTAAATGTCCAAATTTTATTTCTGTTACATAATTTTATTTAACTTCTTGCTTATTCTTCCAAATGGTTTTATCAAAATACAATAACATATAATTTAAAGGGTTTTTTTTCCTCTTCTCTTTTCCATAGTTTCCTGGACACACTGTTTTGAATCTGTCTTTTTTCTTTTCATGTAATAGTATATATCAGAGATCTGTTCATATTAGAACACAAAGGAGTTTCACAAATTTTTAACACTTAAATAACATTCCATTGCATGAATGACAAAAACAAAAACCAAAACAAAAGCAAACAACTAACAATTCACTTATGGTTTGGTTTTCAGACACTACCCCCAGTTGTGTGCTATAGCAGATGACATTATGAGTGAATAATATTTGACAGGTCATTTTTTATATATGCAATACAATGTATCACACAAATTCTTAAAATCAGAATCACTGCGTCAAAGGTACATCAGTACTTTTTAATTGAGGCTGCCTACTTGCTTTCATACTAATTCACCCTTCAGTCAGCAATGAATGAGAGTTGACAGTTTTAAGCATCATTACCAAAAGAGTGAGATATCAAAATTTTGAAATATTGCTGATCTTATAGGTGAAAATGGTATCTCAACATAATTTTAGTTTCTATTTCTCTTTTAATGAATAAGATTTTGTCATCTCTTCATACACTGAAATATCTTTCCCTTATTGTTTGAGTGTTGTCCATTTTCCAATTTTATTAGAAGGTAGATGATATTTTGCAGGTCATCTTTTTATAGTAGATAGAGGACCTCTGCTAACTGATGTCTATGACAATGTGCTATAAACATTTTCCCAGCTTGTAATTTTACATTTGATTTTGTCTATGTTGTTTGCATGTAGCAGTTTATTTTTATTATATATATACATATATATATACACATATATATGTGTGTGTGTGTATACACACACACCAGTTGGTTCTCAGAAGTTTAAAAATAGTATTCAAGAATTATTGAACTGCATTGTACTGGAGTTTTTATGGCAATTATGCTTGAACTCAGTGGTATATAGTACTCCTGTCAACTGTGAAATTTTATCTAAGAAAGTATTTTGCTGAATAGTACACCATAAGTACTATAAACATTTCAATGAAATGGTATTTAAAACAGTGTAAAATAAGTACTATTAAATAAATGGAAAATCTTCACATGAAAGTTTAACATGAAAACTTGAATTAAATATTTTAATAGTCAAATGTTCAAAATTCGAAAAAGAATAAATACAATCATTACACCTTCACCAAACTTGAGCACCTTATTGATTTCATTTTTCCACTTATTACAAATCCAATGTAGATTTTACAATTATTTCAAAATCAAATGAAAGATTTGTCTGCTACTGCCACTGTTATATTTATAGCAACCAGAGCATGCTCCTTAGGACCTTTAAGTTGTTATAACCACAGATGCACTCATTCCTCCATAAAAAAGTATATTCTTTTTAGGATATTTTTGAACTGGAAGAGAAACCAAGGATAGTCTAGCAATCTTTTCTTCCAGTGGTGTCTATGAAATACCTCTGGCTAATTTTTCCTCCTGTCTCCACATCCTCTTTGTGTTCCTGTCATCAAATTCACCAAATTTCGTTAAATTATTTCCTTTCTTTGTACTGGGCAGAGCACTTGGTCAAATGCAAGATACCAATGGGCTACCATGCATAAAGTTCCCCCTGGTGGTCAAACTAGGGCTTCTTCCAGTAGGTGACGAAAATAATGGAAAGAAAAAGAGGCAATGCAGATCAAGCATACTTTTTACAAGTTAACTTAAAGTACCTATTTTTTTTTTATTCTGTCATAACTATCACAATTGATATTCACATAAATCATAGAACTTCTTCTTCAATCTGTCAAAAATCCCACTTTGTATTTCTGCATCTCCTCTAAAACAGTTCTTATCATTTAAGGATGGATTATTTAAAAAAAAAAAAAAAAAAAAAAAAAGGATGGAAAGAAAATCATTAAGAAACTACAGATTTCCAAAAAAAATAATTATGTACTCGCTTAATAGCAATCCTTATGTTAAATTGGGCTAGAGATAAAAGAAAGCAAAGGACGCTAAGTTAAAAATAAGTAGGTTGATAGAGGGAATAGTACTTTCTCATTGTTAAAGGAGTAGCTTTCTGTTTCAGTTCTGGTTGTAGCTATTTATTAGCTCTGGCAGCTATGAAAAGCATAGTCTCTCTCATCAATGAACCTTGCCATGTGTAATTTACTGGTCAGAAGATATGCATTCTACTATCTTGAGACACTCTGTAGCTGTTCATACTAGTCTTATCTTTCTCTCTCACACACAAACATACATACACACAACATCTGGAAGAATCATTTTATCATGTAACAATAGAAGATACAGTATTTCATGGAATTACAATAAAGAATACTATCACGTCACTTTTCCTGCAACACCTCAGCATAACAGAAAAAGTTAAGGCCAGATTTTTTAGTCTTGACTATGCACTTCCACACAAAGGTAGATTTAGTAAGTGAAGGAGATTTCATTCCATAACATCCTCATTAACACCACTAAAGGTTTCATGCCTAAATTTTTAAGTACTATATTTCAAATAGAATCTGCTGTTACTTACTTTCCATCCCTTTTTTTCTGGCCCATTTATTCTTTATATACAGAACTGTATTAAAAAAGCTGAATGGAATCTTGGAATGGAACCTTGGAAATACAGCATGTGGTATGATTAATATAGAACCATGCAGTAAACATGTTTCCATATTTAGAAAAGAAATTCTATTTTCCAGATTCATAAAAAATATTTTAGTTTCTTCTTGTATTAAGTATTATTTTAAATAATTATGCTTCAAATATTGATCTATTATTTTCAGAACACATAAGAGATTATTGAGTTCTATGTATTTGAGATTGTGTATAGTTAAAACCTTATTATGAACATTCAGCATTAAATTTGTATGGTAGGTTCTACTGTAGGAAAGCTTGAAAAGAAATAAAATCAAATCAGCTCAAGATTAGCAGTATGAACCTATAAACAATCTCCAAAATTATTTTTAGAAACCATTCTAGAGATTAACAAAAGACTATAGTTTCCTCAATGAAGTATTGGTTAGAGATACTGAAGAAATGTTCCAATAAACTTCAGGTGAGTCCTATGTATGTATTCCTACCCAAGGCAAATACCAATTAAGTGTGCTTTAAATGCAAATTGACTTTTCTTTTAGTAGAAAAGGTTAAAGGTTTTAAGAAATACCTCTCTATGTTCTATTTTACTAGAAAGGATGATGAGTTCCTAGGCACTTGGAAAAACAATCCAAGCTGGAGAAGATTTTTAAATAACCAAAAGAAAATTTAAAACAATATAACAAAGTTTATGACATAAAATGAAGAAATACACAGCACCAAGGAATAGAGAAGCAATACTCACATAATGTAACAGGTAAAGAACCTGCACAGAGTCACTAGCTCCACAGGAAAAGTGACTAGATTCCTCCAATGTGTAGCAGCAACCCCACAAAGAGAATGCTAAAAAGCATATTAAATTATGAATAGGTGTGTTCAATGACTCCTTCTGGAGGAAAATGTGATTTGTGATTTCTTCCTGGAGCATGTATCCAAGTTGTGAAAGAGTGATTCCCATGACTAAATCAAATCCTTTCTGGATATCCATTTGAGTGAATGGCATGTTTAAATGAAATACAGAATGAATCTTTAATTAATTTAAATATCTGATTATTCAGGTATAGAATATAGAAAATGTTAATGATGTTGGCATTTTACTATATTCTTTTAGTCTATTTTTGAAATGTAAATGGGAATATAACAAATGGATGTAGTTTACCAAATAGTATTAAGTAAATATTTGCTTTGGGAAAATGAAACAAGATGAAACCAGAGGAGACAAACCATAAGAGACTCTCAATCTCGGGAAATAAACTAAGGGCTGCTGGAGGGATGGGCAGGTAGAAGGGATGGGGTGGGAGGGAGGTGCTATGGTGAGTACTGTGAATTGTGTAAGACTGATCAATCACAGACCTGTACCCCTAAAACAAATAACGCATTGTATGTTAATAATAATAATAAAAAAGATTTGCTTTTCTATACAATGCTAATATAGTAGGTTGAAATTATTTTGTAGACTGAATCTGTAGTCTCTAATACACTAGAAATTTTCATGTGATCAAAGTGATTTAATAAGATGTTTAAATTCAGAAAGACTTTGAAAAAATACTATAATGAAACAAAGAGCGTCCAGGTTTGGAATTTGGAGGTGGATTGTAACAAAGAGATAAGTTGGGAGGAGAGGAAAGAAATAGGCCAACAATTAGGTAAGATGCTGTGACTTTCAAGAAAAATGACCTGTAAGAAAATTCTAATGAAAATGTGGCCAGTGAATTAATAAAGTAGTCTATTTATAATTATTTACATTGCCTGATATAAATACTGTGCCCATCTCATCAATAATTTCATTAAGATTTCCTATTTATAACATGTGCAATTTATTTTGGAGATAAAATATTATAAAAGGGGATTTAATTTCTCATCTGTGTTGAAGTAGGAAAAAAAACACTTCTCATAGTGGAGACCTCACAATTTGTTTCTTTTGGGAATCAGAAATCTAGACGTGAACATGAGAGTGGCTAGATTTTACAATATCTGGCAAGAGAATTGGATATCCTGAAGAAAGGGGATTTAGAAGTTTGAGCCGATTATCTTTTAAGATTCTTCTGATTTTTTGGTCACACAGAATGACAGTTTCACAATACAAATATGTGTCTAATTATTTAATTCAGCAATTGCAAATTTAGTGTCTATTGTATGCAAAACACTGTGATAGGCACAATTATTGATAAGAAAGTCATGATCTTTATCCTCACAGGGTTTACAGTCTACTGGGAAAAACAGGCTTGGGTCAAACTTTAAATTAAACATACAAATAAAATGCCAAGTTATATAAAAGCAAAGAAGATGGTGCTAGGAAACACAAATGTTTTAGGGGCTCAGGAAAGACTTCTTGATGAACTAGAGTAGAACTGAAATCATTTTCATTCTTTTCTCCTTATGGATCCAATAGCCCCCCCACCCCCATATTCTCATTTTCAGAAGAAGAACCTGCCAACATTTTCACTGAGGAAACAGAATTACTCAAAGAAATCCTGTAAATTCTGCTTCACTTCAGCATAGCTACAAATACGTATCTATATAGTTAATATAGCTATATAGATAGATAATAGATAGATCCTTGCCTTCTCCAGTTATTAGAGAAGAACTATTTATTCTTCTTTCAAAGGTCAAATCTGTAATTTGTGAACTAGATTCTATGATTTCTTGACCAATCAAAAATATCACATAAAGCAAAATTTTTCCCAGTAAATCTCCAAATCTTACCTTCCCATCAGTCAAATGCTGTTTATTTTGCTACTTTGTTTCTACCAGAATAGGGGAAACAGCATACCAACTACTCAACTGTTTTGTTTTGTTTTTATTTTCTTTTTTTTTGTTTTTGGTTTGGTTTGGTTTGGTTTGGTTTGGTTTGGTGTTTTTGTTTTTGTTTTGTTTTGTTTGCTTTTTATTATGAACACCTCCTACCAATCCTCTCAACCTTCAGTTTACTGAAGAGCAAGGAAGAACTGAAGGAAAAGGAATATGGGTTGTGCTCTTCTGCCCTTTCTATCTATGCCATTGTCACTTTCACCACAAGTGCTTGGCTAAGACAGAGAAGTATATGAGTAAGAGTACAAGGCTTCTTGGTTACTTTTGTTTCTTAGAACACCATGTTACTGCCTCCACATTCAAAGCAAATTCTAGTTGGAAAGGAAAGCATAGCCTTCCAGGGCATACAACTCCAGTGGATCTATTTTCTGTGGGAATTCAGCAAGCCTTACAGTGAGTACAAGTTTAGTATACTATAGAAACCAGTGACTCTGAGTTTAGGGTCTAATGGAATTCTGTGCTTGTGGGGAATCTGAACAGCTACAAATGAACAGAGTGAAAAGGAATGACAGGAGGCATGCATACTTAGCTTATCTTCTCTGCTCAAGCATATGATCCACTGTTCTATCAGACTTACAAAACACAACTTGAAAAATAAAAGTATTAATTTCAAAACAGCAAAAACAAAAGCATTGCACCAAGAATAGGGTCCTTCTGAGCTTATAGCCCTGTGCAACTGCACATGTCATATAGCCATGGTACTAACTCAGATGACCACTATATCCAATCCATCAACAAATTTTATTGGTTCTACCTTCAAAATATATAAAGAGTCTGACCCCCTTTCACCACCTCCATTGAGACCAAACCATCCTTTACCTGAATTATCTCTTTATCTGAATAATAGACTCCATTATTACAGTCCTTTCCTTTTATATCTTCTCTTTATTATATTGTATTCTCAACACAAGTGTGAGTGATCTTTTAAAAATTAAAACTGATCATGTCATCTTTCCACTCAAAAGTTTTTAATGGCTTGCCATCTCACTCAGAGTAAAATCTAATCTTTACAATATCCTAGAAGACTCTATATGATCTGCCCTCCCCCTCATTTTCTCTATGACCTCATCTCTTCCACTGTCCCTGCCTTCCAATTATGCTCAGCTCCTGTGACTCTGCTTTCTTTCCTCTTCTTTGAACATGCTAAGGATACTCCAAGCCTCTGCCCCTGCTGTTCACACTGATACTCTTTTCTCAAAATATCTTCATGACTCACCTACACAACCTCTCTAAACCTTTGCTCAAGAGTCACCTTCTCAGTGAGGCTTTCCCTAACCTATTTAAAATTGTAACAACCCCCACTATCACACTTCATTTACCTTCCTCATGTATTTCTAAAATATTTACTGCCATCAATATAATTTATATTTTCTTATTATTACAATAATATGAATACTACATGGACAATTTTTATCTATTTGGCTAACTGTTCTATCTTCACCCCTAAGGAAATTGCTGGATATATTAGATATTCTGCATTCTTACTGAATTCTATCAATAAATATAATTCTGATTGCCTTGAGAAAACATGATTATAATGTGTGTGTGTGTGTGTGTGTGTGTGTGTGTGTGTGTGATAGGACTGTAAATACCTGCTTGAATATGGGAGCTTAAAACTCAGAGTGTTTTAGAGAACACATTAAAATTGTGTAAGTCTAGAACAACTGCTCCAAACACTGTAAACCAAGAGTTCTTTCTGATTGGATCTAGTCATATTCCTTCTAAAATAAAGCTCATTAAAACTCACAAGCAAAATCAATCATTCAGGACAGTGTTTCTACTTTCAAAAGAGTGTAAGGATGGTCCTAGTGATGTATTTCATCTCCCTATATGTATTTACATGTATCAAATTTTTAAACATTTACCATTATAACATGTTACCATCTATTTTATGTGCTAATTTCAACTCCTCCAGATAAAGAAAGCAGATTAGTAGATATTACTTAGAATTAATTCCAGGTTATTACATTTGTCAATTGGAAGTAAACTTATTTGATATGAGAAATATTCATGAGCAGTTTTCAAAATTGTATGTGCAATATAATGCTGCTTGTAAATATGTGTAAAATTTCTCCATGCATAAATCTTTACCTAATATGTCTACAATGGTAAACGCTATTTATAAATGGTAGAAGTTATTGAAGAATAGAATTATTATGTGTTTCTCATTTATCTTCTTGATAAAATGCAAATTCAGTTTTCAATAAACATTATTCTATTGTATGAACAATCAGGTTTTAGGGCCAAAAAGCCTCTTTTTCTCTTTAAATTGTATTTTCTTGTGGAGAAAAATTTTCTTAAATAACAAAAAGCTTGGGCTACTTGGATTTTTTTTTTCTGAAACACTTCAAAATTCTAAAAATAGTAACATTAACACTTAGCATTCAACTTTAGTGCTATTATGAAAGACACTGTTTAAAAGAATCAAGAGAGGATTCTAGAAAAATGTTGGGGATATCAATGGCATAATTTTTAAACTTCTTATTTCGCCACATGAAATCATACAATATAATGAGACAGCAAACCTGAAAATGATTGAGCAACATTTGCAACAAAACTTAGTAAAAAGGGTTTCTCCATAACCCCCCAAATATGTGTGTAAAGACAATCACCAAAAAACCTGCATGGTGTTAATACTTACTCAGAATGAAGGGGAGGAAATCATCAGGTTTTCTGATAAACTGGAGAATATGAATGAGAGCCCCCAAAAGTCAAGAGGAAATCACTAGAGAACAAAACAGGCCAATGTGAGAACAACAGCCGAAAAGGGAGACGTTTATCCCTATCAAAACTGCACATTAATGGAGGGCACAATATAAGGTCCAAAGCAACTGGAACAGTTTGAGGTTTGTAAACTCTTGAAGGCCACAAAGTTAGAAAAATTAAACTGGATTACATCTTGTTCTAAAAAGCCAGGAAAACCAATTTTACATTAATAAGAACAAAAAAAGTATTAAAGTCAATTTCTTTACAAAGTCATTAGGAGAGGACATAAAAAAGGTAAAGGCATACAAAAACACCCCTACAACGCAAGCACTTCAAGAAGCATACCCAAAAAAACAAATAAAAAATATATTATTTCAAAATATGCTCAAAAATAATAAGAATATAACACATTTTTTACAAATATAAGTCAGAATTAGAAAATCTCAGAAATAAGATGAAGACTCAAGAAGGAATTAGATTTTTAAAAACTGGAAAAGACTAAATCAGAAGAAACATAAGAATCAATAACCATCACAGATAATACCTTAAGAGAAATGTTAGATAAAAACAAGGAAATATTTTCAAATTAAAATGAAATATTGAGTAAAAAATGTTTTTTACATTCCTTTGCCCACTCCCTTTCCTCCTGAACATTTTTGGATATAGAATTGGAATTGGAGTTATCAGGATGAATTCATCTTTTTCCATATATAGGGGTAGATGTAGATGTAAACATAAATGTAATATAGCAATAAATATATAATCAAATTGTATCTCTCATCCTTGTCCATTGTGAAAACCTATGGATAATTAACACCCAATGATAATAGTCTACCTAATATCCAGATCTTGCTTTCTAGAAACTGTTCTTTGCTATTAATGTCAGTACCGCAGAACTGTCAAAAACCACTGAAATTGACTTGAAGCTGTTCCCTGTTGCCAAATCTTGGAAAATCTGAGAAGTAAAATAAATGATGATAGGAATGAATTGCAATCCACTAAATGAAATAGAAATCCATAAATCTATACTAATATAAAGAAATAAACGAAAATACAAATGAGAAGACTCTAAGCTAGAATGACAATGAATAAATGCAGAATGGAAGAATAGATTTGGAAAATCACCATTTGTTAACCATCAAAGTAATAATGAATTCAGGCAAAAATCTTTAATAGATAATAAAATGCATGGTGACTATTAATGAGGAATAGGATATTTACAAAGTGCCCTCCCATGAAACACTTATTAAATTAAATAGGAAAAACAATAATTTTTAATGGAGAAGCTTGGTAGATATTACTTTAATAAAGTAATTAAGAGTTAGCATTCCTAGTAATGAGACAAATCGAATAGGATTCGTGGAGATAAGAGCATTGTTTCTATAATATTCTTACCAAAAATTCATAAACTGACTCTATGTATGAAAAAGGATAGAGCCACCCAAATTGAGAAGCACCACACAATAAGGGACCTGTACTCTTCAAAAATGTTAAGATGATGGAAGTCAAAGAATGACTGAGAAGCCCTTATCCGCTAAAGGAGATCAAGGAGACACGAGAAATAAAATACGTTGTTGGGATGTGGGCAGATAATTTTCTGGGAGTCCTTCACATTTTGGCAGCTCTTGTGAACATGGCTACTGTTGGAATTTGTTTTGTGCTCTTTAAAATGGTTGTAAAACAAACAGCCCTGTGAAAGAGAGATGGTACTTTTCTGTGAAGCAGATAGCAGATTTGTTTGCTAACTGCAATAACTAATTAAAAGGATAATGTCTCTCTCTAGGGCAAAAGTTAGGGAGGAGAGCTTTCAGACCATTACAAAAATAGGGAGGTTTCCTAGCTCAAAAATTTTAACTGTGGTATAATCCTATTACACTTACAGCAACTTCCTAAAACACACCACATCATCTCCATGGGAACTGGGCAGAAAGATAATTTGACACAAGTCTGAGGCTCATTTGCTTGCTGTACTGAGTAAAAGTTTTTTCTCTCCAACCCAAGGTTCACATGTATATGGTTAGTATCCATGAAGCTGCAATAGACTAATTTGTTAGTTTACAAATCTGGCAAAATCTGAGAAAGTCTTGAGAAGGATAACTGGCAAAAGTTCAATGTGCTTAAGGATTAGATGGTAATAATATATCTATATTAATTTCTTGATTTTGATAGTTTATTATGATTGTGTTGTACAAAGTCCTTTGTATAGGAAATACATGGTAAATTATATGGTGATTGTGGGAACCATGAAAAAAACATTTATCCAAAGTTTCAGGAAAAAAATATTATTGGTATTGTGCTTTTGATTTTTCCATAAGTTTGAAATTATTTCAATATTTAAAATATATATTAAAAATGTAAGTAACAAAATGATAAAATGGATCCAAAAGAAAGGCACAAATATTGAGAGGCAAATAAGATCAAATATGTTAAAATTTTTTTTAATTTAAGAAAAATCAACAGTAAGAGGACAGAATAGTTATACATAAAATAACTTTCATGAAACAAAAATACATATTTTTAAAATTATACACTTTATAAAACACAATAAAAATCACATTATATACTTGTGAATACTGAATTAGGATGACCAACACCAAGGAACGTTCCATAAATATACTGACTTTTTAAAAAAAGAAAAATTATTTGGGCATTTAAGAAAATAGAGTAAAAGATTTAAAAGAGGAAGAAAATTAGATTATCCTCAGTTTTTTTTTCTTTTATAATCCTACTGTTTCTGTCATTCTTTATAATTTCCACAGACAAGTTTTCATAGAATAAGAAAATAAATTAAAATATTTGATATATTCAAGAAAAGGAAATGTGAGGCAAGTGTGCTCTGTGTTTAAAGTGAGATAAGGCAAATTACAGAATATTTCAATTCTTCTGTTATTGACAACCAGGCTTCTTTGCATGGTGAAATAAATACTAAACAAATGTGCACGCACACACATTCCCTAATATCATCCTCAGCAAAGGACAAATCAGTGATTAGCCTAGTAACGAGGAGTATCTATACTACTCATTTAAAAAATGACTGCCCACTCCAGAGACTGTGACGTCTTAGAAAAATGTCAGTTTCTAAGTCTGGGACAGGAAATTCAAAATGGGCCTAGAACATCTTATCACAGCAGATATTTTAAAAGTTATTGAAACTACGAGGGTTATGATTCCCCCCCCCACCAAAAACAGGAACCATATTTAAGAAATTCCCATTGGCCAACAGCCTTGGACCTGGTTATGATCAAGCCTCTGGATCCATGTGATATTTTGCAGGGATACGATGACAGAGAAATGTTGAACAGTAAGTATACAGTGAATAAGCAATTGACAAAACTCACAAATGCAGAAATTTCTACAGATCAAAGCTTGACTCATAACCTTTAACAGCTATAGGCAAGGAAAATGATTACTGTGAGCAAGGATAGTGGTTACATTTGGTAGGAGGGAAAAGGATTGTGATCGTAATGGAGCATACACATTATCAACTAGGGACGAAGACAAAGTTGCATTCTTTGACTGAGTGGGTATGTTCTAATATTGTCTGCCTTATAATAATCATGCTATATATTTTTGTGTTTGTTTTTTGTTATTTTGTCATATATTGCAGTAAAAAGGCAAAAAATAAATTAACACTGACTTGGAAATGAGGTCATAAGAAGAAATAAAAAACATGAATAAATTGTTTTATTAATTATGCACTACCAGAATAACTATAAATGATACCATATTATCATTTTCATAATATAAAAATGTAGACATAATGATTTATATATTTATTAACAGCAACCTGAACATATATATACATGAACAGCAACTAAAATTAGTGTAAGAATCATATATTCAGAGTAGTGATTGAAAGTTCTAAATTTGAGAGTAAGCAAATAATGTGGTGACACAGAAATTCACTTGGGTAAAATTTCAATCAATAAGCTAGTTTATTGTCTCATAAAAAAGCAAAAAATATTTATAGTTAAATTTGTGAATTGAAAAGAAGAACACTAGTCATCAGCAAGTTTCAGAAAAATATCACAGTATTATATGGGAAAGAAATGGATATGGAAAATAAATACTATGGTCCAATTCAGAAAGTACAGTAATAAACTGCTATATATATATACATTGCTATAGCTTATTTTATTTTATTTATTTATATTTTTAAGATGTTATTTATTTATTTGAGAGAGAGAGCACAAGCAGGAGGAGGAGGAGGCCTACAGAGAGAGGGAGAAACAGATACCCCACCAAGCAGGGAGCCTGACCTGGGCTTCATTCCAGGATTCCGGGATCATGACATGAGCTAAAGGCAGACACTTAATGGACTGAGCCACCCAGGCACTTGCTATAGTTTTATTTTTTTAATTATAAATAAAAAAATAAAGTTTGCAAAATAGTCTACAGTTCAGTATGGTATTATATTAGAGGAAAATTGATCAAGGAGCAAACTGACAGTATAAGTAAAACCATTGGCATAGTAATGCAGATGGAAAATCTGAAGCTTTTCTGGGTTCACCATCATCTTAAACTTTGTACTGGGCAATTACACAATTAAGCAAATTAAACAAAAGTATTCCTCATTGAGTTCCTGACATACTTGCTGCTAAATGACTAATTTGTTTTGGTTAAGAGAAGCAGAGGAAGGTATTCCCCTGTTATGGATTTTTTTACCTGATGAATTTGGGTAGATTTGAAAGAAGATGCTCTTTATGTACTCATAGCTTTAATTAAACATGAATCAAATGACCTTTTGGCACTTTGACATGCAAGATTTTATGTATGCAACATATAAATATTATATAGATGTTGACATATAAATATTGCAAATAGAAGGAGGGCTAAGGAAAAGAAATCAATGTGGTTTAACAAGAAAAAGGCAGTAGCTAAAAGAAAAAAAAAAGTAATACCAACCCAAAGTAAATGTATTCACAATGTATGAGAAATCTTAATATCCTCAATATCATATAAATATGTTGTGCTAAAAGTATTAGGTTTAATCAAGATAGACTTTATCAGTGTTAGCTCAATCAAATATTAAGAAGTTAAGATGTTAAGCTGTTAAGGGGATCCCCGAGAATGCCAAATATCTGAATTATTAAAGTGACATAAATAAGTACTATAAAGAACATCTCAACTGTGAAGAACTTTTACCTTTTTTTCCTTCAACACAATGACTATATTTATTATTTTATCACTTTATTAGAAATGAAAATAAACTGAGAAGTTGCAAATACATGCCACCTCATGAATACTGTGGAACAACAGATACATCCACTGTAGAAAGTTGAAAGTGACAACTTCTGGGGATGCAATGACTCCACAAACAAAGGTCATCAGTGGTAAGACTATTGACAGCACTTGCCAGATGGCATGTATGTATCAGTAGAAAAACTTAAAAAGGGGAATATTGGCTGGGATACAGGTGGAAAGAAATCAGAAGATGCCTAAAACCTATAGGCTTATATACAATAAGCCCCACACTGAGACACTTAAGCAATGCTGAAATTTGCTATTGGGAGGAGATCCCCATTTTAAGAAGTTTGAACACACTCTTTCTCTTGGGTAGTTTCCTGTGAAGGGAGAGTATTTTTTTCTTCAGTATTGGTTTTCTTAAGTTTTGAGAAAAGGAAGGAAGGAAGGAAGAAAGGAGAGGGAGAGAAAGAAAGAAAGAAGGAAGGAAGGAAAGAAAGAGAGAAGAAAGAAAAGAAAGAAGGAAGGAAGGGAGGGAGGGAGAGAGGGAGAGAAAGGAGAAGAGAAGAGGAAAGGAGGGAGGGAAAGAAGGAGGAAGGAGGGAGGAAGGAAGGAAGAGAGGGAGAAAGAAAGAATAGAAAAAAAGAGAGGAAGGAAGGAAGGAACCATCTGGGTTAGAAGTGAAAGAATTAGGAGTACACTTTTTAAAGATTTTTAAAAATTTTTATTTATTTGAGAGAGATAGAGAGAGCATGAGCGGGGGGAGCAGTGAGAGGCAGAGGGAGAGGGAGAACGAGACTCCCCGCTGAGCAGGGAGCCCAAACTGGGGATCCACCCCAGGACCATGAGATCACAACCTGAGTGGAAGGCAGATGCCTAATGGACTGAGCCATCCAGGCTCCCCACAGAGTGTTACCTTTTAGATATCAACCTGCCCTGCCCTATACCTTAATAGGACTATTCCCCTGGAATAGATATTTAGAGTGAGTAGAAAATGAGATGACTTACCTACATACATCTGCTAACCACTTTACATCTTTCTGAGATTCTCTCCCTCTTTACATTAATCCCTGATGAATATTCTTGCAGTCAAATTGAATTCAAGACAATCCTAACACTGTCCCAGATGCCCATACCTCTCTTATTGCAATGTACTGTTTGTTTGCTTGTTTATCATTTATTATGTTTCTTAATGCATTCACTTATTTCCGTCATAGACAAAAAGAATTGCTTTTAAATTGCAGTTTAGGGGGAAGGGCCTTCTATATTGAAGTCATCTAGGGTTTTAAAATGCATGTTCCTGGAACTGATTCTAGAACTACAGAAAGACTTGCAATTATCTTCTGTATAATATGCTGAACTTTATTCTTACAAATGCTTAGTGTTACAGTCACTGCTATAAGTTCTTTAATTTACCTTTGTCTTTTCCAACTCCTGTCGACTCTTGGCTTAATCATTACTGATACATAACCTCAGCCTTACCTAGTTACTGATTTAATTCTGAATAAATTTTCAGGCTATCAGGATATCAGACTTCATCATACTGGGCAGGCTGATGTTAATCTTGTTGTAAACCTTGCTCCCTAGGAGTTATTTTCTGACTGCTTTCTACTGTCTATTTATGCCTTACTTAGGATCCTGCTTCAAAATAGACCAAATGGTAACACACACTTTGCTTGACTAATGCTGTGATCTTGAAAATCCTATTACATATTTTATCCATCAAGGTGAACTATATTGGATCCTGAAGATAGCTTGAATCAAGCCCAAATGTGTCACCTCCTTTTAATTACTCCAATAAGACTTTTTCTTCTAATAATCAGCCAGCCCTATACCTAAGACTCTTCTTCAGTGGTCCAGTCCTATTCAAAGGTATACAATTTTACTTCTTGCTATACTCACTAACACTCTATGAGTGGAAAGCCTAGCTTCTTATAAAAAATGAGAAAGGGAAGTCCTATCCTCACTGAAAGGGGGCATTTAAGGCAACATTACCACAAGCTTCAAAACAGTTTGTTCCCTTTTCTTTTCACCTCTCTCCCCCATATGCCTAGACAGGATGAAACAGATGCTCATTAATTCTTAAAATTCCTTTAAACTATATAATATACACTCTCAGTTTAGTGAGATTAAAAAACATGGTAGTTATATAATTTGTAATGTGTCCAGAATTAATCAATAGATCCAAGGCACTGTTTGCAAGGTAGGCAGTCAGGCCTGAAGATTTTTTTTTTTTTTTTTTTTAACCAAAAGCTTGAAAAGGAAACATTTCTCAAGTTGCCATTGGCTGTCATGATCTGAGCAAACAAATTGTATTGTTGCACAATGTCAATAGCCCACATTCTATGCCTTGTTTTGCTTTTAACAAACTGTGAAAAGACCAACAGCTGTTACTGAGCTAAGAAGAACTAAAGGATTTACAGTAGGTGGTACCACCTGTGCTTTTCTTATTCCACCCTTAAAAATCTGCTACTTTATTTTGGAGCTGGGTGGAGAATATGGCAGTGACTCAATGTCAGGGGGAGTGAGTAGTCAACTGTGGATCAGTCCTGATAAGAAGGAGTAACATGATCTTTATAAGTCACAACAATGTGTGTTGATGAATATCTTCTTTTGATTTTGCTTTATCCATTTCAAGAATCTAAGAAAAGACCATAAATAAAAAGCAAATCTGAATTCAGCTGACTTAACTGAATGAAAGATTTACAACCCAGATAAAATGCAAGATTCTGTATATATGCAATTAATGAACTTAACTATTTCATACTTCATTTTAGTTTCTTTACCTTAAAGACTAGAAAAAATACACTTGCCAAGTTACTGCCTACTTGATCCTGTAGCTGTGGAATTTTAAATTTAAACAGGCACTTGGTGAAACATGTCTTCTATTTCCAAGTAAAGTGTTTTAAGAGATTATGGAAAATAGAGAATTAACTCATTTGAGGACAAAAATAGTTTTGAAATTTGGTAGCTTGAGTTAACCAACACTTATACATGAAGTTTCCCCTAAATTTAAATTTTAAAATATTATATACAGAATAATTTAAGTCCTATAATATAAAGTAAACCTTTGTCAAAAGCAAATGTACTAAGTGCCTCAACTGATTCAGGGGATCCTTACTTAACTGTGAGGTGATAATCCTGTACCTTGCTGTTCTAAACTAATCAACATTATAGAAATCCAAATAGAATTTAGCTGTTCAATGAAAAGAGCCATGAGGTGATAATCTCTTGTCATTGTTTTTACAACTTTTCACATCCCCATAGTTAATATGGAAATTTGCTTAATACTTAGCCTGAGAGGGGCCTTAGTTGCAAGGTTAAAAAAAAAAAAAAAAAACTTTTAGTGATTTTTTTTTTTTTAATTGACGAAATGGTAAATGGCAAGACAGGCAGGGAACTCTAAGACAAAGGACACAAAGCAATGAAGTAGGGACTTCTGCATCCAGTGATACCAGAATCCATTTAAGCATCCCTATTCATTTCTTTACATTGTTCTCAAACCTTCTTTCAATTCATTTTGTTTTCTGAAGAAAAATTTCCTGAATAAATTATCTGTCAATATGGTATATTCCAAACCCACTTATTTTTAACAAACTTTCTTGCCTTCTGAAGCAAAGAAGGAAAAAAAAATACTCTAAAACAAAATATATATGTCTTGAAATCATTTCCCTTTAGATAAATTACTCAAAATTTAGCCAAGGACTGAGGGTGGTTTTTAATTGCTATTTAGAAAAACATTTGGACCTATATGAACATATTAAATATAAGTCTTATTTATAACATTAACAATAGGTTTATTATAATATTAACAATAGGTTTCATTTTAATCATGAATAGAGTGTCAACTCAAAGGATGGCCCAAATTTACTCAGTCTGAGTTCTTTTTGTTTTTGTTATCTCACACTTCTCTGTTAGTTTCTGCTTGGTACCTTTTTTTGTTTTTTAAAGATTTTATTTATTTATTTGACAGAGAGAGATCACAAGTAGGCAGAGAGGTAGACAGAGACAAAGAGAGGGGGAAGCAGGCTCCCTGCTGAGGAGACAGCCCAATGCAGGGGCTCAATTTCAGGACCCTGAGATCATGACCTCAGCCGAAGGCAGAGGCTTTAACCCACTGAGCCACCCAGGTGCCCCTGCTTGGTACCTTTTCCAATATAATATTAATAAATAATATCATATCCAAATAGTTATTAATTATGCTAACACATTCTTTATTAATGGGATGTTTACTCATAATTTTGTGGTTTTCTTCCCAAACCAGTGAGACTCATTTTTCCCTGTAGAACATGTTGGCAACAGTGCTATCACACACACACACACACATACAGAAATTTTATACCACTTTACCACTTTACCACTTTACCACTTTAGATGTTAGTATTATAGCAATGAATTTTCTCTAGATAGCTATTAAATCTCTTTCTCTTATCAGTATTTGTCACATTTAGGGCATAGTCACTGATGTTGGTGGCACAGTGCTTAGATGCAGAGTGTGAAGTTTGGGGATTTTGTGACAAGTGACTGACTGTCACACTGACAGCTGAGACCCATCACTAGGAATAGGGAACATCTCCCTGAAAACTGCATAGTCAGAGTTATTCTCCATGAGCCATCCCTTACCAAGAATTATTCAATGTAAAGAACAGATCCTTCAAGTTTTTTATTGTTGTTTTTGTTTCAAAAAGAACATCAGGCTTTCCTTTATTTGTCTACAATCACTTTTGCTGACTTGAGGAACATATGGCAAGTAGACTGATACATCTGATAGCTCACCCCTGAAAAATGAGAAGGGAGCTGATACCAAGATGCAGACTCATGAAAAATACTCCCGTGAAAAATCAATGTGGAATAAAATAAAAGTAGATAAATGAAGTCTCTAACTGAGGACTTAATAGGAAGCATTTAGGGGCGCCTGGGTGGCTCAGTGGGTTAAGCCGCTGCCTTCGGCTCAGGTCATGATCTCAGGGTCCTGGGATCGAGTCCCGCATCGGGCTCTCTGCTCAGCAGGGAGCCTGCTTCCTCCTCTCTATCTCTGCCTGCCTCTCTGCCTACTTGTAATCTCTCTCTGTCAAATAAATAAATAAAATCTTAAGAAAAAAAAAATAGGAAGCATTTACTAGATGGAATATGTTTCAAAGGAAAAATATTTTGAAAAGATAAGTCACAAAATCTGTGGTACAAAACAGGGTGGAAGATAAGGAGGGCAAAATAATTAGGAGTCTCTATTCTACAACTGAAGAGGCCACAAATGAAACATGTTCTTCCTAGAATTATATAAAAAAAAAATTAAGTGAATATCTTAGGTTACATCTCAGTCCTCTTGGACTCTTGTCCAAGTGTTTCCTTTTGGTAGAACAGGCTACATCAAGTTTTAGTAGATGACTGAGTATCAAATCGTATTTTAGACAGTGGAATTACATCAAGTGCCTAGTCTGCCTAGACTGGGAAAATGATAAGGCCATTAATTATAAAGTGAAACCACTTAGCAACCCAAGAATTTTATTTCTGATACTGAATGTACAGTTGACAATAGTCATCCTTAACTGCAGAGATCATACAATTTCATCTAGAAACAAGAAGGTAGATGTGCTTACTATACCTTCTTACCACAGAATGCTCGTACTTGATCATCTTATTTGTCCTTATTGGTTTTTTAACAGTTCATTCAATTACATAAATTTGTATTAAGTACAAATTGTGCTCAAGGTATCATTGAATATTATGAGAGTATACAAACATAGTCACAGTTGACATCACCTGTTTCTGGCATTAAGATGCCAAATCTTTTGTCTCTCTCCTTGAATCTGGGTGGCCTTCTGACTTGCTCCAATAGATTCAGAAATGCTCTGCCTAGATTCCCCTTCAAGGGAAGACTTACTGTCTAGCTATGAGGTATAGTCATTAGAGAGCTTACGGTGGTGATATTGCCTCAGTTAGAGAGAGCCACTGTCACTTAAAGTCATCCTTTTTCCTAATTTCAGGGCCGGAGCAAGACGGGAGACTGAGTCCAGTCTCTGTGGCCCAGTGCAGGACACTCTGACAGACAGGCCTTACTTCATTCAGCTTACCATATTGGCTGAGACTGTTGAAACTGCATGAAGATGAACTTCTTCCTTAGTGCAATCTTATTTCCTCTTGTTTGCCTTATAGATGTTAGCCTATAATAAATAACTTATATCCCAAATATCGTCATGCTATCTGCTTCTGGATAACACAACCTATGATATTTGTTTCAGCCAATAAAACGTGGCATGAAGAAAACTGTACCAGCTCTGAGACTAGACTTCAAAAATTCTTACATATTTTCACTCTAGGAGCCCTACCAAAGACATTCTATAATCATGTCATGAGAGGCCAGTAAAGCAGAAATGAACAATTCCAAAGCAACAAGAACCCAATTAACCAGGAGGCTGACTGTATACACATGAATAAACACTTCCTAAACTAGAAGAAGAGCCTAGCTGAGTCCAGCCCAAATCACTAAATAGCAGAATCAGGATCTTAATAATAATTATTGTTTTAAACTATTAAATCCTTTGGATTTGTTTCTTATATAGCCCAAACTATCTAATTATACAAGCATATTAACATTTCTAAAAATATTTTTTTGAATTTTTAATATTTTTATCATTTTCTGTAAGAGACATGTAATAATGAACATATAGGGATGTCTGTGTGGCTCAGTGGGTGAAGGCCTCTGCCTTCATGCTCAGGTCATGATCCCGGGGTCCTGGGATCGAACCCCACATCAGGCTCTCTGCTCAGTGAGGAGCCTGCTGCCCCCTCTTTCTCTCTGCCTGCCTCTCTGTCTACTTGTGAGCTCTCTCTGTCAAATAAATAAATAAATAATCTTTAAAAAAATAATTAGCATATAGTTATCATTTACGATAAAGTTATTTTCAGCTGGATTCACACAGCTCTGTGCTTATCTCAGGGAATGCCTTGCAATCTGGCGCTGTCCCTTGGCCAAGATAAAGGCATTGGGCTAATTAATGATTTACCCTGTTGTATTTCATATCTGAAACTCCTTTGTGACACTTAGACTCAGTTGGTTTACTGAAAGCTTAAACATGGAGTAACCAGTTAGCCTGACTTAACTATGTAAACAAAGGTTCATGAAAGAAACCACTGGAAAATTTCAAGTTGCTCTCCCTGTATCAATATTTGTTTTACAAATTGTGGTAATCAATCTAGAAACAAAACACATCCTTGTGTTTATAATAAGGACTTAATAGGGATGCTTCTGGAAGTTTCTGGGTCCCTAAGTCTTGCTTAACCTCTCTTTCCTCTGATTTATAGTATCTTTTGTCCTTATTAAAAGTATTGTATTAATGTGCTCTATGGTGTCTTATAGGTCTTTTCAATTATCCAGTGTGCTATGTTCTTTGCAGGTGTGTGTGTGTGTGTGTGTGTGTGTGTGTGTGTGTGTGTTTTCAGGTGTTCTTCAAAATCTGAGGAACAAGATTTATGAAATTTTTCTTAGAAGGTATACAGATCTAAGGGAACCATATTTGAACAGGATCAAGATCAAAGTTAAAGGTGTTTTGCTTTTGAGAAGGGTCTTTGTAAGTGTCTATGTGTGTTTATGTGGTCACCTTTTGTTTGAAATTCTGGTCCTGGAGCATTGGTAAAGAAGTTCAATTACAAAAAAACAAAAACAAAAACAAAAACAAAAACAAACAGAAAACATGAAAGTCAGCTTCAAACACAAAAAGTAAACATACATTATTCACAAATATAAGGACAGGAAAATAGAAAATGATTTAACATCATAACACAATGACAAATCAAAAGAAAAATTAAACATTTAAAACATTTGCTAGAGTCACTTCATATATGAAGACAGTAGAACATGATTAAATGATATTAGGGCTCTGGAACAGAGCACATGCCCAAAGTAATATTCATTAAATACTGGATATGTTGGCTGAATATCCTATGATGATAATTCCCCAAAACTGATGACTTAAAGATTCCTGGTAAAATTAAAATATGTTACTAAAATTTGGAAACAACTTATTAATTAAGTAATATATGCTCCAAGACTATGAGCAGAACCATTATTATTTTTATAAATTTCTTAGAGGAGAAAATTCCTGATAAACAGATCATAGCACAAAAAGTTTAGTTAGCAAGAATATTTGAGGGAGTATAGTGGAATAAAAGGACTAGAGGCTATGCCACAGCAAAGAGTCCTAGGAACACGGGAGTAATCCCTGAGAAGAGAAACACCAAAGAGAATGGTTATCTCAACAAAGGAAGTAGTTACTTAATGTGGATCATGGTTTCTACATAAATTACAAGAGATCTGTGTTTTTACATTTCCTAGGGGCATACTATAATCTGAAGAACTGAGTTGAGTACAGTGAAATACTCCTCCAATTGCAAAATACTACTAGAGAGTAGCTTAATTCCACTAATATTGTGTTACTATGTATTTTGGGTAATAGATTAACAAAGCCTTTTATCCTTTTTCATGAGAATTTGACCTTAGGTTAATTTTCTAACTCTGTTCCCCTGGCAACTTAATAAGGTGTTATGTCCTCTATGTTTCTAAGAAACAAAGATTATGATTAAAAATAACCTTTGTTGGCAAATTTCATCCAGACTCAGAGATCTAAAAATACTTGATAAGAAGCCATAGCTTCAGACTTCCCTGAGTATGACTCTAGGCATATCTCTTGAGAGGACTCTAGAAACTATGTCTATAAATTATAACAAAAGATATTGACTCCTGTGGAGCATGAGATTTGTACCTCAGGTCAGATCCCGCACTCACTTGATGCACATATCCTCTTCTTGCAAGTAAGCAGTATAGGCCCCTGAAACATGCAGAAGAGGAATGCTTGATGCTTCCATGCTGGTAAATTGTATTTCCATCTTGGATCCTTCTTGGTAGTCTGGTATCAAATAGGGCTTATGAGAGTCTTAGAACATATTACTTTATTCTCCAAAATTCCCTTGGTAGGTATTGTACTTCACATGTGTACGGAAGAAATATATTATGCTCATAAAATATGAGCAGTTCTTCACTATTTTGAGCTTGATCATCTGCAAAGGCCCTATTTCCAAAGAAGTTTACATTCATAGAAACTCAGGGTTAGTAACTAGGGAATTGAAAATTCAAAATCTTTTGGGGGAACAAAACTCAACCCATAAAAGAAGCATAGCCTTGCAGAGCTAAAATCATAGAAGTCAGATAAATTGTCTAGTTATTTAGACATGCCTGAATTTTGGAAGGTATTTTTTAAATTAGAAAAGTAGCATAAAAATAGTAGATGTTTCCTTCAACCACCACCACAACTTTCCTCCTTCAAGAGCCAAGTGATTTCCTCACATGGCGAAACCAAAATGAAGTAAAAAGAAAAACTTCCATCCCCTTCTTACCCTCAAAAGCTCATTCTAATACAATTTCAAGATATCAAATTCAATAAACATGACAGATACTTAAGGAAACCACATATAAGCAGAATATTTAGAAAAATAAATCTGGAATAATTTGTGAGAAGTGTAAATACAAATGCAAGACAATGGTCTTCTTCACATATTCCTTTGTTAGAGTATATTTCTGATTTATATACTTGTTAAAACAGATATAGGTAAATGGGATACAGTTATAGGAAATCAATAAATACTTAAGAGGTATAAAATAGAATGAAAATGTCAAAATCAGTTTTATAATTAAAAAAGTAACTTATAGTGTGACAAATAACATGGTTATTACTAAAATGGTTATCATTATTGATTACAATTTGCCTCAGAATGCTAGAGGTTATCAGTTAAAAACCTAGTTTAAGTCTCTTATTTAAGTTTCCAAAAACTGTTAAGGAATTCTTCCAAAAACCATCCAGATATATGTTTCCATCATATAATGAAACATATTTCATCATATTTTGAATGAGAGTTCTAATACTCTCAAGAGCCGTATTTGATACCAGACTACCAAGAAGGATCCAAGATGGAAATATAATTTACCAGCATGGAAGTACCAAGCATTCCTCTTCTGCATGTTTCATGTTTGTGAGCGACAACTGCACTTTTTTTTTAAAAGGCAATTATATTTCACTATTAGAAATATTATCTGATGTCCGCCATGTTATTCCCTATATTCCACAAGTAAGTGAAACCATATGATAATTGATTTTCTGTTTATTTTACATTCAGAATAATATTCTCCAGTCCCATGTATGTTGATGCAAAAGTTGGGTATTCATCATTTCTGATGGTTGAGTAATATTCTGTTGTATATATGGACCACATCTTTATCCATTCATCTGTTGAAGGACATCTCAGTTCTTTCCACAGTTTGGCTATTGTGGACATTACAGCTTTGAACACTTGGGTGCATATGGCCCTTCTTTGCACTACATCTGTATTGTTGCAGTAAATATGCAGTAGTACAATTGCTGGGTCAATAGATAGCTCTATTAGGAGGACATTAGAAGAAGGAAGGGAAAAATGAAGGTGGGGTAAATTAGAGAGGGAGATGAACCATGAGTGAGTGTGGACTCTGAGAAACAAACTTATGGTTTTAGGGGAGAAAGAGGTAGGGGGATGGTTTGGTCCAGTGATAGGTACTAAGGAGAGCAAGAATTACATGGAGCACTGGGTGTTATATGTAAACAATGAATTTTGGAACACTACATAAAATAATAAATGACATACTGTATGGTGACTAACATAACAACAACAACAACAAAAATGCTACCTGAAGTATACCGCTAATTTATTCAATCCTACATGTCATTGTTTTCCATTATAATATGCCATAAGGCAATACTTAATCTCATGTTGAGTTTTCAGGAAAAATTATGTAAAAACACTTGACAAGGTTCCTGGGTGAAAGATTTATGGAGTAAACATCCAAACACCCTCATATTAAGCAAACTATTTAAAATAACTTTATGATGAATTTTTTAAAGTTTTTTTTTTAATTTTTTATTTTTTATAAACATATATTTTTATCCCCAGGGGTACAGGTCTGTGAATCAACAGGTTTACACACTTCACAGCACTCACCAAAGCACATACCCTCCCCAATGTCCATAATCCCACCCCCTTCTCCCAAACCCCCTACCCCCAGCAACCCTCAGTTTGTTTTGTGAGATTAAGAGTCACTTATGGTTTGTCTCCCTCCCAATCCCATCTTGTTTCATTTATTCTTCTCCTACCCACTTAAGCCCCCATGTTGCATCACCACTTCCTCATATTAGGGAGATCATATGATAGTTGTCTTTCTCTGCTTGACTTATTTCGCTAAGCATGATACGCTCTAGTTCCATCCATGTTGTCGCAAATGGCAAGATTTCATTTCTTTTGATGGCTGCATAGTATTCCATTGTGTATATATACCACTTCTTCTTGATCCATTCATCTGTTGATGGACATCTAGGTTCTTTCCATAGTTTGGCTATTGTGGACATTGCTACTATAAACATTCGGGTGCACGTGCCCCTTTGGATCACTACGTTTGTATCTTTGGGGTAAATACCCAATACTGCAATTGCTGGGTCATAGGGCAGTTCTATTTTCAACATTTTGAGGAACCTCCATGCTGTTTTCCAGAGTGGCTGCACCAGCTTGCATTCCCACCAACAGTGTAGGAGGGTTCCCCTTTCTCCGCATCCTCCCCAGTGGATTTCCTGACTTGTTTATTTTAGCCATTCTGACTGGTGTGAGGTGATATCGCATTGTGGTTTTTATTTGTATTTCCCTGATGCTGAGTGATATGGAGCTCTTTTTCATGTGTCTGTTGGCCATCTGGATGTCTTCTTTGCAGAAATGTCTGTTCATGTCCTCTGCCCATTTCTTGATTGGATTATTTGTTCTTTGGGTGTTGAGTTTGCTAAGTTCTTTATAGATTCTGGACACTAGTCCTTTATCTGATATGTCGTTTGCAAATATCTTCTCCCATTCTGTCGGTTGTCTTTTGATTTTGTTAACTGTTTCCTTTGCTGTGCAAAAGCTTTTGATCTTAATAAAATCCCAATAGTTCATTTTTGCCCTTGCTTGGTCTTCTATATCACTAATTCTTTCTTCTGCCTCATTCATCCTAGCAGTGAGAGCCTCCATTTTTGATTGCACCTCATTAATAGCTTTTTTGATTTCAACTTGGTTAGATTTTAGTTCTTTTATTTCTCCAGAAAGGGCTTTTATATCTCTCGAGAGGGTTTCTCTAATATCTTCCATGCCTTTTTCGAGCCCGGCTAGAACCTTGAGAATTGTCATTCTGAACTCTAGATCTGACATATCACCAATGTCTGTATTGATTAGGTCCCTAGCCTTCGGTACTCCCTCTTGTTCTTTTTTGTGTGTTGAATTTTTCCTTCTTGTCATTTTGTCCAGATAAGAGTATATGAAGGAGCAAGTAAAATACTAAAAGGGTGGCAATAACCCCAGGAAAATATGCTTTAACCAAATTAGAAGAGATCCCAAATCGTGAGGGGGGAGAAAGGGGATAAAAAGAGGTTCAAAATGGAAGAAAGAAAAAAAATGAAAAAAGAAAAGAAAAGAATTTTAAAAAAGGAAAACAAATAAGAAAAATATAAAAAAGAAAAAATATATATATATTAGATAAACTAGTTAAAAAACGTTAAAAAAGAAAAAGGTAAAAGTTAAAAAAAAAATTTAACCAGAAGGCGAGAAAAAAAACAAAAACAAAAAATGAAAAAGAAAAAAATTAAATTACCTGCAAGACTAAAAAAAATCACAGGAAAAACCATGATTTCCATGCTTTGCTTTCTCCTCCTCTGGAATTCTACTGCTCTCCTTGGTTTTGAAACTGCACTCCTTGATAGGTGAACTTGGTCTCGGCTGGATTTCTTGTTGATCTTCTGGGGGAGGGGCCTGTTGTAGTGATTCTCAAGTGTCTTTGCCCCAGGTGGAATTGCACTACCCTTATCAGGGGCCGGGGTGAGTTATCTGCTCGGGTTTGCTTTCAGGAGCTTTTGTTCCCTGAGCGCTTTCCGTAGAGTTCTGGAGGATGGGAATACAAATAGCGGAGGAGCCGAGAGCCCAGGGCCCCACTCCTCAGTGCGCCCTCAGAGAACAGGCCTGACCTCCTGCCGTGCTCCGAGCTCACCGAGCCTGCGACCGGTTCAAGGTAACTCTGAGCTGTGAGCTTACTGTCTGCTCTGTCTCTGTAGCTGGCTTTCCCGTTCCAATACCCGCAAGCTCTGTGACACTCAGACACCCCCGATCCTTCTGTAACCCTGCGGGACCTGAGGCCACGCTGACCCCACGTGGGCTTCGCCCCGGTTTAGCCTCTGGAGCAATGTCCCTCAGTGGAACAGACTTTTAAAAGTCCTGATTTTGTGCGCCGTTGCTCCGCCGCTTGCCGGGAGCCGGCCCCTCCCCCCAGGGTCTATCTTCCCGTTGCTTTGGATTCACTTCTCCGCAGGTCCTACCTTTCAGAAAGTGGTTGTTTTTCTGTTTCCAGAATTGCTGTTCTTCTCTTCGATCTGCCGATGGATTTTTCAGGTGTTTGCAATCTTTAGATAAGCTATCTAGCTGATCTCCGGCTAGCTGAAGTAGTCTCCGCCTGCTACTTCTCCGCCATCTTGACTCCTCCCCCCAAGTTTTGTTTTAATTTATAAAAATCACATGGGGTACTCTCAATATTTATTAAACAAATCATTAAACTTTATAGTATGCTTGTTCAAAAGATCTGCTTGTATAAAGTTGCTGAACATGTTTGTTCCACATTGTGCTAGATTGTCATCCTGAAGAAAACTCATATATATGGTTCCTCAAATAAAAGGTCCTATACTGATTTATATTTCATTAAAGGTATCCAATACATTACATAAGGCTATTGGGTGGACACATACATTATAAAGAATTCCAAATGGTTGGAGAGCTTAATCTAACATTTGTTTCTATATCCACAAAACTTATTTTAATACACTTTTTTTTTTCATTTTAGAGCTGTTTGACAAGGTTTACTATAATAAAATATGTCTTAACTCCTACCTTGAACTTGAAACTAGAAGAAGTTGCAATATAGACAGGGTAAGTCATTACATCTCTCCTAGGTATACTGGGCTTATTATGCTTTGAAGGCTAACCATATTAGTCCTTTAGGTTCACATTAGCTTTATTTCCCCATTTGAAAATGAACTTGTCTATGCTATTTTTTTGATTAATTATCTTCTTATTAATCCAAACAGTCCTTGCACTGACACTCTGAAAACTCGAAAAATTCTTCCCCAATTTAATCCATGTCCAAGTACCTGTGAGAGTTCTCTTATTCTATAAATGTTAGTGGGTAAGACCACTTTTTATTCTGGCAGAGGGATTAACGTTCATCACACTTTAAATACAATGTTCTAGGCCCTTCAAGAATACTATCTTTTAATTGTCATAGCACTCTTTATGGAGGATATCAGAATTCACATGATCATGACTCTGACACTTAAATAGGTTAATTTCTATTATAATAGATCTCTGGTGAACTGTTACTCATGGATGATTTATGTCACTTTGCTTGTCCTATAAAGCTGTGCATTTCTACCATTAATTAGCTATGTCATCATAGCAAAATTATCAAACCAATCAGAATCTCATTTTCTTTATTTGTAAAATAAAGGTGGACAGGTGAGTAGCTGATACCTTATAAAATTGATATATGCAGAAGCCATATCTATTACCTAAAATGAAGCAATTTTGAGAGTTAAAGGGCACTGCTAATAATTATACTAGAGAACAGACACACATGAATGAGCAAGGTGGTTATCCTCATCTAACTGGTGAGTTCCCATGACTTTTTATCCAGCTAAATACATTGTCCATAGAATAATTATTTGTGGCTCTTCTGTTACCATAGATAGTGAAATTCACAAAGTCGAGAAACTTTCTGATTTGCTCACCCCTTTATTCCTAGAACCTAGCAGAAATGCCTAGAATTTACTAGACAACAGACTTTTTTTTTAAGATTTTATTTATTTATTTGACAGACAGAGATCATAAGTAGGCATAGAAGCAGGCAAAGAGAGAGAGGAGGAAGCAGGCTCCCTGCTGAGCAGAGAGCCCTATGCGGGGCTTGATCCTGATCCCAGGACCCTGGGATCATGACCTGAGCTGAAGGCAGAGGCTTTAACCCACTGAGCCACCCAGGCACCCCAACAGACATTTTTTAAACGTATGAAATAATGATTAAAGAGTCTATTGTTGTTTAGGTAAACGAATTATTTGTGGAAGGAGGAAAGGAAAAAAGAAGAGAACAACTATTTACCAAGTATAACTATGTAATAAAGAATTTCTAAGTAACAGTGATGGATATATAGGAAAATACTAGACTTCATTATATATTGGTAGAAGCTACTCCACAGAATTCCTGCACTGTCATCACTTACCCAATGTAGCCATGATTTTTTATAGTAGCTAGCATCAGCCCTTAGATGTAAGCATATAGGACTGATTAGTTTATTGCTAGTCAATTTCAGAACTTGAGTCTCCTGATAACCTCCCTGTCCAGAAATCTTTCCAATAAACAACATGTTCAGAACTGATAACGATGTTGTGTGCCAATTCACATTCTGTAAATATGTTAAAGAACATAGTTGTGCTTAACAATTATTAGTGCTCTGTTCCTAGGAAAGATTTTTGGGTAGTTAATGACTTAGTAAACAATTATAATTTAAAGTTAATTGAATAAATAAATCAAAATTTCCCATATAGAATGATCACCTATTTGATAACTTATGTATAAGATTGATAAGAAAAAATGAAATCTTACAAATGTTTAACAGTTCCCTCTGCAAGATGGAACTGTAGGTGATATTTTTTCTGCTACCTGCCTGTGTAAGTACACACAAACAAACACTTATTCAATGAGTCAGTCATTTTAAACCTTACCAGGGACACAGTTACTTTTAGCGGCTCTTCAGTCATGGCATTTTGCAGGAGAAAACTCCAGCCCAGACTCCATTTCTGATTGGTGACTCCAGCTTGGGCCACATCTCTGAAGGGTCACAACCTCTTGGTCTTGGTCTTTAGGGGTGACCACACAGTCTAAAAATGTAGCAAGAAGTAAGATTTGTTTCTGACCCAGTAACAACAAGCTGCTCAAATCATGCAGCTACAAACTATGGCAAACCCATATATAGTTGTATCTATGGCTAGAGGTTACAATTTAAAAACCTAATTTGAGCCTATTCTTTAAACTTACAAAAATTGTTAAGAATGTCTTCTAAACATAATCCAAATATATGTTTTAATAATATAGTTCACTAAGAAATAGATATATATGTACATATGTTCCTATAGGTAGAAGTATAGATATATTCCTATGTAGTCTTCAGATGTTCTAGGAAAATAATTTTAAAATAAATCAGGGGTAGGAGAGAGCAAGATGGCAGAAGAGTAGGATACCTAAATTTCCTCAAGTCCTAGGAATTCAACTAAATAATTATCAAACCATTCTGAATATGTACAAACTCAACAAAAGATGGAAGAAAAGAATAGCAGCAATTTTATGAACAGAAAATCAACCACTTTCTGGAAGGTAGGATGTGCAGAGAAGTGAATCTGAGGTGAGCTATGGTAGGAAAGACCATTGGAGACTGGCTCGTGGCAACTTGCAGAGCAACAGAGCACATAATCAGAACTTTTAGAAGTCTCCTCCAAGGAGGTATGTCACTCCAGAGGCTAAGCGGCAGGTGGAGCCCTCACTGGGACAGTGTGGTCTTAGGTCCCTCAGGGTCCCAGAAAGACCGGGGATGCCTGAGTGTGGCAGAGCATCCAGGTACTGGAATAGGGAAGCAAGGTGTAAAGATGGGGCTGAGGACTGGGCTGTCAGCTCAGGGTTGCCATTAACTGTAATCCCCGGCAGTCAGACTACTGCTCTTTGAACAGGGAGCCAACAAATGGCAGATCCAGGGAGACAACACCCCTTCCTCCACTGGGAGGAGCAATGTGGGAGCACACTGCTGGGTTTAGAGACTCCAAATGGGGCCATGTGCCAGAGATAGAAATCGTTGGTCACAGGCTGGTTGAGCACAGAGCCTGGCTCTGTGCTGGTCTCTGTCCCAGAGGCCAGCGAAACAGGAGTGATTGATTACTTTCCTCGGATGGTGCACTAAGGAGTGGTGCCCTGAGCCCTTGGCTCCTTTGTGTTGGAGATTGGGAGGCTGCTATCTTCATTCTCATCCCCCAAAGCTATATGGAAAGCATCCCAGGAATGAAATTTAGGGAGAGCAAAACTGACCAGATTACATAGCCCGAGCACTGGTGAGGGCAGTGCAACTCCAGCTCGGGCAAAGACATTTGAAAATCACTGCAAGAGGCCCCTCCCACAGAAGATCAGCTAAAACATGCCAAGGCCAAGTTTACTGATCAATGAGAACTGCAAAACTCCAGAGCTAGAGGAATACAACACATGGAATTCATGTTTTATACCCCCCATGATTCTTTAGTCTTTCAAAGTTAAATTTTAAATTTTATTTTTTTCTTATTCAATTTTTAATAAATATTTCCTCTTTCCTATTTATCCTAGTTTAAAAATTTCATCTTATCAACACCTTTCTTTTTGGAAGTCTATTTTTCAATTTTCATTGTTACAGTCATATTCTATCCCTTCATTGTATTTAACCTTATTTTTTTGTATACATGTAAGTTTTTCCTTCTTAAAGAAATTTTTTTCTTAAATTTCTTAATTTTTTAAAATAATTTTATTCTTTAAGAAATTCAAGAATTTACTCTTAAAGAATAAAATTTATTTCTTAAAAAATGTCTATCAAGTATATCCATCCCTTGTACCATTAATCTTATTATCAAACACAAAGTCTTAAAATTTTCTATTTTTCTCTCCACTATATATACATAAAATAAATCACCAAGAACTTTAAAAAACAAACAAACAAACAGAAAAAAAAAACTTCTTTCTTAAAAAACGTTGGCGTACAGTTTCTTCTAACAGACCAAAATATACCCTAAATCTATCATATGGCTTTGTACTAATTTCCAGCCTGATCACATTTTCTCCAATTTTTTTTTTCTTTTTTCAACTGATTCTTATTTTTCCATTTCTTTTTTAATACCTTTTTTTTAAAATTTTCATGTTTACAGTCATATTCCATCCCTTCAATGTGTTTACCCTTATTTTTATATATATGTAAGTTTTCCCTTTTTTTTTTTTTTTAATTTTTGGAGGTAGTTTCTTCTAACACACTGAAATACATCCAAAATCAAATTTGTAGCTCTGATCTATTCATCAGATAGGTAGATATAAACATATATATAATTTTTCCCTTTCTTCTCTCCCTTGTTTCAGGTTTATTCTTATTGGTTAGTGTGTATTTTTCTGGGGTTGTTACACTTTTAGTATTTTGTTTTTGTTTCTCATCAATCTATTCTTCCCTGGATAAAATAATAAGACAGAAAAACTGACCTCCAAAAAAACAAAGCAAAACAAAACAAAAACAAAAACAAACAAAAAAAAGAAGCAGTACCCAATGCTAGGGACATAATCAATATGGACATTAGTAATATGTAAGAACTAGAGTTCAGAATGATGATTATAAAGATGCTAGCTGAGCTTGAAAAAATGAAAATTCTAGAGAATACTAGTAGATAAAAGATAATAGAGAATCCAGTATCTAGAAAAAGAAGATACTAGAGAATCCCATTCTGGGGAAATAAAATCCTCTTTTAGAGAAATAAAAGAACAAAAATCTAACAAGTTGAAATTTTTAAAAAAGCTATCAATGAGGTACAATAAAAAATGGAGTTTCTTACTGCTAGAATAAATGAGGCAGAAGAGAGAATTAGTGATATAGAAGATCAAACCATGGAGGATAGAGAAGCTGAGAAAAAGAGAGGCAAACAACTACTGGATCATGAATGGATAATCTGAGAGAAAAGTGATACCACAAGATGAAACAATATTAACATAATTGGTATCTCAGAAGAAGAGAGAGAGGGGCACAAGGTATATTGGAGCAACTTATAGCAAAGAACTTCACCAATTTGGGGAAGGAAACAATCATCAAAATAAAGAAGGCAGAGAGAACCCCCTCAAAATCAATAAAAATAGGCCAACACCCCTTCATCTAATAGTAAAATTGACAAGTCTCAGAGACAAAGAGAAAATCCTGAAAGCAGTCTGGGTCAAGAGGTCTATAACACACAATAGTAGAAATATTAGATTGGCAGTAGACCTATACACAGATACCAGGCAGGCCAGAAAGGACTGGCATTATATCATGCCAGAACACTAAATGAGAAAAATATATAGCCAAGAATACCATATCCAGCTAGGCTATCATCAAAAACAGAAGGAGAAATAAAAAGCTTTCCAGGACAAACAAAAACTACAAGAATTTGCAAACACCAAACCAGCCCTACAAGAAATATTGAAAGGGGTCCTCTAAGCAAAGAGAGAGCCTAAAAGTAATGGGCCAGAAGGGAAAAGAGAAAATATACAGTAATAGTAACCTTACAGGCAATACAATGGCACTAAATTCTTATCTTCCAAGTTGCCCTGAATGTAAATAGGCAAAATGCTCCCACTGAAAGATGCAGAGTATCAGAATGTATAAAAAAATAAGAGCTATCAATATGCTGTCTTTAAGAAACTGATTTTAGACTCAAAGACACCTCAAGATTTAAAGTGAGGGGGTGGAAAACAATTGACCATGATAATGGACATCAAAAGAAAGCTGGGGTGACAATCCTTATATCAGATAAATTATATTTTAACCCAAAGACTATAATAAGAGAAGAGGAAGGATACTATATCACACTTAAAGAGTCTGTACCACAAGAAGATCTAAAAATTTGAAGTATAATATGCCCCTAACATGGGAGAAGCCAATAATATAAACCAACTAATAACAATATCAAAGAAACACATCAACTATAATACAATAATAGAAGGGTACTTTAACATTCCCCTCAGTGAAACAGAGAGGTCATTGAAGCAAAAGACCAACAAAGAAATAAAGGCTTTAAATGACACCCTGGACCAAATGTACAAGACACATATATTAAGAACATTCCATCTCAAATCAATAAAATATACACTCTTCTCTAGTGCACATGGAACATTCTTAAGAAGAGATCACATTCTGGGTCACAACTCAGGTCTCAACCAGTACCAAAAGATTGGGATCATTCCCCACATATTTTCAGACCACAGCGTTTTGAAGCTAGAACTCAATCACAAAAGAAAAGTTGTGAAGTACGCAAATACATGGAGGCTCAAGAGCATACTACTAAAGAATGAATGGGTCAACCAGGAAATTAAAGAAGAATTTAAAAAATTCATGGAAACAAAAGATAATGAAAACAATGTTCAAATCTTTGGGATGCAGCAAAGGTGGTCCTGAGAAGAAAGTATATAACAATACAAGCCTTCTCAAGGAAAAGGAAGGTCTCAAATACACAGCCTAAACCTACACATAAAGGAGCTGCAGAAAGAACACCAAAGAAAGCCTAAACCCAGCAGGAGAAGAGAAATAATAAAGATTAGAGCAGAAATTGATAAATTAGAAACCAAGAAGTCAATAGAACAAATCACTGAAACTAGGAGCTGGTTCTTTGAAAGAATTGATCAGATTGATAAACCCCTGGCCAGACTTATCAAAAAGAAAAGAGAAAGAAACCAAATAAATAAAATCATGAATGAAAGAGGAGAGATAACAACCAACACCAAAGAAATACAATTATAAGAACATATTATGAGCAACTCTACAACAGCAAATTTGACAATCTGGAAGAAATGGATTCATTCCTAGAGACATATAAACTTCCAAAACTGAACCAGAAAGAAATAGAAAACCTGAACAGACCCCAAACCAGTAAGGAAATTGAAGCAGTCATCAAAAATTTCCCAAAAAACAAGAGCCCAGAGCCGGATGGTTTCCCAGGGGAATTCTACCAAGCATTTAAAGAAGAATTAATTTGTATTCTTCTGAAAATGTTCCAAAAAAATAGAAACGGAAGGAAAACTTCCAAACTCATTTTATGAGGCCAGCATTCCCTTGATGCTAAAACCAAAGACACCTTTGAAAGGAAAATTACAGACCAATATCCCTGATGAACATGGATGCAATAATTCACACCAAAATATTAGCCCTTAGGAACCAAAAGTATGTTAAAATGATTATTCATCATGATTAAGTGGGATTTTGTTCTGGGCTGCAAGGTTGGTTCAACATCCGCAAATCAATTAATGTGATACAATGCATTAATAAAAGAAAGAACAAGAATCATATCATACTGTCAGTAGATGCTGAAAGAGCATTTGACAAAGTACAGCATCCTTTCTTATTCAAAACTCTTCAAAGTTCAGGGATAGAGGGTATATACCTCAATATCATCAAAGCCATCTATTAAAAACCATGGCAAATATCATTCTCAATAGGGAAAAGCTGAGGGCTTTTTCCCTAAGGTCAGAAACATGGCAGGGATATTCACTATTCACCACTGCTATTCAACATAGTACTAGAAGTCCTAGCCTTGGCAATTGAACAATAAAAAGAAATAAAAGGGATCCAAATCAGCAAAGGAGTGAAACTGTCACTCTTTAAAGAGAATATACTTTATTTGGAAAACCCAAAAGACTCCATTCCAAAGCTGCTAGAACTCATACAGGAATTCAGGAATGCGTCAGGATATAAAACCAATGCATATAAATCATTTGCATTTCTGTAAACCAAAAACAATGGCATCAATTAAGGAGTCAATCCCATTTACAATTGCGCCCCAAACCATAAGATACCTAGGCACAAGCCTAACAAAAGAGGCAAAGAATCTGTACTCAGAAAACTACAGAGAACTCATGAAAAAATTTAAGAAGACACAAAGAAGTGGAGAAACGTTCCATACTCATGGATTGGAAGAATATTGTGAAAATGTCCATGATATTTAAAGCAGTCTACACATTTAATGCAATCCCTATCAAAATACCATAAAATTTTTCAAAGAAATGGAAAAAATAATCCTAATATTTATATGGAACTAGAAAATACCCCTAGTAGTGAGAGGAATGTTGAAAAAGAAAACCAAGGTTGGCGGCATCACAATTCCAGACTTCAAGCTCTATTACTAAGCTGTAATCATCAAGACAACATGGTAATGGCACAGAAACAGACACATAGATCAATAGAACAGAATAGAAGCCCAGAAATGTACCCTCAATTCCATGGTCATCTAATCTTCAAAAAATCAGCAAAGAATGTCCAGTAGAAAAAGAAAGACAGTATCTTCAACAAATGGTGTTGGGAAAATTGGACAGCCACATGCTGAAGAATAAAAATGGATCATTTCCTTACTCCACACGCAAAAATAGACCCAAAATGAATGAAAGACCACATTGTGACAGGAATAGATCAAAATAATTGAGAACACAGGCTGCAACCTCTGTGACTGAGGCCCCAGTAAGTTCTTGCAAGACACATGTCCAAAGACAGAGGAAACAAAGACAAAAAATCAACTACTGGTACCTCATCAAGATCAAAAGCTTTTGCACAGCAAAAGAAACAGTCAACAAAACCAAAAGACAACCAACAGTATGGGAAAGATGCTTGCAAATGACATTTCAGATAAAGGGCTAGTATCCAAAATCAATAAAGAACTTTTCAAACTCAACACCCAAAGAACAAATAATCCAAATAAGAAATGGGCAGAAGATATGAACAGGCATTTCTGCAAAGAAAACATCCAAATGGCCAAGAGGCCATGAAAAAACTGCTCAACATCACTTGGCATCAGGGAAATACAAATCACAATGAGATACCACCTTACACCAATCAGAACAGATAAAATTAACAAGTCAGGAAATGACAGATTTTTCCCACCTACACTAGTGGTGGGAATGCAAGCTGGTTCAGTCACTCAGAAAACAGTATGGATGTTCCTAAAAGTTGAAAATAGAACTACCCTATGACCCAGCAATTGTACTACTGGGTATTTACCCTAAAGATACAAATATAGTGATCCAAAGGGGCACATGCACTGAAATGTTTACAGCAGCAATGTCCACAATAGCCAAACTAGGGAAAGAGCCCAGATGTCTATAAAGCCATGAGTGAATAAAGAAGATGTGGCATATAGGAGGAAGAAGGACGAGAAGGCAGAAAAGTAGGAGACTTGTTTCTTTTTTCTTTTTTTTTTAATTTATTTATTTTTATCAGAGTAACAGTTATCATTGTTTTTGCACCACACCCAGTGCTCCATGCAATCCGTGACCTCTCTAATACTCACCACCTGATTCCCCCAACCTCCCACGCCCCACCACTTCAAAACACTCAAATTGTTTTTCAGAGTCCATAGTCTCTCATGGTTCACCTCCCTTTCCAATTTCCCTCAACTACCTTCTCCTCTCCATCTCCCCTTGTCCTCCATGCTATTTGTTATGCTCCACAAATAAGTGAAACCATATGATAATTGACTCTCTTTGCTTGACTTCCTTCACTCAGCATAATCTTTTCCAGTCCCGTCCATGTTGCTACAAAAGTTGGGTATTCATCCTTTCTGATGGAGGCATAATACTCCATAGTGTATATGGACCACATCTTCCTTATCCATTCATCCGTTGAAGGGCATCTTGGTTCTTTCCACAGTTTGGCGACCGTGGCCATTACTGCTATAAACATTGGGGTACATATGGCCCTTCTTTTCACGACATCTGTATCTTTGGGGTAAATACCAGTAGTGCAATTGCAGGGTCATAGGGAAGCTCTATTTATAATTTCTTGAGGAATCTCCACACTGTTTTCCAAAGGGGCTGCACCAACTTGCATTCCCACTAGCAGTGTAGGAGGGTTCCCCTTTCTCCACATCCCCTCCAACACAAGTTGTTTCCTGTCTTGCTAATTTTGGCCATTCTAACTGGTGTAAGGTGGTATCTCAATGTGGCTTTAATTTGAATCTCCCTGATGGCTAGTGATGATGAACATTTTTTCATGTGTCTGAAAGCCATTTGTATGTCTTCATTGGAGAAGTGTCTGTTCATATCTTCTGCCAATTTTTTTTTTATATGATTGTCTGTTTTGTGTGTGTTGAGTTTGAGGAGTTCTTTGTAGATCCTGTATATCAACCTTTTGTCTGTACTGTCATTTACAAATATCTTCTCCCATTCCGTGGGTTGTCTCTTAGTTTTGTTGACTGTTTCCTTTACTATGCAGAAGCTTTTGATCTTGATGAAGTCCTAAAAGTTCATCTTCGCTTTTGTTTCCTTTGCGTTTTTTTTAAAATATTTTATTTATTTATTTGACAGACAGAGATCACAAGTAGGCAGAGAGGCAGGCAGAGAGGGAGAGAGAAAGGAGGAAGCAGGCTCCCCGCCAAACAGAGAGCCTGATGTGGGGCTCAATCCCAGAACCCTGGGACCATGACCCGAGCTGAAGGCAGAGGCTTTAACCCACTGAGCCACCCAGGTACCCCTGGAGACATATCTTGAAAGAAGTTTCTGTGGCTGATATCGAAGAGGTTACTGCCTATATTCTCCTCTAGAGTTCTGATGGATTCCTGTCTCACATTGAGGTCTTTTATCCATTTTTATCTTTGTGTACGGTGTAAGAGAATGGTCGAGTTTCATTCTTCTACATATAGCTGTCCAGTTTTCCCACCACCATTTATTGAGGAGACTGTCTTTTTTCCACTGTATATTTTTTCCTGTTTTGCTGAAGACTGTTTTCCCATAGAATTGAGGGTCCATATCTGGGCTCTTTACTCTGTTCCACTGGTCTATGTGTCTGTTTTTATGCCAGTACCATGCTATCTTGGTGATCACAGCTTTGAAGTAAAGCTTGAAATCAGGTAAGGTGATGCCTCCAATTTTATTTTTGTTTTTCAACATTTCCTTAGTGATTCAGGGTCTCTTCTGATTCCATACAAATTTTAGGATTATTTGCTGAAGCTCTTTGAAAAATACTGATGGAATTTTAATCAGAATGGCATTAAAAGTATAGATTGCTCTAAGCAGTATAGACATTTTAACAATGTTTATTCTTCTGATCCAAGAACCTGGAATGGTCTTCCATCTTTTTGTGTCTTCTTCAATTTCTTTCATGAGTGTTCTGTAGTTCCTCGAGTATAGATCCTTTACCTCTTTGGTTAGGTTTATTCCCAGGTATTTTATGGTTCTTTGTGCTGTAGTAAATGGAATCAATTCTCTAATTTCCCTTTCTGTATTTTAATTGTTAGTGTATAAGAAAGCCACTGATTTCTGTACATTGACTTTGTATCCTGCCACGTTGCTGAATTACTGTGTGAGTTCTAGTAGTTTGGGGGTGGAGTCTTCTGGGTTTTCCATATAAAGAATCATGTTATCTGCGAAGTGAGAAAGTTTGACTTCTTCATTGCCAATTTGGATACCTTTTACTTCTCTATGTTGTCTGATAGGAGACCCTGTTTCAACCTAAAGTGAGCTAATAATCTACCAGAACACTCTTAACACCCATATAATCAGCCTGAGATGTAAAATTATACACTTCTGGATCTTTATGGGGGCAGAAGACATCAGTGGAGAGATAAAGTGGAGTGGGAATGCTCGGATTGACACTGGAATCTAAACAGAATGGGGAGAGAGCCAACAGAAGTGACCCATTGGAAAGTAATGCACCAATCAAAAGTGTCCTGTGATTGGGGGCCATCATTAACTTGGAGTCTGGTTAAAAGCACTCAAAAAGAGCAAAAGATCTGAAGGGACAAATGGTGGAATCGGGTGTCATGAGCATGGGCCTACGCCCAACATCTCTATGCTCATAGTCCCTAACTACCTGTGCCAGAGAGAGTCCGGCAGGGCCCCTGATCCATGGTCCCTGAGGCTGCAGCTTTCTGCTCTTTGCATCACCACTCCAGCTGGGCACATTCCCACCTGTGCTGAGACAATCCAGCATGAACTCCAGTCAGGATCCCTCATCCCGCAGAATTCCACAGCCTGCAGACTTCCACGACCTCCATGGCTGTTGGGTCTGAGCACACCAGGCATGGGCCTGGACTCCAGACAGCAGTCCTGGCAAAGGCAACCACTGGAAGTGGGCTCCCTGGATCAATATAACTCATGGTTTTCAGTGGACAGGTGTACAGAGACAAGTGGGGACCTCAGGTGACCACTGGGACTGTGGCTGGGATGTACATCACCTGTGGGAGGTTGTGCTGTTCAGTGGAGTTTGCAGAGGAGGAGTTTGACTGTTCTGGACCACCAAGAAGGTAGCCATCTGAGGCTTCTCTCTGAGACAGAGGTCAGAGATAAGGTCTGACCTCTTTGCTTCTTTGCTCTGACCCTGCGAAAAGCCACAAAAATCTGCAAAAGAACAAAAACCTCCAGAGAACAAAAGCCTGGAAAACCGGTTTCCACAAAGCACAGCCCCTTGACAGGGGGCAGGGTGACTCATCCCATACAAGACTGACTGGAAAACAATGCAGCAGACCCCTCCCTCAGAAGACAAACCAAAAGAACAAGAGGACAACCAACACAGGGTCCCTATAAAACTGTAAAACCCAAGCATCAGGAGAAAAATTATATTAAGCTCCTGGGTGCACCTTGCCTGGATCATGGTTGATATACTCAGCAATATACCCCCTCAACCATCTCACCAAAATGATTGGAGAAAGAAATACCAACAGAGAAAAAAAAACCCACAGACTGTGCCCTCTTCCACAGAACTATTGGATATGGACATAAACAGCATGTCAGAAAGGGAGTTCAGAGTAATGATTATCCAGATAATGGTTCAGTTGGAGAAGACCATTAGTGACAAGATAGAATCTCTAAAGGTGGAAATGAGATCTGATCTGGCAGAAGTTAAAACTTCTATCAATGAGATCCAAGCAAATCTAAATACTCTAATAGCTAGGGTAACTGAGGCAGAAAATAGAATTGGTAATCTAAAACACAAACTGATAGAAAAGAAGGATCAGGAGGAGGCCTGAAACAAACAGAAAAAAACAGCTTGAAAGCCATTAAAACAGAATTTGGGAAATAAATGACTCCATGAAACATTCCAACATTGGAAATATTGGGATCTCTGAGGGGGTAGAGAAAGAAAGAAGACTTGAAGATACAGTTGAACAAATTCTGATGAAAAATTCCCCAATCTGGGGAATGAAACAAGTGTTCATGTCCTAGAAGCAGAAAGGGCACCCTCCAGGATCAATGAGTCTAGAAAGAGCTCCAGTCACTTAATTGTGAAATTCACAAATCATATTAAACAAGAGGTTCTAAGGGCACCTAAGGGGAAGAGATTCCTTACATACAGAAGAAGGTTCATCAGAATAACTTCAGATCTGTCCACAGAAAACTGACAAGCCAGAAAAGGACTGGCAAGACATATTCAGGGCACTAAATGAGAGGAACATCAGACAAGAATACTTTATCCAGCAAGTCTGAAATTCAAAATGAGTGGAGAGATAAAGAGCTTCCAAGTCCAGCAAGGTTTAAAAGAGTATGTGACCACCAAGGTGGCACTACAAGAAATATTAAGGGGGATTTTATAAAAGAAAAAAGAACCCAAGAGTGTCATAGAATAGAAACTGACAGAGACAATCTATAGAAACAAGGACTTCACAGACAACATGTCAATAAAAACATATCTTTCAATAATCACCCTCAATGTGAACAGCCTAAACACTCCCATAAAACAGCACAGGGTTGCAGATTGGGCACAGGGACAGGACCCGTCCATTTGTTGTCTACAAGAGACCCATTTGAACCTAAGGATACATCCAGACTGAAAGTGAAGGGATAGAGAACTCTCTTTCATGCCAATGGGCCTCAAAAGAAAGCTGGGGTAGCAATTCTCATATCAAATTAATTCAATTTTAAGCTAAAGACTGTAGTCAGAGATACAAAAGGACACTACATTATTCTTAAAGAATCTATCCACAAAGAAGATCTAATAATTGCAAATATTTATGCTCCCAATATGGGAGCAGCCAACTACATAAGACAAATGTTAATCAAAATAAAGAGTCATATTGATACGAATACATTAATTGTAGGGGATGTTAACATGCAACTCTTAGTAACAGACAGATCATCCAAGCAGAAAATCAATTGAGAGGAAAGAGTTTTGAATGACACATTGGACCAGGTGGACCTCATAGATATATACAGAACATTCCACTCTAAAACAATAGAATACACATTCTTCTCGAGTGCACATGAAACTTTCTCCAGAATAGACCACATACTGGGTCACCAATTAAGGTTCAACTGATATGAAAAGATTGAGATTATTCCCCGCACATCCTCAGACCACAATGCTTTGAAACTGGAACTGAATCACAAGAAAAAAAAAAAAAAAAAAGGAAGGAATTCAAGAAATTGGAAGCTAAAGACCATCCTGCTCAAGAATGTTCGGATCAACCAGGAAATCAAAGAACTTAAACAATTCATTGAAACCAAACAAAATGAAGTCACATCAGTCTAAAACCTATGGGATAACATCCAAGGCAGTCTAAGGGGGAAATATATAGCTATCCAAGCCTCATTCAAAAATATTGAAAAACCCCAAACACATCAACTCTCTTTGCACCTTAAACAACTGGAAAATCAACAACAAATAAAGCTAACACTACACATAAGAAGGGAAATAATCAAGATTACAGCAGAGATCAATGAGTTAGAAGCTAGAGATATAGTAGAACACATCAAGGAAAATAGAAGTTGGTTCTTTGAAAGAATCAGTAAGATCGATAAACCACTGGCCAAACTAATGCAAAAGAATAGAGGGCGCACCCAAATTAACAAAATTGTGAATGAAAGGGGAGAGGTCAGGACTAACACCAAGTAAAGAGAAACAATCATCAGAAATCATTATCAACAGCTATATGTCAATAAGCTAAATAACCTAGATGAAATTGATGCATTCCTGGGAACCTATAAACTTCCAATACTGAAACAGGAAGAAATTGACATCTTGAATAGACCAATATCTAGTAATGAGATTGAAGCAGTGATCAAAAACCTCCAAAAAAACAAGAGCACAGGACAGGGTGGATTCCCTGGGGAAGACTACCAAACATTCAAAGAGGAAATAATACCTATTCTCCTGAAGCTGTTTCCAAAAATAGAAACAGAAGTAAAACTTACAGATATTTTCTATGAAGCCAGAATTACCCTGATCCCCAAACCAGGCAAAGACCCTATCAAAAAGAATTTCAGCCCAATATCCCTGATGGATATGGTCCCAAGATTTTCAACAAGATCCTACCTAATAGGATCTAACATCACATTAAAAAAGATTATCCACCCTGACTAGGTGAGATTTATCCTGGAATGCACAGGTCATTCAAAATCTGCAAATCAATCAATGTAATAAAACAAATAAGGGAAGAGAGAAGAACCACATGGTCCTCTCAGTTGATGCAGAAAAAGCATTTGACAAGATACAGCATCTGTTCCTGATGAAAACAATTCAAAGTATAGGGATAGAGGGAACATTCCTCAACTTCATAAAATCTATGAAAAACCCACAGTAAATATCATTCTCAATGGGGAAAAGGTGACTTCATTCCCTTTGAGATAAGGAACGTGAAAAGGATGCCCCATCTCACCACCCTTGTTCAATATAGTTCTAGAAGTACTTGCAATAGCAATCAAACAATAAAAAGAAATAAAAGGTATTCCAATTGGCAAAGAAGAAGTTGAACTCTCTCTCTTTGCAGGTGACATGATACTTTATGTGGAAAATCAAAGAGACTCCACCCCCAAACTACTATAACTCATAGAGCAATTCAGTAATGTGGCATGATACAAAATCAATGTACAGAAATCAGTTGCTTTCTTATACACTAACAATGAGAATATAGGAAGGGAAATTAGAGAATCAATTCCATTCACTGTAGTACCAAGAAACATAAGATACCTGGGAATAAACCTGATCAAAGAGGTAAAAAAATTGTACTCAAGGAACTACAGAACACTCACGAAAGAAACTGAAGAAGACACAAAAAAATGGAAGACTATTCCATGCTCATAGATTGGAAGAATAAACATTGTTAAAATGTCTATCCTGCCCAGAGCAATCTACACTTTCAATGTCAATCTGACCAAAATTCCACCAGCATTTTTCAAAATGCTGGAATAAAAAATCCCAAAATTTGTATGAAACCAGAAAAGACCCCAGTTGCTAAGGAAATGTTGGAAAAGAAAAACAAAGCTAAGGGCATCACATTGCCTGATTTCAAGCTTTACTACAAAGCTGTGAGCACAGCTCACAATAAAAGAAAGAATGTTACTGGCACAAAAGCAGACATGCAGACCAATAGAACAGTGCAGAGTTATGATATGGACACAACTCTATGGTCAAATAATCTTTGATAAAGCAGGAAAAAATATTCAGTGGAAAAATGACAGTCTCTTCAATAAATCATGCTAGGAAAATTGGACATCTATGTATAGAAGAATGAAACTTGACAATTCTCTTGCACCATACACAAATATAAACTCAAATGGATAAGAAGCTTTAATGTAAGGCTGGAATCTATCAAAATGCTAGAGAAGAACATAGGTAGTAACTTCTTCAACATCAGCCACAGCATCTTCTTTCAAGACTTATCTCCAAAGGCAAAGGAAACAAAAGTGAAAATGATCTTTTGGGACTTCATTAAGATCAAAAGCTTCTGCACAACAAAGGAACAGTCAATGAAAGAAAGAGGCAACCCATGGAATGGGAGAAGATATTCACAAATGATACCAGAGACAAAGGTATGACATCTAAGATTTATAAAGAACTCCTCAAGCTCAACACCCAAAAAACAGATAATCACGTCAAAAAGTGGGCAGAAGACATGAACAGATACTTCTCCAAAGAAGACATATAAATGGCTAACAGACACATGAAAAAATGTTTATCATCATTATTCATCAGGGAGATTCAAATCAAAATCACATTGAGATACCACCTTATACCAGTTAGAATGGCCAAAATAAAAAAGATAACAAGTGTTGGAGAGGTTGTGGAGAAAGGGAAAGCCTCTTACAGTGTTGGTGGGAATGCAAGTTGGTGAAGTCACTTTGGAAAACTGTGGAGATTCCTGAAGAAATTAAAAATAGAACTTCCGGGAAGGAGAAGTCAAGATGACAGAAAGGCAGCAGGCTGAGACGATATCAGGTAGCAGAAGATCAGCTAGATAGCTTATTAAACCATTCTGAACACCTACAAATCCAACAGGAGATCAAACAGAAGAGCAACAATTTTAGAAACAGAAAATTGACCACTTTCTGAAAGGTAGGACTGGCGGAGAGGTGAATCCAAAGTGATGGGAAGATAGACCACTGGCTATCTTGCCAGCTCCCAGCAAGCGGCCGAGCAATGGAGCACAAAATCAGAACTTTTAAAAGTCTGCTCCACTGGGGCGCCTGGGTGGCTCAGTGGGTTGGGCCTCTACCTTCGGCACAGGTCATGATCCCAGGGGCCTGGGATCGAGTCCCGCATAGGGCTCTCTGCTCAGCAGGGAGCCTGCTTCTCTTCATCTCTCTCTCTGTCTGTCTCTCTGCCTATTTGTGATCTCTCTCTGTCAAATAAATAAATAAAATCTTTAAAAAAAATAAATAAAAGTCTGCTCCACTGAAGGACATCGCTCTAGAGGCTAAACCAGGGTGAAGCCCATGCAGACATAGAGTGGCCTCATGTCCTGTGGAGTCACAGAAGGATCGGAGTTTCTGTCACAGAGCTTGCAGGTATTAGAGTGGGGAAGCCAGCTACAGAGACGGAGCTGAGGACTGAGCTCTCAACTTGGGGTTGGCACAGGCCACTGTTCTTGAGTGGGGTCCCCACAAGATCCAGGGAGACCCCCCCCCCCAGTAGAGTTCAGGGATCTGCAGGTTCAGAGACTCCAGGTGGAGCTGTGTGCCAGAGACAGAAACGCTTGGTCACAGGCTGGGTGAGCTCAGAGCGCATCTGGAGGCCAGGGAGATGGGAGTGATTGAGCATTTTTCTCTGAGGGCACACTGAGGAGTGGTGCCCTGAGCTCTCAGCTCCTCTGGGCCAGGGAATGGGAGGCTGCCATTTTCATTCCCGTCCTCTGGAACTCTACAGAAAGCATTCAGGGAACAAAAGCTCCTGAAAGCCAACCTGAATGGATTACTTAGCCAGGCCCCTGGTAAGGGTGGTGCAATTCTGCCTCAGGCAAAGACACTTGAGAATCCCTACCACAGGCCCCTCCCCCAGAAGATTAACAAGAAATCCAGCCAAGACCAAGTTTACTTACCAAGGAGAACAGTGGAAATCCAGAGGAGGAGAAGGCAAAGCATGGAATTCATGGCTTTCTCCCCATGATTCTTAAGTCTTGCAAAGTTAATTAATTTTTTTAAAATTTTACTTTTTTTTTTCTTCTGCTAAATTTTTTTTAACTTTTACACTTTCCTCTTTTAACATTTTTTAACTAGTATATCTTAATATCTTTCATTTAAAAAATACTCTTTTTTGAATTATTATTGACTATAATTATTATTATAGTCATATTTTATCTTTCATTGTATCTAACTTTATTTTTTGTATACATGTAGGGGTTTTTCTTCTAAAAAATTTTGGGTATAACTTTATTTAATAGATCAAAATACACCCTAAATCTAGCACCAGGCCTATTCTAGTCTCCAGCCTGAGAAAATTCTTTCCACTTTCCTTTTCCTTTTCTTTATTCTCCCAACCAGCTTACCTTATCAACTCCTTTTTTAGAAATTGAGGTTTTTTTCATCTTTATAGTCATATTCCATCCCTTCATTGTTTACCCTTATATATGTTTTTCATTCTATAAAATTTTGGGAGGTAGTTTTTCTAAGAGACCAAAATACTCCCCAAATTAAGTGGGTGACCCTGTTCTAGTCAGTAGTCTAATATATATGTGTATATATATACATATATATATATATATATATATATGTATATGTATGTGTGTGTGTGTATATAAAAAATTTTACAAAAGAAAATAAATTTAAAAAATATAAAAATGAATATATATACATATAGAAAGATGAATATATATGTATATATATTCATTTTTATATTATTTTACAATTTTATATGTGTATATATATACTTATATATATTCATCTTTATATTTTTTCTTAATTTTTTTCTTTTAAAAATTTTTTTTTCTGAATTTCTTTTTACACCTTTCGCCCCTCCCCCATGATTTGGGGTCTCATTTGATTTGGTTAAAGCACATTTTCCTGGGGTCTTTGCCACCCTTTTATAATTTATTTGCTCCTTCATATATTCTTATCTGGACAAAATATTAAGGTGGAAAAACTCACCACAAAAATAAGAACAAGAGGCAGTACCAAAGGTTAGGGACCTAATCAATATGAACATTGGTAATATGTCAGATCTACAGTTCAGAATGACGATTCTCAAGGTTGTAGCCGGGCTTGAAAAAGGCATAGAAGATATTAGAGAAACCCCATCCAGAGAAATTAAAGCCCTTTCTGGAGAAATAAAAGAACTAAAATCTAACCAAGTTGAAATCAAAAAAGCAATTAATGAGGTGCAATAAAAATGGAGGCTCTTGGGTGCCTGGGTGGCTCAGTGGGTTAAGCTGCTGCCTTCAGCTCAGGTCATGATCTCAGGGTCCTGGGATTGAGTCCTGCATCGGGCTCTCTGCTCAGCAGGGATCCTGCTTCCTCCTCTCTCTCTCTCTGCCTGCTTCTCTGCCTACTTGTGATGTCTCTCTGTCAAATAAATAAAATAAAAAAAATCTTTAAAAAAAATGGAGGCTCTTAACTGCTAGGATAATGAGGCAGATGAAAGAATTAGTGATATATAAGACCAAATGGAAGAGAATAAAGAAGCTGAACAAAAGAGAGACAACTACTGGACCATGAGGGGAGAATTCGAGAGATAAGTGATACCATAAGACAAAATATTAGAATAATTGGAATTCCAGAAGAAGAAGAAAGAGAGAGGAAAGCAGAAGGTATATTGAAGAGAATTATTGTACAGAATTTCCCTAAAATGGCAAAGGGAATAAGCATCAAAATCCAGGAGGTTCAGAGAAACTCCCTCAAAATCAATAAGAATAGGTCCACACCCCATCATCTAATAGTAAAACTTACAATTCTTGGTGACAAAGAGAAAATACTGAAGGCATCCCTGGACAAGAAGTCTGTAATATACAATGGTAAAAATATTAGATTGGCAACAGACTTATCCACAGACCCGTGGCAGGCCAGAAAGAACTGACATGATATATTCAAAGCACTAAACAAGAAAAACATGCAGCCAAGAATACTATATCCAGCTAGGCTACCACTGAAAATATAAGGAGAGATAAAAATAGAAGGAGTTTGTCTTCCAGGACAAACAAAAGCTGAGAGAATTTGCAAACACCAAACCAGCTCTACAGGAAATATTGAAAGGAGTCCTCTAAGCAAAGAGAGATCCTAAAAGTGGTAGATCTGAAAGTAACAGAGACAATATACAGTAACAGTCACCTTACAGGCAATACAATGGCACTAAATTCATTTCTCTCAATAGTTACCCTGAATGTAAATTGGCTAAATGCCCCAATCAAAAAACACAGGGTATCAGAATGGATTAAAAAACAAAACCCATCAATATGCTGCCTACAAGAAACTCATTTTAGACCCAAAGATATTTCAGGATTTAAAGTGAGGGGGTGGAAAACAATTTACCATGCTAATGGACATCAAAAATAAGCTGGGGTTATAATCCTCATATCAGATCAATTAGATTTTAATCCAAAGACTATCATAAGAGATGAAGAAGGACACTATATCATACTTAAAGGGTCTGTCTAACAAGAGGATCTAACAATTTTAAATATCTATGCCCCTAACATGGGAGCAGCCAACTGTATAAACCAATTAATAACAAAATCAAAGAAACACATAAACAATAATACAATAATAGTAGGGGAACTAACACTCCCCTCACTGAAATGGACAGATCATCCAAGAAAAAGATCAACAAGGAAATAAAGGCCTTAAATGACACACTGGACCAGATGGACATCACAGATATATTCAGAACATTCCATCCCAAAGCAACAGAATACACATTCTTCTCTAGTGCACATGGAACATTCTCCAGAATAGATCACATCCTGGGTCACAAATCAGTTCTCAACCAGTATAAAATGATAGGGATCATTCCCTGCTTATTTTCAGATGACAGTGCTTTGAAGCTAGAAATCAATCACAAGAGGAAATTTGGAAAGAACACAAATACATGAAGACTAAACAGCATCCTTTTAAAGAATGAATGGATCAACCAGGGAATTAAAGAAGAATTGAAAAAATATCATGGAAACAAATGATAATAAAAACACAATGATACAAAATCTGTGAGAACAGCAAAGGCAGCCATGAGAGGAAAATATATAGCTATACAAGCCTTTCTCAAGAAACAAGAAAGGTCTCAAATACACAACCTAACCCTACACCTAAAAGAGCTAGAGAAAGAACAACAAAGAAAGCCTAAACCCAGCAGGAGAAGAGAGATAATAAAGATCAGAGCAGACATCAATGAAATAGAAACCAAAAACAAAACAAAACAAACAAGCAAACAAACAACAAAAACAAAAAAACACAGTAGAACAAATCAACAAAACTAGGAGGTGGTTCTTTGAAAGAATAAATAAGATTGATAAACCCCTGGCCAGACTTATAAAAAAGAAAAGAAAAAGGACCCAAGTAAATAAAATAATGAATGAAAGAGGCGAGATCACAACCAACACCAAAGAAATACAAACAATTATAGGAACATACTATGAGCAACTCTATGCAGACAAATTTGACAATCTGGAAGAAATGGATGCATTCCTAGAGACATATAAATTACCAAAATTGAACCAGGAAGAAATAGAAAACCTGAACAGTCCCATAACCAGTAAGGAGATTGAAACAGTCATCAAAAATCTCCAAACAAAAGCCCAGGGCCAGACGGTTTCCCAGGGCAATTCTACCAAACATTTAAAGAAGAATTAATTCCTATTCTCCTGAAACTGTTCCAAAAAATAGAAATGGAAGGAAAACTTCCAAACTCATCTTATGAGGCCAGCATCACCTTGATCCCAAAATCAGACAAGGATCCTATCAAAAAGAATTACAGACCAATATCCTTGAGGAACAAAGATGTGAAAATTCTCACCAAAATCCTAGCCAAAACGATTAAAAGTACATTAAAAGTATTATTCACCATGACCAAGTGGGATTTATTCCAGGGCTGCAAGGTTGGTTCAACATCCACAAATCAATCAATGTGATACAACACATTAATAAAAGAAGGAACAAGAACTATATGATACTCTCAATAGATGCTGAAAAAGTAGATTTGTACTATTTGTATACTTCAAATAGGGGTGTATAGTACAAATAGGGGTGGTTTGTGGGGTAGGGAAAGAATAAATGAAACAAGATGGGATTGGGAGAGAGACAAACCATAAAAGACTCTTAATGTCACAAAACAAACTGAGAGTGGCTGGGGGGAGGGAGGGAGGGAGGGAAAGGGTGGTAGGGTTATGGACATTGGGGAGGGTATGTGCTATGGTGAGTTCTGTGAAATGTGTAAATCTGGTGAGTCACAGACCTGCACCCCTGGGACTAATAATAATACATTATATGTTTAAAAAAAAAAAAAAGATTGTCCTTATGACCCTGCAATTGCACTACTGTTATTTGCCCCAAAGATACAGATGCAGTGAAAATAAGGGCCATATGTACCCCAATGTTCATAGCAGTAATGGCCACAATTGCCTGACTGTGGAAAGAGCCAAGTTACCCTTCAATGGATGAATGGATATAGAAGATATGTCTCATATATACAATGGAATATTACACCTCCATCAGAAAGGATGAATCCCCAACTTTTGTATCAACATGGACAGGACTGGAAGGGATTATGCTGCATGAAATAAGTCAAGCAGAGAAAGTCAATTATCATATTTTCACTTACTTGTGGAGCATAAGGAATAACATGGACATTAGGAGGAGGGAAGAAAAAGTGAATGGCAGAAATTGGAAGGTGAGATGAACCACAAGATCCTGTGGACTCTGAGAAACAAACTGAGGGTTTTGGAAGGGGGGGGTATTAGGGGGATGGGTATGCTTGGTTTTGGGTATTAAAGAGGGCATATATTCCATGGAGCACTCGGTGTGGTGCATAAACAATGAATATTGGAACACTGGGAAAATAAAATTAAATTAAAAAAAATAAGATAGGACATCTATACAATAGAATTCTATGCAGCCATCAAAAATTGAAATCTTGCCTTTTGTGATGACTTGGATGGGACCAGAAGGTATTATGCTAAGTGAAATAAGTCAATCAGAAAGAGACAATTATTATATAATCTCACTGATATGAGGAATTTGAGAGGTAGTGCGGGGGTTGTGGGGGAAAGAGAGGGAAAAATGAAACAAGATGGAACCAGGTAGGGAGAGAATCTATAAGCAATTCTTAATCTCCCTAAAGAAACTGAGGGTTGTGGGAGGGGGGTGGGGTGGGAGGGATGGGGTGGTTGGGTGATGGACATTGGCGAGGGTATATGCTATGGTGAGTGCTGTGAATTACATAAGACTGATGATTCACAGACCTGTGAAACAAATAATATATTATTTGTTAATAAAAATTAAATTAGGGGTAAATATTTCTTAATAAGATACACAGAACCTAAATTATCAAGATTTCAAGTTTCATCACCCTAAGGCAGTGAAATATGAATTTCTCTACCAGAAACTTCCATTGGGAATTTTGTTTTGTTTTGTTTTGTTGTCTATTCCATCCCTGAACTTTCCGATTTGGATAATAGCTATGGAAGAAGCTTAAGTACATGGATAAATATCTAGGAATACCCTGGGCTCATGAATGAATAAATATACAACAATTTCTAAGTTTATATCTGACTTTCATTTCATTGGGAAAATGCAGAAGTAATTTTGGGGGCACCTGGGTGGCTCAGTTGGTTAAGTGCCCAGCTCTTGGTTTCTGCCCAGGTCATGATCAACGCCCACTACTGGGCTGCATGCTCAGTGAAGAATCTGTTTGAGATTCTCTTCCTCTCCCTCCCTCTGCTTCCCTCCACACTGACACTCTCTCTTTCCAAAATAAATAAAATATTTTTTTAAAAAGCCAGTAATTTTTAAATATGGGTGGTAATAATTCAATTGTCTCAAAACCATAGGACAACTATACCAGAGCAAATTAAACTTCAATGTGGATCAATGAATTCCAAGATATATAAAATATTATGAAAAATATAAGTGTTTCTTATTATTTCTGGGATTAATCAATGAAAAATAAAAGGTAAATTTGCCTAATTAGTAAATAGGAGCAATTTGGAAAAAATAAAATTAAAGAACTATGATTTAAATAGAAGTCTCAATTGCTATGAACCTTGTGCACCCAATGTGGGTTCTATTATTGAAAGTACTAAAACTGGAGTATATATATATATATATTTCATGAAATTTACCATTAGGCTACCCATCTGTAATGATATCCCACTGCTGTCATCCATTTCCCTTGTCTATAATACAGGTGAATGAAGTTAAAAGATTATTCCTGATATAAAGGAAGAATTAGAATTAAAATATAAAAACAAGAACAAAAACAAAGCAAAACAGAAACAACAGAAAATAAAACAAAAACTGATGTAAATGGTTCTTTTCTATATCTAAAAATATTCTCCTCAGGTTAAAAATTATTTTTAATATACTGCAAACAGTAGGGTCTTTCTTTATAATTAAAAAGCTTGGGAAATGAAAGGAATTTCATGTACCCTGTGTGCAAAGCTGTTTTTCATTTTATTTACTTTTTAGTCAGCATCCTAATCTCTCATCCAAACCTAACAGCTGATACTATGAAGTAAAGCCTAAATTTTTTCCTTTTCCCAAGGAGATGTAATCTCACGTTCTTGACTGCAACAGATTTCATATGTGAGCAACTGAATGAATTAATAGCCTTTAAATCATTTGACATGTTAAGAAATATATCATGCAAATCCCAAGTATTATCATTTTGAAAGGCATGAAATCTCAGAAAAAAAATAGTTACAATGGGTTTGAAGACATTCCTTTTACTGAATCTATTATCACACACAGTATTTCTATTTGAGGTGGAAAAAAAACCCTATCATTGTTAAAGGACTGATGATTAATATGAAATATTGAAAGCATTTAAAAATGAACGTATTTTATTAAATACATTAGTGTTTTCATTGGAAACTTTTCTGCTGCATAACTTTGACGTTCTTATTAGGTATTGGTCTGTTTTCCTAGAATTTTCACTATGTTCTTTTTTCTAAGCTTACTTTTAATTCACTCTCCTGGAAAACTGTGTGTTACCAACAATTACCCATTGAGTATTCCAACTGAAATACTATGGATAAGAAATTTTAGAAGATCTGAAATACTATGCATATTTGTTTAAACATTCCTCAATACAGTTCTCTGAGAGAATAAATATATAAAAATAAATATCGATGTCAAATAACTGAGCTTCAAAACAGGTTTCTTTCAACTGTCACACTGAATTAGACAGGTGATAAGACAGCTTGAATAACTAGGTTGAAACCTTTTAAATAGTTTTAACCCTGGCATGCCAGTGAAGACATTGATTGCTGTACATTATTGAAACCTTTGATTCTCCAGCCAAATAACAATCCATTTTTCTTATTCTTCTAAACTTAATCTTATGGATAGACTGCAAAAGAAGGTATAAATAGTACACATTCTGTCAAGAATGCCTCTTGGTATAAAGGAAAAGTACTAGCTAGACCATCAATTTCAAAATAGTTTCATTCTCTGGTCTGCTGAAGTCTCTTAAAAAGAAATAAAATGATAATAATAAACTTAAGGTTTAAAAAGAAAGGAAGGAAGGAATAAAGAACAGAAGAAGGAAGGAAGGAAGGAAGGTAAAAAGAAGAAAAAATCTTGATGAATTTCATCAAAGGAATATATTTGAACTAGATAATAAGAATTAAAAATTCAAAAACTAATTTTATGCCTTTTTGTGTGAGCCCAAAGGAAAGAAATACTTAAGGAACAGAATATATAGATTGTTTCTACAAGGAAAGCCTAACTTTTTTTTTAAGTACTGATTCAAAAATTGCTGTGATTTTAGCCCAATCTCAGTTATGGTACCATAAATTGATGCCCAGAATCATTATGCCATTTTCTTTCTTAAATATACTCATAAAAGCGACAATACTGAATAGAGGGGTTTTAAAAATTGCTATTTGCTACTAGTGTATAGCAAATAGTCTTGACTAAAAATTTTATTTCATAAGGAAAAATAAAACCTATTATATGTCCTGAAATCTTACACAAAAATAGAAAAATATATTTACCTTAATTTCATTCACTACCATGATTTTCCAAACAGCTTTGGAAATATACTGTATATGTGTATGTATATTATGTATATACATACATAAAACATGTATATAAATACATTGTATGTTTGATTGGCAGTTGGCATCCATTCCTAACAATCTTTCAATACTGTAATACCTAGAAAGCAACATACTACAGACCTCAGACTTCCTCAAAACTAGAGTAATGGATTGAAATTAGATTCTGCAATAAGAGGCATTTGTTCAAGCTGTTGCAGATGAGTTGAGCCACACATCATCTTCCTGCTGCAGTTACTGCCAGCCAGGAAGGTTACAGAGATATAAGAATTGGGGGGCGCCCACAATGTTGCAAAGTCTAGACTCCAACCTCAAAAGAATCTTGAGGCAGTTGAAGCAGATGCACTTTGCATCCCAATCCCTAGCCATTAGCTTTATGAGTGACAGATGAAGAATCAGAAGTAGTGTCTTCTCCTCTGGATTAAAATTAAGGTATTAGTATATATTTGACATCACTAATCCATTGGTAGCTACTTTTATTTTGTTCTCCAGACTTTCCAATAATTTGTAAGCATGAGATGCTTTCCATTAAGTTATTTCTTTGAAAAAAGAATGCTTCCTATTTCCTAAAACATTCAGAATGATAACACAAATAGGGGAAAGTAAGATTCTCCCACAATAGACCAGGGAAGACTGTGGATTCTTCCATTAATTTCATCTCGTTACTATGGTCCCCTTCTTACACTACTTGAAAAATAGTGCTTGAAAAATATCTTTGTTCTGCATAGACTGTTGAAATGAGAGGGAAAAAATACTATTCGGAGCAGGAACTCTACACACATATCAGTGATAAAAGCTTTGAATCCTCAGTGGAACAGGTGGAGTGTGAGGACTGAAGACTTTAATTTTAAAGTTGAGAGCATTTCCATTTTGCAGAGATAAAGACTTTAATTAATCATTGAGCCTCTTCATTCTTTTGTTTTGGAAATTCATGAAATTGCACAGCACATGGAATTGCAAAGGATATTTTATTTGCCCTGAATCCTATTCTGTGGAGACATGCCATTCCTTGATTTGACAATTTTGTACCCATGTGGATAAAGTATGCGTGAAGCCCTGATTTCAGTGTCTTGGTAATGGATCCTTGACCCTGGCCTGAATATTCAGGGTGCTTTATCACCCTGGCAAGCAGTGTGGTTCAAGAGTCAATCCAATCAGAGTCCTTCCTCAGATTAGAAGCTATGATATCTCTTTAATAGCAACAAAATCTATAAAAACTACTCAAGTTTGACTCCCAGGGTTACCATGTATCTATGAGGAGAGACTAAGTCTGCGAATTAACCCATGCTAAGATGAACAAAACCAAGAGTAGGAGAAAAAGAAGCAGTCCTAAAAATACTGTTTGAATCTCTGGGTCCAAGTATGATTGGAGGGAATATGTAATGTATACTTACAGTAGCATAAATATGTAAACTTTCAATTTGTTTTTAGCTTAGTTTTAAACTAGCATTTGCAATATTGAAACTCAATGGATCCTAATAGAAATCCATTCATTAGGTGAAAACTCTGAAGCTACTTTAAATAAATGGCTTAGGATGTAAAACTAAGTGTTCTGCTTGCTAATATATATGCATATGAATTTTCTACAATTGTATAACCATTGTTGCTTCTCTAGGAAAATTTTTTTTTTAAATTTTGTTTTGTTCTTAACTATGGGTTTAATTTGTCACTCCTTCCACACCCCTCTCCTGGAAAATATTCCTTGAACTTGTAAAGTTTGTGTGTACCCCTGAGGTAGTTTTGCTCATAGGGAAATTATAAGCAGACTCCAAGGAGTAATCTTTAGGCAAAAAAATGGAACTCCTAGAAGAGAGGACATACTCAAAATGGCATTTTTGGGTCTCCTGTGTGGCTCAGTTAGTTAAATATCTGACTCTTGATTTTAGCTCATGTCGGGATCTCAGGGTCCTGAGATCGAGGCCTGAATAGGGCTCCTCACTGGACATAGAGCCTGCTTAAAATTCTCTTTCCCTCTCCCTCTACTCCTCCCTCCCCCACTTCCATGAATGTTTTCTCTCTCTCTCTCTCTCTCTCTCTCTCAAAAAAAATAAAATAAAATAATAAAATAAAATAAAAGCAACATGGTATTTTGGGAAGAAATAAATTCATCATGAAACAATCCAAAGTTAGCAAGGTTGCTCTAAGAACAGTTTTATCTGATAGAAATCATATTACACTATATTATCAATCTATTTTAATTTCTTCAAATGCTTTATAAAATCTTATTGCATTTTAAGGCCTTGTCTTAGCTATCACTGTAATAAAATATGAGAGAGCTCCTGAAAGAAAGAGAAATGCAACAAAACTATAAACATAATGAGAGATACCAAAACTCCCAGTAAGCAATATCATGTATAGAAAGGTCACAGGAAGAAGAAAGATATTTCACTAGATTCAGAACTCAGATTGTAACTACAGATAATAATCAGAGTCTGTAGGTAGATAATTTTTACTCCTCTGAGTATCACAGAAATATTTCTGAAATGAGGCATTTAGTAAAATGATTTCCTAAAATAAAAAAAGAGAGACCATTACATACTTACCAGATGGTTAAATTTTAAAATATTGACAATACCAAAATACTGGCAAGGAGGCAGAGAAACTGGATCACTCATACATTACTGGTGGGGATGTAAAATTGTACTGTCAATCTGATATAATTTTCAGTTTCTTATAAAACTAAACATGCAACTATCATAGAATTCAGTAATTGTACCCCTGAGAGTATTATTTCACAGGGAATTTATGTTCACACAGGAACTGATATACAAGTAGTTTTACTTGTAATATCCCCAAACCAGAATCAACCCATATGTCTTTCAATATGATAATTGTTAAACTACAGTAAGATAATAGGGAGTACTACTTAACAATATAGAGAAACAAACTTGATAATACTCAACAAGTTGAATAAACCTCCAGAGAACTATACTGAGTGAAAAATGCCACTCTCAAAAGTTTACATGCATTACTATTCCATTCACAAAACATTTTTGAAATCACAATTATTAAAAACGTAGGACGTATTAGTTTTTGAGAGGGTTAGGAACCAAGTGAGGGTCAAGGAACTGTAGGGAGATGGGTGTGGTTACAAAAGGATGTTAGCATTGAAACTACCCAGTATCGTGATATACAACTTACACAGAGTGACAGAATTGTATAAAGTTGTATAGAACTTACATACACAAACACTCAAAGGCCAAACATAAAAGTGGGAAATTTTGAATAAGATGGGTGGAATGAATCAATGTCAGTATTCTGGTTGGGATATTATAGTTTTGCAAAATGCTACCATTGAGAAAAACTGAGTGAAGTGTACAAGAATCTTTTTGTATGATAGCCTACAACTATCCTATTACTGTATCCAAGATCCTACAACTACGTGATATCCTACAACTACATGTGAGTCTGCAATTTTCTCAATAATGATATCAGTTAAAAAAAATTTCTGGATCCTAAAACACATAGGAGCCTGTGTTTTTCATGGAGACATACAGTAACAGGAATGCAACTTCATTATTAAAAAAAAAAAAATAGGGGCGCCTGGGTGGCTCAGTGGGTTAAGCCGCTGCCTTCGGCTCAGGTGGTCGGTGAGAAACCTGCTTCTCCCTCTTCCAGTCTCCCTGCTTGTGTTCTCTCTCTAGCTGTCTACCTCTCTGTCAAATAAATAAATAAAATATTTTTTAAAAAAGTATATGAATATGTAGATCACCTTCACACTATTCTAGGTGCATATCAGATTCTTATATTTAATATAGATAATGCATCTTCAGGCTATAAATGTACATTTTATAAATATGATTTGTAAGTAGCCACTCCAGTTAGAGATTGAAATTTCCATATGGGCTATCAAAAATCCCTTTTCCTTCTCCAAAATTTCTGGGAGTGGATCACACTGTTTACATTTTAGGAGGTTCAAGGACACTCTGCTATTTTCTAGGGTATACTCAAGAAGAGAAATATGGGAGAGTTTGGAAATCTCATTCCTAATGCAGTCATCTCAAGTGGAAAATAATTGGCAATAATTTTTCATAGAGACAAATGTTTAAATTGTGAATAAGCTTTAAATAGTAGTCTTACTCTATTTTAGTGGCATTAGAAACAAAGCTTCTTGTATATTATTCTGAAAGAGGACATCGATACGTATAATAGCATTTCCTTAGCAAAAATGCTTTCTTTATGTGTTTCAAACAACCAACTTTGATCAGAAATTCTAAAGCAGGTTTTTGGTGAGTTTGAAACTGCCTATACTAAATTCTTGCCAGAGTTTTATAATTTGGGTTATGGGAAGCTGGGTAAAGGTGCATATGTATTTTAAAATATGACTAAAAGTTTGCAAGATAATAACGTCAATCTGAAAGCTATAAAATGTATCAGAAGAGAGCAACAACTACTAAGGAGAGTCTTCATTTTGACTTCCAAGTCTTGGCATAACTCTTTTACAGAGAATGGTGATTACATACTCTCTTGCCCACTGATGATTCAGTGAGAGTCAGTAGGATAGAATTTTAATGGAATATTTGTAGAGGGAGAAAATCTACAATTTAAGATGAGAAATATGTATATATATATATATATGTATATATATATATATATATATTTTTTTTTTTTTTTACCTCAAGGGGTATCTGGGGTTGAAGCACAAGACAACATGCTTCATTGGGAATCTGAAAATTTGAAGAACTTGGAGTGGGAGAGAAGAATAGATAAATGAAGAAACCATCCATTCCTTTGGAATTATTAGTGTTTTCTAGAAAGATCTTGATGATTTTTTTAATGTTTCCCTCAGGTCTGATTCCATGCAATTCCTTTGGCTTTTTTTTTTTTTTTAAGATTTTTATTTATTTGACAGAGAGAGAGATCACAAGTAGGCAGAGAGGCAGGCAGAGAGAGTGGAGAGTGGGAAGCAGGCTCCCTGCTGAGAAGAGAGCCTGATGTAGAGCTCCAGGCAGGGCTCAATGCAGGGCTTAATCCCAGAACCTTGAGTCATGACCTGAGCTAAAGGCAGAGTTTAAACCACTGAGCCACCCAGGTGCCTCAATTCCACAGGCTTCTTTTTTTTTTTTTTTTTTTTTTAGATTTTTATTTATTCTATTTGACAGACAGAGATCACAAGTAGGCAGAGAAGCAGGCTGAGAGAGAGAGGAGGAAGCAGGCTCCCTGCTGAGCAGAGAGCCCGATGCGGGACTCGATCCCAGGAACCTGAGATCATGACCTGAGCCGAAGGCAGCGGCTTAACCCACTGAGCCACCCAGGCGCCCTCCACAGGCTTCTTAAAGCTTCTTCCTGAACTGTCAGGTACATCACTTTCCACTTGAAACCTATTTTTAACATTCACTTTTATTTAATCATGCCAGTTTCTCCTTTTTAATTCTGAGGTCTTTTGGAAGGGTCCATAACCCATGACAATGTAAAACAGAGTGAATATCAGATAACTTCGTCCTTGGTAAGTCACCTATTTTCACGTTTATTGCCTTGTCTGCTTTATTAGATAAAGTCAATGTCTACGAAATGTTTCACACTGATGCCCCTCAATAAATGTTTAGTCTGAACATCCCTGCCATCAGTATTAATTAAAGGAGTTTTGTAAGAACTGTTTGCAAAATGTTTTGAAATACCCAGATGATAGTTATATAAAATGCATCACACAGATTAATATTTATTAACTGTTTAAAAATTTATATAGAAGCTATCACTTTAGAACATAGACACTTTGACAAGGATACTATTTTCACATTAGAATAGAACAGATGAGGCTAGAGTACCCTATTTACTAGGTCAGCCCAGGTCCACAGATAAGAAATTAAATGCACCTAGGTAAATGTAGCTTAGAATAGGACTTGGAATTTACTCTAAGTAAGAACACGCTAGTCCACTATTCTCCTGATTTTTTCACTAATCTTTCCCACTACTTCCCCTAATTCTTTTGTCATATTTAGAGTCAGAGGCACTCATTCACATTGTTCTGACTCATATGACACCTCTGCCGCTTCTTCCTTGGTCTATCACTCTGATATTCAGGTTCCATTCTGACTCATGCATTCTTTTCCCCTATTATCCTTCTACATAAGTGCTACTGTCTTTTTCACACAAAATTCTTGGGTGGCTGATTTATTTCAACTCAAAATATATGATGGTTTGAGAAATGAAATTTTGTTCCTTTGAGTAACTATACACATGGATAGAAAGTTCAGTGACTAAGAAATGTTTTCTGTAGGTTTTCTAAAGGTTATTCTAAGAAGAGTAATATACTCCAAGAATAGATAAGTACTGTCTGTCTTCTGTAGGGACACACTCCAAATGACAAGAGTAAGAACAACAAAGTAATTCCATTTTATATCATTATCTTATCACAACCAATGAACTCCATAAAATTTGCTTTTCTTTTCCATATGCACTTTATGACTTTTTAAAAGGTTTATGGAATGCTAAATTATTTTCCTGGGATCAATAGAGTAATCTCGTGGACTTCTAATAAAAGTAATTTTTACTCTTAGAGTACCTTCAGTGATATGATCAAATGCCAAAAAAGCTTCAGTGCTTTCTCAGAAACTAAATATTTTGACAAGATTTGTGTATCCTCAAATGTTTATGCAGCATTAAAAAAAAAAACCAATAAATTAAACTGACTCCATTGGTTTTACTTTCTGATGGACATGGATTATTTAACCTATCCTATATTATAACGTTATAACAACAAGTTAGAACAATATTTCCTTTTTTATTTTTTTAAATTTTTTTATAAACATATAGTGTATTATTAGCCCCATGGGTACAGGTCTGTGAATCGCCAGATTTACACACTCCACAGCACTCACCATATCACATACCTTCCCCAATATCCATAACCCAACCACCCTTTCCCTACCCCACTCCCCAGGCAACCCTCAGTTTGTTTCATGAAATTAAGATTATCTTATGGTTTGTCTCCCTCCCAATCCCATCTTGTTTCATTTATTCCATTCTTAGCCTCCCAAACCCACCACATTGCCTCCCAACTTCCTCATGTCAGGGAGAACTTATGATAATTGCCTTTCTCTTGTTGATTTATTTCACTAAGCATAATACCCTCTAGTTCCATCCATATCATCACAAATGCCAAGATTTCATTTCTTTTGATGGCTGCATAGTATTCTATTGTATATATATACCACTTCTTCTTTATCCATTCATCTGTTGATGGACATCTAGGTTCTTTCCATAGTTTGGCTATTGTGGACATTACTGCTATAAACATTCTGGTGCACATGCCCCTTCGGATCATGATGTTTATATCTTTAGGGTAAATACCCAGTAGTGTGATTGCTGGACCATAAGGTAGCTATATTTTCAACTTTTTGAGGAACCTCCATGCTGTTTTCCAGAGTGGTTGTACCAGATTGCTTTCCCACCAAGAGTGTAGGAGGGTCCTCTTTTGTCCTCATCCTCATCAGCATCTGTCATTTCCTGACTTCTTAATGTTAGCCATTCTGACTGGTGTGAGGTGGTATCTTATTGTGGTTTTGTTTTTTTGGTTTTTTTTTTTTTTAATTTTTTATTTTTTATAAACATATATTTTTATCCCCAGGGGTACAGGTCTGTGAATCACCAGGTTTACACACTTCACAGCACTCACCAAAGCACATACCCTCCCCAATGTCCATAACCCCACCCCCCTACTCCCAACCCCCCTCCCCCCAGCAACCCTCAGTTTGATTTGTGAGATTAAGAGTCACTTATGGTTTGTCTCCCTCCCAATCCCATCTTGTTTCATTTAACTTCTCCTACCCACTTAAGCCTCCATGTTGCATCACCACTTCCTCATATCAGGGAGATCATATGATAGTTGTCTTTGTCTGCTTGACTAATTTCGCTAAGCATGATACGCTCAAGTTCCATCCATGTTGTCGCAAATGGCAAGATTTCATTTCTTTTGATGGCTGCATAGTATTCCATTGTGTATATATACCACTTCTTCTTGATCCATTCATCTGTTGATGGACATCTAGGTTCTTTCCATAGTTTGGCTATTGTGGACATTGCTGCTATAAACATTCGGGTGCATGTGCCCCTTTGGATCACTACATTTGAATCTTTAGGGTAAATACCCAATAGTGCAATTGCTGGGTCATAGGGCAGTTCTATTTTCAACATTCTGAGGAACCTCCATGCTGTTTTCCAGAGTGGCTGCACCAGCTTGCATTCCCACCAACAGTGTAGGAGGGTTCCCCTTTCTCCACATCCTCGCCAGCATCTGTCATTTCCTGACTTGTTTATTTTAGCCATTCTGACTGGTGTGAGGTGATATCTCATTGTGGTTTTGATTTGTATTTCCCTGATGCCGAGTGATATGGAGCACTTTTTCATGTGTCTGTTGGCCATCTGGATGTCTTCTTTGCAGAAATGTCTGTTCATGTCCTCTGCCCATTTCTTGATTGGATTATTTGTTCTTTGGGTGTTGAGTTTGCTAAGTTCTTTATAGATTCTGGACACTAGTCCTTTATCTGATATGTCGTTTGCAAACATCTTCTCCCATTCTGTCGGTTGTCTTTTGATTTTGTTAACTGTTTCCTTTGCTGTGCAAAAGCTTTTGATCTTGATGAAATCCCAATAGTTCATTTTTTCCCTTGCTTCCCTTGCCTTTGGCGTTGATCCTAGGAAGATGTTGCTGTGGCAGAGGTCGAAGAGGTTGCTGCCTGTGTTCTTCTCAAGGATTTTGATGGATTCCTTTCGCACATTGAGGTCCTTCATCCATTTTGAGTCTATTTTTGTGTGTGGTGTAAGGAAATGGTCCAATTTCATTTTTCTGCATGTGGCTGTCCAATTTTCCCAGCACCATTTATTGAAGAGGCTGTCTTTTTTCCATTGGACATTCTTTCCTGCTTTGTCGAAGATGAGTTGACCATAGATTTGAGGGTCTATTTCTGGGCTCTCTATTCTGTTCCATTGATCTATGTGTCTGTTTTTGTGCCAGTACCATGCTGTCTTGATGATGACAGCTTTGTAATAGAGCTTGAAGTCCGGAATTGTGATGCCACCAACGTTGGCTTTCTTTTTCAATATCCCTTTGGCTATTCGAGGTCTTTTCTGGTTCCATATAAATTTTAGCATTATTTGTTCCATTTCTTTGAAAAAGATGGATGGTACTTTGATAGGAATTGCATTAAATGTGTAGATTGCTTTAGGTAGTATAGACATTTTCACAATATTTATTCTTCCAATCCAGGAGCATGGAATATTTTTCCATTTCTTTGTGTCTTCCTCAATTTCTTTCATGAGTACTTTATAGTTTTCTGAGTATAGATTCTGTGTCTCTTTGGTTAGGTTTATTCCTAGGTATCTTATGGTTTTGGATGCAATTGTAAATGGGATTGACTCCTTAATATCTCTTTCTTCTGTCTTGCTGTTGGTGTAGAGAAATGCAACTGATTTCTGTGCATTGATTTTATATCCTGACACTTTACTGAATTCCTGTATAAGTTCTAGCAGTTTTGGAGTGGAGTCTTTTGGGTTTTCCACATATAGTATCATATCATCTGCGAAGAGTGATAATTTGACTTCTTCTTTGCCGATTTGGATGCCTTTAATTTCCTTTTGTTGTCTGATTGCTGAGACTAGGACCTCTAGTACTATGTTGAATAGCAGTGGTGATAATGGACATCCCTGCCGTGTTCCTGACCTTAGTGGAAAAGCTTTCAGTTTTTCTCCATTGAGAATGATAATTGCGGTGGGTTTTTCATAGATGGCTTTGATGATATTGAGGTATGTGCCCTCTATCCCTACACTTTGAAGAGTTTTGATCAGGAAGGGATGCTGTACTTTGTCAAATGCTTTTTCAGCATCTATTGAGAGTATCATATGGTTCTTGTTCTTTCTTTTATTGATGTGTTGTATCACATTGACTGATTTGCGGATGTTGAACCAACCTTGCAGCCCTGGAATAAATCCCACTTGGTCGTGGTGAATAATCTTTTTAATGTACTGTTGAATCCTATTGGCTAGTATTTTGTTGAGTATTTTCGCATCTGTGTTCATCAGGGATATTGGTCTATAGCTCTCTTTTTTGGTGGGATCCTTGTCTGGTTTGGGGATCAAGGTGATGCTGGCCTCATAAAATGAGTTTGGAAGTTTTACTTCCATTTCTATTTTTTGGAACAGTTTCAGGAGAATAGGAATTAGTTCTTCTTTAAATGTTTGGTAGAATTCCCCCGGGAAGCCGTCTGGCCCTGGGCTTTTGTTTGTTTGGAGATTTTTAATGACTGTTTCAATCTCCTTACTGGTTATGGGTCTGTTCAGGCTTTCTATTTCTTCCTGGTTCACTTGAGAATCACTACAACAGGCCCCTCCCCCAGAAGATCAACAAGAAATCCAGCCGAGACCAAGTTCACCTACCAAGGAGTGCGGTTTCAATACCAAGGAGAGCAGCAGAATTCCAGAGGAGGAGAAAGCCAAGCACGGAACTCATGGCTTTTTTCCTGTGATTTTTTTTTTTAGTCTTGCAGTTAATTTAATCTTTTCTTTTTCTTTTTTTTTTTTTTCTTTTTTTTTTTTTCTTCTCGCCTTCGGGTAAATTTTTTTTTTTTTAACTGTTACCTTTTTCTTTTTTAATGATTTTTTACTAGATTATCTAATATATATATTTTTTCTTTTTTACATTTTTCTCAGGTGTTTTCTTTTTTAAAAAAAAATCTTTTCTTTTCTTTTCTTTTTTTTCTGTTCTTTTTCTTTTTTTTTTTTTCCTTTCTTCCTTTTTGAACCTCTTTTTATCCCCTTTCTCCCCACTCATGATTTTGGATCTCTTCTAATTTGGTTAAAGCATATTTTCCTGGGGTTGTTGCCACCCTTTTAGTATTTTACTTGCCCCTTCATTTACTCTTATCTGGCAAAAATGACAAGACGTAAAAATTCAACACAAAAAAAAGAACAAGAGGCAGTACCAAAGGCTAGGGACCTAATCAATACAGACATCGGTAATATGTCAGATCTAGAGTTCAGAATGACAATTCTCAAGGTTCTAGCCAGGCTCGAAAAAGGCATGGAAGATATTAGAGAAACCCTCTCGAGAGATATAAAAGCCCTTTCTGGAGAAATAAAAGAACTAAAATCTAACCAAGTTGAAATCAAAAAAGCTATTAATGAGGTGCAATCAAAAATGGAGGCTCTAACTGCTAGGATAAATGAGGCAGAAGAAAGAATTAGTGATATAGAAGACCAAATGACAGAGAATAAAGAAGCTGAGCAAAAGAGGGACAAACAGCTACTGGACCACGAGGGCAGAATTCGAGAGATAAGTGACACCATAAGACGAAACAACATTAGAATAATTGGGATTCCAGAAGAAGAAGAAAGAGAGAGGGGAGCAGAAGGTATACTGGAGAGAATTATTGGGGGGAATTTCCCCAATATGGCAAAGGGAACGAGCATCAAAATTCAGGAGGTTCAGAGAACGCCCCTCAAAATCAATAAGAATAGGCCCACACCCCGTCACCTAATAGTAAAATTTACAAGTCTCAGTGACAAAGAGAAAATCCTGAAAGCAGCCCGGGAAAAGAAGTCTGTAACATACAATGGTAAAAATATTAGATTGGCAGCTGACTTATCCACAGAGACCTGGCAGGCCAGAAAGAGCTGGCATGATATTTTCAGAGCACTAAAGGAGAAAAACATGCAGCCAAGAATACTATATCCAGCTAGGCTATCATTGAAAATAGAAGGAGAGATTAAAAGCTTCCAGGACAAACAAAAACTGAAAGAATTTTCAAATACCAAACCAGCTCTACAGGAAATATTGAAAGGGGTCCTCTAAGCAAAGAGAGAGGCTACAAGTGGTAGATCAGAAAGGAACAGAGACAATCTACAGTAACAGTCACCTTACAGGCAATACAATGGCCCTAAATTCATATCTCTCAATAGTTACCCTGAATGTAAATGGGCTAAATGCCCCTGTCAAAAGACACAGGGTATCAGAATGGATACAAAAACAAAACCCATCTATATGTTGCCTCCAAGAAACTCATTTTAGCCCGAAGACACCTCCAGATTTAAAGTGAGGGGGTGGAAAAGAATTTACCATGCTAATGGACATCAGAAGAAAGCAGGAGTGGCAATCCTTATATCAGATCAATTAGATTTTAAGCCAAAGACTATAATAAGAGATGAGGAAGGACACTATATCATACTCAAAGGGTCTGTCCAACAAGAAGATTTAACAATTTTAAATATCTATGCCCCCAACATGGGAGCAGCCAACTATATAAACCAATTAATAACAAAATCAAAGAAACACATCAACAATAATACAATAATAGTAGGGGACTTTAACACTCCCCTCACTGAAATGGACAGGTCATCCAAGCAAAAGATCAGCAAGGAAATAAAGGCCTTAAACGACACAGTGGACCAGATGGACATCACAGATATATTCAGAATATTTCATCCCAAAGCAACAGAATACACATTCTTCTCTAGGGCACATGGAACATTCTCCAGAATAGATCACATCCTCGGTCCTAAATCAGGACTCAACCTGTATCAAAAGATTGGGATCATTCCCTGCATATTTTCAGACCACAATGCTCTAAAGCTAGAACTCAACCACAAAAGGAAGTTTGGAAAGAACCCAAATACATGGAGACTAAACAGTATCCTTCTAAAGAATGAATGGGTCAACCGGGAAATTAAAGAAGAATTGAAAAAAATCATGGAAACAAATGATAATGAAAATACAACGGTTCAAAATCTGTGGGACACAACAAAGGCAGTCCTGAGAGGAAAATATATAGCGGTACAAGCCTTTCTCAAGAAACAAGAAAGATCTCAGGTACACAACCTAACACTACACCTAAAGGAGCTGGAGAAAGAACAAGAAAGAAACCCTAAGCCCAGCAGGAGAAGAGAAATCATAAAGATCAGAGCAGAAATCAATGAAATAGAAACCAAAAAACAATAGAACAAATCAACAAAACTAGGAGCTGGTTCTTTGAAAGAATTAATAAAATTGATAAACCCCTGGCCCGACTTATCAAAAAGAAAAGAGAAAGGACCCAAATAAATAAAATCATGAATGAAAGAGGAGAGATCACAACTAACACCAAAGAAATACAAACTATTATAAGAACATACTATGAGCAACTCTACGGCAATAAATTTGACAATCTGGAAGAAATGGATGCATTCCTAGAAACATATAAACTACCACAACTTATTGTGGTTTTGATTTGTATTTCCCTGCGGCTGAATGATGTGGAGCACCTTTTCATGTGTCTTTTGACCATCTGGATGTCTTCTTTGCAGAAATGTCTGTTCATGTCCTCTGCCCATTTCTTGATTGGATTATTTGTTCTTTAGGTGTTGAGTTTGCTAAACTCTTTATAGATTTTGGATACAAGCCCTTTATCTGATATGCCATTTGCAAATATCTTCTCCCATTCTGTCAGTTGTCTTTCAGTTTTGTTAACTGTTTCCTTTCCTGTGCAAAAGCTTTGATCTTGGGTGCTTGGGTGGCTCAGTGGGTTAAGCCGCTGCCTTTGGCTCAGGTCATGATCTCAGGGTCCTGGGATTGAGTCCCGCATCGGGCTCTCTGCTCAGCAGGAAGCCTGTTTCCTCCTCTCTCTCTCTCTGCCTGCCTCTCTGCCTACTTGTGATCTCTCTCTGTCAAATAAATAAATAAAATCTTTAAAAAAAAAAAAAAAAGCTTTGATCTTGATGAAGTCCCAATAGTTCATTTTTGCCCTTGCTTCCCTTGCCTTTGGCGATGTTCCAAGGGAGAAGTTGCTGCAGCTGAGGTCAGAGACATTGCTGCCTATGTTCTCCTCAAGGATTTTGATAGGTTCCTTTCTCTCACATTGAAGTCCTTCATCCATTTTGAGTCTATTTCCATGTGTGATGTAAGGAAATGGTCCAGTTTCATTTTTCTGCATGTGGCTGTCCAATTTTCCCAACACCATTTGTTGAAGAGGCTGTCTTTTTTCCATTGGACATTCTTTCCTGCTTTGTCGAAGATTAGTTGACCATAGAGTTGAAGGTCTATTTCTGGGCTCTCTATTCTGTTTCATTGATCTATGTGTCTGTTTTTGTGCCAGTACCATGCTGTCTTGATGATGACAGGTTTGTAATAGAGTTTGAAGTCCAGAATTGTGATGCCACCAATTTTGGCTTTCTTTTTCAATATTTCTTTGGATATTCGAGGACTTTAGAACAATATTTCTTTTGTACTTTTTGAGTCTGTCTGCCAAAAATATCCTATTCTTACCTGATCACCTGCCCATATTCTTTAGAGTATCATATAATTCAAAGACATTCTGGTGACTTATCTTATGTCAATGGAACAGAATTTATCTGATTTATTGAAGATAAGTCTGAGCACATCTTATTATACAACATGCTTCTGCCATATAGAAAGTTATCAAAATTTATAGTTAGGATCATAAAACTCATACATAGAGAAAAGTTTCTTTAAAAAAGCCCTACTTAATCAAAACAGATTCCATTCTACTCAGAAACTTTGCACTAAGAAAAAGATGCCTGGTGTAACACATTTGCTAATAGTTGAGATATTTAAAAAATATTTCAGACAGCAAGGTAAAAATTACCTTAATACTTGAGTTTTTTTCTATTTCATGTTCCACTGAAGATTATTTGTCCTTACCATGTTGAAAATTTTTATAATTTCTCTCCAAGATATGATCACATATGGTCAGTTCTAAACCAATTTCCCCAATGAGATTAGTAATAAAACAATTCCTTCATAGTAAATTCATTTAAGAAACATCAACCAAGTATTTTGTATCAATTCTGCTCATGGTTTTAAAAATAAATATTATTGTTCTTAATTATGATAAAGACTAAGAGTAGTGGGTGAATACCTATCAACCTATAGTGAAACATAAGTTTAAGGTAATTATGATGTCAAAAGGGACAGATTAACAATCAATACCTCAATTATAGCTGCAAAAGTACAGTAATTTTAATTCCTTATCTTAACTCTAGCATATAAGAAAATGGATTTATCTTTCACTACTGGAGTGGATGAGAAAGGCCATATAAAAAAATTCAATCAGCCTCAGACTAACCATACTAAAAGTCTGTGATTCATTAACAGTTGATGTCAAGATGAATTATTACTAACAATTTATTTAGTTATTTATTTTTTAACGATTTTCTTTATTTATTTGACAGACAGAGATAACAACTAGGCAGAGAGGCAGGCAGAGAGAGAGAGGAGGGAAGCAGGCTCCCCACTGAGCAGAGAGCCCAATGTGGGGCTCGATCTCAGGGCACTGAGATAATGACCTGAGCAGAAGGCAGAGGCTTTAACCCACTGAGCCACCCACGCACCCCTACTAACACTTTAAATGAACTTTTCAAAATATAGTATTTTCTTATCAGAAATTTGAATTCCTTTTTATTACCACCTCATGAAAATAAAAGTGATTAGTGAAAGTAATTATATCTTCAACTTTTATTAACTTTGAGACACTATTGTTTTTAACTTAAATATTTTTATTTAAATTCAATTAGCCAACATATAGTATATCATTAGTTTCAGGTTTAGTGTTCAATAATTCATCTCTTGTGGGGTGCCTGGGTGGCTCAGTGGATTAAGCCGCTGCCTTCGGCTCAGGTCATGATCTCAGGGTCCTGGGATTGAGTCCCACATCGGGCTCTCTGCTCAGCAGGGAGCCTGCTTCCCTCTCTCTCTCTCTCTCTGGCTGCCTCTCTGTCTACTTGTGATTTCTCTCTGTCAAATAAATAAATAAATAAATAAATAAATCTTTAAAAAAAAATAATTCATCTCTTGTGTATAACACCCATTGCTCATCATATCAAGGTGGTGCTATTCTCTTATCATAACAGAGCAGCTATTATATAATATTAAGCAATAAATTAATATGATAATATGAATGATAACATCTATCCTGTAATAGATAATAAAAATTCTTGAAGAATGAAATTAACGATTCTATTTTAAAAATTTCTATTCATTTATTTGAGAGGGGATGAGAGGGAGAGAGAGTGGGGGGGAGGGGCAGAAGAAGAGGTAGAGAAAGCATCTCAAGCAGACTCCCATGCTTAGCAGACTGGGGCTCAATCTCACAATCTCGAAATCATGACCTGAGCCAAAATCAAGAGTCAGATGTTTAACCAACTCAACTACCTAGGATCCCCAAAGTCACTGATTCTTAAAATAGCAATTTGCATGTTTTTCAAATTGTTTAGTCTAGGGTGCACTTTTTATTTTAATTTGTGCTTATATCCCTACAAAGATGTGATAGCAATGAAACTGCACCCACATGTAACAACATGCAAGTAGAGATTACATCTGTACTGTGTAATTTGAAGGAACTCTATTCCTTTTTACAAACAGTTGAGAGAATAATCATATTTGCACCCCATGAATTCTGCATTCTACTCCATTTGTGCCCACATATGTTGAATATTGACTTCTGGCCTTCTGTCATTATCTGACACGCTGTTCAGTAATACCCTCCTTGAACCCAAGAAGCTAAAGCAGTCAAAACACCTGTACCTTTTAAAGAACTCTAATTGAACAATGATAACTCCCTGAGCTCTTTACCAAATTATCGAGTTTATCAGTCATACTGTCAATAACTGCATCTGTTCCCTTTACCAGTTCCTGTACTTCAGAATGAAAGACACTTCTTTGTGCTAAAGTGAGTTAGGGATTATATCCTATAAAAACCACTATAGGTGATGGACGTCTAAGTGATCCCCTGCTGCTTGCTTTGGACTGTGAAGCAGTTGAGAATACTAATAGCAACAGAGCAAGAACAGTTTTTGCTAACTTAGGATCATACCAGCCTCTATTGATGTAAACAGGAATTTGAGGGATGCAATGAGCTCTCTGCTCTCCACAAACAACACACAAAACTTATTTTAAATTGTTTATCTTCTTATATTTCATCTGAAATGCAGGATGGACTATGACTGAATTGATGAAAATATTGGAATATGACTTTGAGGCACACAATTAAAAAAGCACACAGCTTCTTTTATCACTGTTTTTTTTTTTTTTTCTTTCCATCAGTTACTATCCCCAAAGAATTTACTGGAAGCAAAATGAAATTTTAAAAGAGACAAATGAAAAGAAAAAAAATGGTGCTCAGAAAAGACCTACTGCTTCAAATCAGGGATGAAGGGAAAATATAGCAGTTGGGGCTGTTGAAGCAGCATTTAGGGCCCCAGCATAACTGCTGATTTTCACACCATATTCTATCAGTATGTATGTGTCTGGGATGTGCAGTACCTTGCAGCTAGTGACTCTCCTACAGAGAAAAGTTGTTTTCAGATTCTCTTTTCTGTGGAGCCTTCCTCCACAGAATTCACAAAGTGCACTCCTATTTTCCAGACTCAGCATTTATTTCTCTTGTGTTTTGCTACTGAATAATAGCTATGTATGGTTTGCTCTGGAAATGGCACCTCTGTAGTAAATCGTTGTAACACTAACTAATGTGAAAAGTTGATTTGCAGATTTCCCTGTGTCAAATGCTCATTTCATGGTATTATCACAAAGCATTTCTTCCAGGATCAGAAGAATTGAGGACTGAAATTTCTAAAGACTAAAGTAGTGAGACTACTGTAAGGAAAGGTAAGAACTGGGCAATAAAACAATAAGTATTTTTCTCCAGTGCCTTCATATCTGTTTGATTACCCAAGCTGGCTCTGAATGGCATCATACTCATTTGGCAAATGCCAAATATCAGAGCTACAGTTTATTAGAGACAGAGCTTGGGGTGCAATCGTTTTATAAATCAGATTTACCTCAGTGATAACTAAATCAAAGAATTGAAGCTTTCCTTGTATGTCCCTTTACAAGAGCAGTATTATAGAAATTATTTCAGAAGTCATTCTATCTTGTTTCTCTTCTTATTCATGATCCATCACCCCCACTCAATAATGTTTATCTTCATTGTTCCTAAGGCCAAAGCTTTTTTTCCTCTCTCCATCTTCAGAGCTCTTTCTTTCCCAGGCATGTTCTGAATCTTGATTTTCAACCTACCTACTATACAAACCTCACTTCTAGTAGTCTTCCATTAAGAATGCTCCAGTGAGCCATTTAAACTACTAATGATAGATAATTCTTAATATGTTGCTCCTTCCCAGGAACAAAAATCCTATCTCAAATTGATAGAAAATCAAGGTACTATATATTGAGGCACTATATTCTCTTTAATGCTTTTCAGATGCCACTAGAGCTCTCACTTGAAAGAACCTTCTCAAGAGGACCCCTATAAAAGTATTTTATGGAAACAACATTTATCCCTAGGAGGTAAGGACAATTCCCTGGGAGCTAATATTGTAGTCCCTCAAGGACTGATTGAGGCATTTCATCTCTGGTGGTAAAATTCAGTTCATGATATCAAGATGACATACATCAGTTGAAGTTGAATTTTATTTCTAGCATAAGGAAAGATTTCAGAAAGTTTGCCTAAAAGAGTGAACAATACAAATTTAAACAACTGCTATTATTACATTATATATAAAAAAAAATACACACACACACACATACACATATATATGTGTATGTGTGTGTGTGTGTATTTTTTTTTTTTAGAGAATCTTCTTTGTGGTTATTTCTAGAAACTCCTATCTTTATGATAGTCCTAAGAGATACCATTGATTTAGACCACAGACTTACAGATGGACCTTCTAAATGCCACTTCTTAACCCCGATTTACTTGCCTTATGTTAGATAATAATGGAGGACAGATGGCTGCAACTTCTCTACACCATCTCTATTTACCACACTAGAGGTAGTCCTTAAATATCACTGAGACAAATGCCCATCATTACACGTGTCAACTTAGTGCTTGTCATGAATATGCTCCCCCTCACCCTAAGCCAGTATCAAACATGGTAGCAATAACTATGAGCATATTGTATTGGTCTGACTCTTACTTATTTCACTTAACATAATACTCTCTAGCTCCCTACACATCTACAAATGGCAAGATTTCATTCTTTTTGATGGCTGAGTAATATTCCACCATGTATATATACCACCTCTTCTTTAGCCATTCATCAGCTGATGGACACTTTGGCTCTTTCCATAGTTTGGCTATCATTAATAATGCTGTTACAAGCATCGGGGTGCATGTGCCACTTTGAATCAGTACTTTTGTATCTTTTGGATACCTATTTACTAATACAATTGCTTGGTTATACAGCAGTTTAATTTTTAACATTTTGAGGAAACTCCATACTGTTCTCCAGAGTGGCTAGACCAGTTTTCATTCCCACCAACAATGTAAGAGTTACAGATACAGATATTTTCTCCATATCCTCACCAACATCTGTTGTTTCCTGTGTTGCTAATTTTACCCATTCTGACAGTTGTGAGGTGATATCTCATCATGGTTTTGATTTGTATTTCCCCAATGATGAGTAATGTTGATCAACTTTTCATGTGTCTGTTAGCCATTTGTATGTCTTCTTTGGAAACATATCCATTTATGTCCTCTGCCCATTTCTTACTGGATTATTTCTTTTTTGGGTGTTGAGTTTGGTAAATTCTTTATAGATTGGATATCAAACCCTTTATCAGATATGTCATTTGAAAATATTTTCTCTCATTCCATAGGTTGCCTTTTAGTTTTCCTGATTGTTTCCTTTGCTGTGCAGAAGCTTTTTGTCTTGATGAAGTCCCAATAGTTCATTTTTGCTTTTGTTTCCCTAGCCTCCGGCGATATGCCTAGTAAGAAGTTGCTACGGCCGAGGTCAAAGAGGTTGCTGCTTGTGTTTTCCTCTAGGATTTTGATTGTTTCCTGTCTAACATGTAGGTCTTTAATCCATTTTGAGTTTATTCTGTGTGTGTTGAAAGAAAGTGGCACAGTTTCATTCTTATGCCTGTTTTCCCAACATCATTTTTTGAAGTGACTCTTTTTTCCATTGGAAATTCTTTCCTGCTGTTTTGAAGATTATTTGACCATATAATGTAGGTCAGCTCGCACGTTCTCTCTCTGTCAAATAAATAAATAAATAAAATCTTAAAAAAGAAAGAAAGAAAGAAAGAAAGAAAGAAATGCAACAGATTTCTGTACATTGATTTTTTAAATTTTTTTCAATTTATTTAATTTCAGAAAAACAGTATTCATTATTTTTTCACCACACCCAGTGCTCCATGCAATCCGTGCCCTCTATAATACCCACCACCTGGTACCCCAACCTCCCACACCCCTGCCACTTCAAACCCCTCAGATTGTTTTTCAGAGTCCATAGTCTCTCATGATTCACTTCCTCTTCCAATTTACCTCAACCCGCTTCTCTCTAACTCCCCATGTCCTCCATGCTTTTTGTTATGCTCCACAAATAAGTGAAACCATATGATAATTGACTCTCTCTGCTTGACTTATTTCACTCAGCATAATCTCTTCCAGTCCTGTCCATGTTGCTACAAAAGTTGGGTATTCATCCTTTCTGATGAAGGCATAATACTCCATAGTGTATATGCACCACATCTTCCTTATCCATTCGTCCATTGAAGGGCATCTTGGTTCTTTCCATAGTTTGGTGACCGTGGCCATTGCTGCTATAAACATTAGGGTGCAGATAGCCCTTCTTTTCACGACATCTGTATCTTTGGGGTAAATACCCAGGACATTGATTTTATTCCTGGGACTTTGCTGAATCTGTATATCAGTTCTAGTAACTTTTTTTAAAATTTTACTCATGTGGAATTTAAGAAACAAAACAAATGAATATAGGGGAAGGGAAAAAAGAAAAGGAAACAAATCATAAGAGACTCTTTTTAAAAAAAATTATTTAAATTCAATTTAGTTAACATATAGTATATTATTAGTTTCAGGGGTAGACTTTAATGATTTTGTGATCATCAGTTGCATATAACACCCAGTGCACATTACATCAAGTGCCCTCCTTAATGCCCATCATGCAGCTACCCCATCTTCTCACCCACCTCCCCTCCAGCAACCTCAATTTATTCACTATAGTTAAGAGTCTCTTATGGCTCGCCTTCCTCTGTTTTTATCTTATTTTATTTTTCCTTCCCCTCCCCTATGTTCATCTGTTTTGTTTCTTAAATTCCACATAATGAACAAAATTATATGGTATTTGTCTTTCTCTAACTTATTTCACTTAGTATAATATCCTCTACATCCATCCATGTCGTTGCAAATGGCAAAATTTCATTCTTTTTGATGGCTGAGTAATATATCTATATATCTCTCTCTATATATACATTAATATGATTATATAATATATAATATAATAATATAATATAATTAATATACTAATATATATAATACATATATATATGTATATCTCACATCTCACACTCTCTTTATTCATTTGTCGATGGGTATCTAAATTTTTCTATATTTTGGCTATTGTGGACACTGCTGCTATAAACATTGGGGTGTATGTTTCCCCTCAAATAAATAGTTTTGTGATAATACCTGTAATGCAACTAGATAAATATCTAGTAATGTAATTTTTGCTCAATAGGGTAGTTCTATTTTTAATTTTTTGAGAAACCTCCATGCTGTTTGTTTACCAGATTGGCTGCACCAGTTTGCATTCACACAAACAGTATAAGAGGGTTCCCCTTCATAAGAGACTCTTAACTGTAGAGAACAAACTGAGGGTTGGTGGATTGAGGTGGGCATGGGATGGGCTAAATAAGTGATGGGTATTAAGGAGGATACTTGTGGTGAACACTGGGTATTATATGTAAATGATGAATCACTAAATTCTACATATGAAACCAATTTTACCATATGTGTTAACTAGCTAGAATTTAAAGAAAAACTTGAAATAAAAATATAACCATAACCATAATATCTTACATTTGCATAATGCTTTAGAGCTTTCAAAGAGGTTATGTATTTATTTTCTTATTTGATCCTCACAATCCATGGAATTTATAGATTTTAGAATGGAATACATAAAGTTAATGGGTTATACAACAGCATAAGTATTTTAATACCAGTATACTGGAGAATATTTTTAACCTGAAAATGCACCTTTGGGTTTTACTTTAGCATTTTATTGCATTTATTATAATCACTTAGTTAAGAGAGATACAAATATATAAATTTAAGACTTAATAAATTAAGCAAAATTAGATCGAGAACACAGATTTTATGATTCTTTATTCACATGCTCATTAGGCTGCTCTATGCACTACATACCAAGATACTCCAACTCTTAATTAAAACAACCAATCCCAGCATAAATTCAGCATCCAAAGCTTCCAATATTGCCAATTTTTGATATGCATGCCAAAAGGTATCAATGTCTGTGGATCTGGATATGTGGCCCCTTGAATTATCATAAAGTATTCATGAAGCTCTCACAGTGTTCAATGGCATGGTTTTAAGCCCTATTGAGGAAAGTGTGCTTTTCCTTGCTAAGAAGATTCCACAAAATTAAGTGACCAGCAAATAATAATTATTTCCAGTCTTTATTAACATAGAATCTGGGGGCCCCTGGGTGACTCAATCATTAAGCATCTGCCTCTGGCTCAGGTCATGATCCCAGGGTCCTGGGATCAAGACCCACATTGGGCTGTCTGGTCTGCAGGAAGCCTGATGCTCTCCCACTCCTCCTCCTGTGTTCCTTCTCTCGTTTTGTCTCTATCAAAAAAATAAATAAAACCTTAAAACAAAACATAGAATCTGTAAAGGAAATAGAAGACTGTTAAGGGTAAAATCAGAATCAGATAATAGAGAAAACAGCATTTATTTCACTGAGTATATCTCTCAAATTAGACTCTATCTTTATAATTATAATTTGTACCATATGAATAAAACTGTTAGGTTTTCCCTATAATCTAGTATTGCTTTCTTTCATTGTTTGTTTGTTTTTTTAAAGATTTATTTGTTTATTTTTTGGAGAGAGAGATTTTGAGAAACAGAGACAGAGAGAGAGAGAGAGAGAAGGGGCAGAGGGAGAGGAAGAAAATCTCCCTGACTCCCCACCGAGCACAGAGCCCATCACAAGGATTCATACAGGGTTCTATATCAAGACCCTCACTCAGATCATAACCTGAGCTGAAACCCAGTCAGACACTTAACCGACTGAGCCATCCAGATGCCCCCCCAACATTGCTTTCTAAAGCTAATCTGTCTGAAGAATTAAAACTTTTCAAAAATAATAATATATTATTTGCACAGATTATATTTTTAAATGGTATATGTAAATACAGATTCTTTCCTCCTGTTTTGATATCATTTTACTATCTCTAGCACATATAATACATTATAAGAAAATTTGATTAGATTCATCCATTTTTCCATTATAAAATGTGTTTTTAGTGTGTCTTTATCAGTGCTACTTTGGTTAAAAAAAAATAGCCCTTGTGACTAGATCCACAAAACAAAGGATCACCTTTGGGTAGAAGGAAAGATACTTCATTGAAATAAGATAATGGAAAGTGAGAATAGGGGTAGGTGTGGTTATTTTTTTTAAAGTAAGAGCAAGCTGGTTAAGGGTGTTGATGCTGCTGTGGCTCTTAATCTTACAGGGAATTCTTGATTGTTAAGACAGCTTGAGTCATCAATTTTTCTCTCTCTTTTGAATGACTCCATTTGGACAGAAACATGTTATATTACACTCAATTAAAAAAAAAAAAGACAACCTTTTTTTTTCCCCAAATGTCTCTCTAGCCACTATGATTGATTGATTTTTTTAATCAAAAGTTGTCTAAATATTTTTTTCTCCTTACTGCCTGCACTTTCTCAGTTCCCATTCTCTCTAGTCCAGAGTTCTTCCAGACCTTTCTCCTAATTAATCTTATCAAATCTCAAATGGCTGCCATGTTGTCAAATCTTATGGTCACTCTGGAGTCCTCATTTCTATTAACCTGTCATTACCTTGACACTTGATCACTCCCAGTCATGAGCCATTTTCTTTACTTCACTACATGGGATCACAAGTATCTGGTTAGCCCTTGGCCTCGCTGACCACGTTGTTGACTAAAGTTTCAATTCTGAATCTTTCTAATTTACCTAAACTCTGAATGTTGAATTAATATGGGAGTTAGGCCATAGATTTTTGTTTTTCATTATACTTACTCCCTAAGTAAGCCCCATGGCTTTATTTCTTTAGATTCTAATACTTAGAATCTCTTTAGAACACTTTCCAACTATCTATGACATCTATTTATTGTTCACACTTTAAATTTAATTTATTACCTAAATCTTGTCACCAAAACTCAAAATACATGCCAATAGTCAGAGTGTTCCTTTGTAATCAGAAGCCTGTTATAGTTATTTTTCTCGTAAAAAAATTTCTGATGACTTCCTATACCACTCAAACAAAACAATAAAACCCAGACTCCATCCCTCCTAAAACAAACAAAACACCAGAACTCTTAGCATTGTATTACAGGGTCTTATAGATCAAGGCCTCATCCACACCCCACCTTATCTCAATTCTCATTTCTAACTACTCTTTCATGTTTCATACCACTCTGCTTTCACTGGTTTCCACACTGTTCCTTATTTTCTTTTAGGACCTTTGCAAGTGCTGTTGCTTCTATTAAACTATTAATTACTCAGAGATCACCATGACCCATTTCCACACTCATTTCAGGTCTCTGCTCAAATGTCAGCTTATAGAGACTTTCCCTGAAAACTATATGTAAAATATCATACACCCTCAAACTCTGTCTAGCTTATTAGTCATGATTTCTTTTCCATAATCTATTACTACTTGAAATTATTTATGTGTCTTATCCTCTAAAATGCAAGCTGCAACTTAAACTGCAGTACCTCTGGTGCCATAGAAGAATGCCTTTATACAAAATAATAACACAATAGCACAGAAAATCAACAATAAGTCCTTGTGAAATGCACAAAAGAATAAATGATTGCATGTATTTGCACTATCAGCTACAAGTGAGTTCAAAGAACTTTGAGCAATGAGTAAGGAGATTATAAAAGTATGAAGAAGCCATTTTACTACTGAGGTAAAGATTATTTTTTAAGAATATGATTTTAGAGCTTGAAGTCCAGAATTGTGATGCCACCAACTTTGGCTTTCTTTTTCAATATTCCTTTGGCTATTCGAGGTCTTTTCTGGTTCCATATAAATTTTAGAATTATTTGTTCCATTTCTTTGAAAAAGATGGATGGTACTTTGATCGGAATTGCATTAAATGTGTAGATTGCTTTAGGTAGCATAGACATTTTCACAATATTTATTCTTTCAATCCAGGAGCATGGAACATTTTTCCATTTCTTTGTGTCTCCCTCAATTTCTTTCATGAGTACTTTATAGTTTTCTGAGTATAGATTCTGTGTCTCTTTGGTTAGGTTTATTCCTAGGTATCTTATGGTTTTGGATGCAATTGTAAATGGGATTGACTCCTTAATTTCTCTTTCTTCTCTCTTGCTGTTGTTGTAGAGAAATGCAACTGATTTCTGTGCATTGATTTTATATCCTGACACTTTACTGAATTCCTGTATAAGTTCTAGCAGTTTTGGAGTGGAGTCTTTTGGGTTTCCCACATATAGTATCATATCATCTGTGAAGAGTGATAATTTGACTTCTTCTTTGCCGATTTGGATGCCTTTAATTTCCTTTTGTTGTCTGATTGCTGAGGCTAGGACCTCTAGTACTATGTTGAATAGCAGTGGTGATAATGGACATCCCTGCCGTGTTCCTGACCTTAGTGGAAAAGCTTTCAGTTTTTCTCCATTGAGAATGATATTTGTGGTGGGTTTTTCATAGATGGCTTTGATGATATTGAGGTATGTGCCCTCTATCCCTACACTTTGAAGAGTTTTGATCAGGAAGGGATGCTGTACTTTGTCAAATGCTTTTTCAGCATCTATTGAGAGTATCATATGGTTCTTGTTCTTTCTTTTATTGATGTGTTGTATCACATTGAGTGATTTGCAGATGTTGAACCAACCTTGCAGCCCTGGAATAAATCCCACTTGGTCGTGGTGAATAATCTTTTTAATGTACTGTTGAATCCTATTGGCTAGTATTTTGTTGAGTATTTTCGCATCTGTGTTCATCAGGGATATTGGTCTATAGCTCTCTTTTTTGGTGGGATCCTTGTCTGGTTTGGGGATCAAGGTGATGCTGGCCTCATAAAATGAGTTTGGAAGTTTTACTTCCATTTCTATTTTTTGGAACAGTTTCAGGAGAATAGGAATTAGTTCTTCTTTAAATGTTTGGTAGAATTCCCCCGGGAATCATCAAGACAGCATGGTACTGGCACAAAAACAGACACATAGATCAATGGAACAGAATAGAGAGCCCAGAAATATACCCTCATCTCTATGGTCAACTAATCTTCGACAAAGCAGGAAAGAATGTCCAATGGAAAAAAGACAGCCTCTTCAATAAATGTTGCTGGGAAAATTGGACAGCCACATGCAGAAAAATGAAATTGGACCATTTCCTTACACCACACACAAAAATAGACTCAAAATGGATGAAGGACCTCAATGTGCGAAAGGAATCCATCAAAATCCTTGAGGAGAACACAGGCAGCAACCTCTTCGACCTCAGCCACAGGAACATCTTCCTAGGAACAACGCCAAAGGCAATGGAAGCAAGGGAAAAAATGAACTATTGGGATTTTATTAAGATCAAAAGCTTTTGCACAGCAAAGGAAACAGTTAACAAAATCAAAAGACAACCGACAGAATGGGAGAAGATGTTTGCAAATGACATATCAGATAAAGGACTAGTGTCCAGAATCTATAAAGAACTTAGCAAACTCAACACCCAAAGAACAAATAATCCAATCAAGAAATGGGCAGAGGACATGAACAGACATTTCTGCACAGAAGACATCCAGATGGCCAACAGACACATGAAAAAGTGCTCCATATCACTCGGAATCAGAGAAATACAAATCAAAACCACAATGAGATATCACCTCACACCAGTCAGAATGGCTAAAATAAACAAGTCAGGAAATGACAGATGCTGGCGAGGATGCGGAGAAAGGGGAACCCTCCTACATTGTTGGTGGGAATGCAAGCTGGAGCAGCCACTCTGGAAAACAGCATGGAGGTTCCTCAAAATGTTGAAAATAGAACTGCCCTATGACCCAGCAATTACACTACTGGGTATTTACCCTAAAGATACAAACGTAGTGATCCAAAGGGGCACGTGCACCCGAATGTTTATAGCAGCAATGTCCACAATAGCCAAACTATGGAAAGAACCTAGATGTCCATCAACAGATGAATGGATAAAGATGATGTGGTATATATACACAATGGAATACTATGCTGCCATCAAAAGAAATGAAATCTTGCCATTTGCGACAACATGGATGGAACTAGAGCGTATCATGCTTAGCGAAATAAGTCAAGCAGAGAAAGACAACTATCATATGATCTCCCTGATATGAGGAAGTGGTGATGCAACATGGGGGCTTAAGTGGGTAGGAGAATAATAAATGAAACAAGATGGGATTGGGAGGGAGACAAACCATAAGTGACTCTTAATCTCACAAAACAAACTGAGGGTTGCTGGGGGGAGGGGGTTTGGGAGAAGAGGGTGGGATTATGGACATTGGGGAGGGTATGTGCTTTGGTGAGTGCTGTGAAGTGTGTAAACCTGGTGATTCACAGACCTGTACCCCTGGGGATAAAAATATACGTTTATAAAAAATGAAAAATTAAAAAAAAAGAATATGATTTTAGTACAACTTTGAAATTATTTTACATACTATTATTTCTATAATTCTTGTATTATTTAATATTTAAATTGTTTGTAGTTTTTTTGTTACTACTTTGCTGCAGTAAACACCTGGAAATAGATATTCATGAACATCTCAACTTTTTAATACTATAAATTCTAAGAAGTGGAATTACTAGTCAAGAATTTGAACATTTTAAAGACTTGATAAATATTACCAAACACCCATCAAGAAATAAACATTAACTTTTCACCCACCAAAAGAACACTAAAATTCAACTTCTTCCACCCTGGGACAACCCCATGCACTTTCCACGAAAATAAATGTAACAGCAAAAGGACTTTATTAATATAAGAGATGACAAAGTCACTCCTCCCCTATTTTCCATTATTGATGAGATTGGATATTATTATGTATTCTGTAATTTTCCTTCTTCACTACTAATTTTATTATAAAGAGTTGTCAACTTTATCTTATCTTCCCTTTTATTCTGCAAATATTAATGCAAACATTATTTCCCAGTTCACTGTTAGTATTTTGTTTGCAGAGTTGACTTTTATATGATCAAGTGTGTCCATGTTTCCTTATAATTATTTTACCTTTTAATAATTTAATAATTAACCATCTTTCTCCATCCTGAGATTGTGTGTTTTTCCTTTTCACAATTTAAGCTTAAATCCTTATATGAATTATATTGGAGTACATTATAAAGTGAGTCTCATTTTATTTGTCCCCAAATCATTAGCCAACTGCTAGAAAATAAGTTACTAAATAATCTTTAATTTCCCTATTGCTTTCCATTTATCACTTCTATTGTATGAATCTCTTTATGTATATGCACTACTATACTACACAGATCTCAATACTCTTGCTTTGTAAATAGTCAGGAGCCATGTCTATTTACCTTACTATTTATCATTAGAAACAAGAAAATACCTAATAATTGTTTTTGAATTATGAATAAAGTGAGAGTTACTCTCATGCAAAACTGAGGAAGTAGAACAGGACTCCTGTGGAATGGATATTCTCCAAGTCAGGATCTCTAACCACAAAGCCCAGGGCTCCTCAATGTTCTGCAATGCTTTCAGCCAGCAAACCTAGAAAATAGATTAAAAAATTCTTTTCCAGAAAGTCTGAGGTAATACTGAGAAAAGAAAGCTTTCTCCAAGAGAACGATCTTAACAGTCTTCATCAATTGCTAGTCAAATGTACTGCTTAAGAGCTGCTGGGACCAAGTGAATCTGATTTCCTTAATAAATAGCAGAAAGAAAATCAGTACTGTCTTCTAATATTCTAGAATCTATCTCTCTGCTTCAGAATACCTAACTCATGAATAAAAGACTTGAGGATATTCTTGGGCCTTAGCATCCCAGAGTCAAAGTTTAGATGGAAGTAGAAGAGCTGAAGCATATAGGACTAGATGTCACTGTAACAAGTATGTATCCATAAATTAAATCTCCAACTCCTAATACAAACATGTTTTCTTGCCATTTGGTCTCATTCACCATATAAACCCAGGATAAATATTCCCTCCTAGGTGAGTCTTTTCTGTTTTCCTTTCCCTGATCCTCCTTTCTCCCCTCTGTCACACTAGTTATTCTATTCTACAGTGATGTATTAGCTTGTAAATTTCTCAAGTGCAGCTCCAAAACTTTAGGAACTATGTCTGTATCTCCAAAATCTAGTATAAGATGTCATACACTATGAATTTTAGTGGATGTTTATTGAACTCATTTAGTCCCATCACCTAATGATGGATCAGAAGAAATTTTGTTTAAATGAGGGTCCCAGTAAGTTATATCTGAATCAAAGAATCATGTACTTTCAGGGCTGCACATAGTCCTAAAAGTCATCTTGTCCAACACCTCTTCCAATGTGTGAATTTCCTTTACATCCTATTTGAACACTATTAAGTGTTAGCAGCATATCCCCTCTAGAATTAGCTTATTTCATCACTAGTAAGCTCAGAGTTTTATATTTTTTTTAATTTTTTAAAAGATTTTATTTATTTATTTGACAGAGATCACAAGCACGCAGAAAGGCAGGTAGAGAGAGAGGAGGAAGTAAGCTCCCCACTGAGCAGAGAGCCTGATGTGGGGCTCCAGAACCCTGGGATCACGGCCTGAGCCAAAGACAGAGGCCTTAACCCACTGAGCAACCCAGGTGCCCCAAACTCAGAGTTTTAAACCTAGAAAAATTTTAAAGCCTTAACACTCTACTTTCAGGTTAGTAAAAATCTTCCTTCCTTTACTATTCAAAGCAAGTCTATTAATTATTACCTCTTTCATATCTCAACCATTCAAATATTTCAAGACCATTTTTGTTCCCTGTATGTTTTCTTCTTCAGAAAATAACATCCCTAGACTTCAATATTTGGCTGCCAGTGTGGTTCCAACTTTTGTCTCCACTATTCAGAGATAGGTTGACCACTGTAGAATTAATCAGGACTATCAACTGCTCTTCCTCTCTCCTTATCTTTTCATCTTACATCTTACACAGTTCACAAGTTTAGGCCACAGCCACTGTGAGATAGCTTTGGCACACTGTGAACTACATCTCCTAAATCTTTTTTTAACAATCTGCTGCTAAGGCAAGACCCTTCACTTGCTATGGAGAGGGCATGTGTGAAGAGTTGGTTTGCCTCTGTTAAATTTCACCTTGTTAGGGTTTCCCATTTTTTCAGCTATGCCAAGACTTCTATGAATCTTGGTTCTATCATTCATTGTGATTGCTGCCTTTCTCTGATTTGTGTTATATCCAAACTGAAGGTCTTGTCTTCATCAGCTCATTCCAGAAAGAGCATCAAATAGCCTAAATGGAGTGGCCTTTCTTGAAGTCTATTTCCTCAGTCTTTTCAAAACAAAAGAGCTGAGCCAAGGTTAGATGCCTCAGTGTACTAGGTTTGTGACATTGACAGTACACCACTCACCTGCATGGCTGGAACAGAAGAAACTAGGGCCAGAGGCCTAGCTTTCACTGCTAACACCTCCCTGAGACACAGCCTCTAGAGCCATTCCCAGGTGCCATCATCTTGAGGAAATACACTGAACTGTGTAGGTAGCCATCTTGAGATGGTTGGCAGGTAGGACAGCTCCGCTAATGATGTAAAACAGAACGGAAAGAATAAATTCACATACTGCCCAAGTTTCTCAGGAACAACTATTTTAAGTAATTGTTAATTGGGTCTATTTGGTACTAAGGGGGTATTTCTTTGCAAAGTGTCCCCAGATACAAATACCAGCTACCCTCTCATGATATAGTTTCAAAAAATTTTTCCATTTACCACTTGTGTAAGCAAAATGACTACTTTTTTCAGTCCCCATGTTTATAGAGAAGAAATGGCAAGTGATTCCATCCTGGTAGAATGTTGGGGAAAATCATTTGTGCCACATTCATGCCATGCCACATAATATCCCTCACCTTCTCATGGTTTCCCCTACTCACACTACTAGACATAAAGGACTGAGAGAGAAGTTATGTGAGGGAAAAACCCTAGATTCTGAGGTCACTGCCTAGAGTATAGTTGCCTACCATATACCTGGTCAAAAATATCTGCAAGGGATTTGCATGAAAGAAATAAAATTATTGGATTACACTAATACATTTGGGACCTGCTTATTTTATCAAGACAATTTTGACTAACATAGTATATACTTAGCAATAAGCAATGCCAATCAACACTGTGTCTGGTGACTGGTATTATAAACTTTCTCATTTAAACAGTAAATACTGCAAAGGAATGGACCTCTACTTTTTGCAAAGCTCTTTTTGCCTTACCTCCCATCCTCACATCCACATTTAATAATATCTCTTCCATAATAATAGATAGGGAATTAAAAAGACTTCTCTCTATAATAGCTTTATTTGTATAATGAGAAGCCACCAACTTAAGGACTATTTTTATAAGAAGTATCCAGAATACTATTATGAAACTAGCTAAAATATTCTAACCAGAAAGTTTAATATGTAAGATTTTTTAAAAATTTATTTGACAAAGAGAGACAGATACCAGGTAGGTAGAGAGGCAGGTAGAGAGAGAGGGGGAAACAGGCTCCCCATTGAGAAGAGAGTCCAATGTGGGGCTAGATCCCAGGATCCTGAAATCATGATCTGAGGTGAAGGTAGAGGCTTAACCCACTGAACCACCCAGGCACCCCGATATGAGAGATTTAAATATATGCACAAATTGCTTAAGTTTTAATTTATTTCCCTAAACATTTTATTGAAAACTAAAATTGTGTCCTGCCTCAAAAATACACAATAACTTAATGAAGAGAGAAGTTGGCATAACTAAGATTTAACAAAAACATACTCAATATATGAGAAATTCTAATAGAGTCACATTTTATATTGAATTTTAATAGAATCGGGAAAACTTAAAGAAAAGTGAATTAGATCACATGGGAAAGCAATACGGTTTTGACATCTTAGTTATAGAAGCACGGTATATAGCATTTTAACATGAGAATCACAGTCTTCATAAATGTTAGTAGATTAAAAAAATATTTCTTGATTCTTCAAATCTACTGGTTTACTATAAGAGTACATAACTTATGAGATAAAGATATAAGTAATACCAGAAGAGATGGTAAAGTTAATGAATAAAAACTGACAAACTGAAGCATCTGGGTGGCTCAGTTGTCCAACTCTTGGTTTCAGCTCAGGTCATGATCTCAGGATCATTAGATCAAGTCCCATGTCAGTCTCCACTCTGGGTGTAAAGCCTCCTTAGGATTCTCTCTCACGGACCACCAACAATAAGTATCACAGTCTATTTTTAAAAATAAAAACTCAAAGAAAAGATCATATAAGGTAGAGTAAACTATATGAGGAAGTATAATCATTAAAATTATAAATTCCTCAAGTTAGTAATAAAAGATTCACAAATTTTGAAAATTTACATAGTGTCAAAAATTAAAATTACCTTTTCTTCATGGGGGTCATATTGTGTGTAGAAGATTTTCAGAGGAAATTTTGAATAATCTAATATCTAACAAAAATGTACATATATAAAATGTTACACTGAAAAAACACCAACATTCATCATCTTCTAATACCTGTCAACTGATATCAGCATCAATAACAAAACTAATTAATAAGAGAAAAATTAGGTTGAAATGGGAATGAAAAATATTGGGCAAAAAAAAAAAGAAAATGTTAGAGAAAACTAGTTATATATTATCTATTTTTGAAAATATACTATAATCGAATCATAATCATATTCTAGCTAGGAATGAAATACTAATGTTAGAGAGATAGAAGATGGAGACATAAGAGAACAAAACCTCTTTTGCAGTGAAGTAGGCCAGTGGAAGAGAGGGTCAAAGAGTAGTTATAATGAGGCTGAAGAATGTGCATATTTGTAGTGTATTTTTCCCCAATAGGAGAGACTTTAACATTATGAATGATTTCATTTTCTTTAAGGACAAAAGCATAAAGTAGGAAATAGTCTGTCTTAAAGAAATAAGAAATTCTAGGGGATATGTGGTGTTAAAGATAAATTATAATGATTTCAAAATCTTTCAAATTTAACCTAGTTTTAAAATTTTTTAAATGCAATAGGTTTACATACATTAGTAAACAAGTGCACATTCCCAATATTGACATGAGACTCTAAAAACTATAGAACACTTCTAGATAAATGCTACATAAATTTCATTAAACTTTTCCTTGATTTTCCAGCCACGTGAAAAGTAAAAGTGATAGATGGTGGACTGGGCATCCAAAATACAAAAATATCAGCAGAATAATTCTGCAAATTAGCACAACTTCTTGTATCTCAGTTCACAATATGGTGTGTAGAAACAAGGGTAAACAACATTTCCAACATTTTGTTGACAATGTCAAATGGTTAGTTTGTACTATGACAAAAAACCTGTTCCATGTGGCACTGACCTGCCATAAACAGACATAACCCAAGAGGTTATTTAGCAATTTGAGTATTGAAAACCTATCAGAATAGCTACTTATAATTTCATTTTTATTTGTAGTACTTATTGCTGTCTCTATACTCATTTGTTAAGAAAATGGAAAAAAATCATATTTGCCCTTTTTCAAATCAATAGTAAATAATAAATTATGTCAATGTAAGTGTGATAAGAAACTTCTAATTCTATACAATATTTTCTATCACCACCACCCTAATTAAAGGTGTCCTTTTGTTTTGATTCTACTTTAGTATTTATGTGCCTTACAGAAATTACACTTTTTTGCATTTTGTAGGAGAACACTACTTCTTATATGGTATAATCTCTTATAAATGTATAATACCACAAAAAGGATTTAATAGCAACAAAAGTATGGTGCAGAGCTCTTTTGTGGGGGCTTTCATCTATATAGTAAATGAATTTGTACACTACAGAATATTTTGCTGTAAGTGTAGTTTTGTCTATAAATGATTCTGCTGAGAGACATCACATTGACTAGTTCAATTTTATGCTAGTTTTTTTTACTCTTTCTAGAGAATACAGACATACAAATAAGACATAGTAAGTATACTTCAGATTTCTCAGCTACTTTTAGAAAAGAATCTTTCTTTTCAATTTGGATATGGTCGGCCTTGTGTAGATAGAGCTCAGGAAAAAATATTTTCCATCATCTACATCCTCAATCTAGCTACTGTTTTAGTGATCTAAATTTGTTCACATATTGCAAAAACAATGAAAAAAAGGCTGGAGACTATCACTGGCATTAAAACTATTACAAAAAAAAAAAAAAAAAAAAGGAAATCCTTATGATATTGTTTTTCCATATGATAAGATTTTAGTTTTCTAAGCAGCTATCATAATTGAGATAAATACAATATTGTGGGTTTCAGAGGAGAAGAAATTAAAATTCAAGCAGTTATAGACAATAGGCAGATGGCATTACCAAGGAGTTGCATCTGAGTCTGGTAAAGAATGAGTAGATGTTCTATTTTCAACATTTTGAGGAACCTCCATGCTGATTTCCAGAGTGGTTGTACCAGCTTGCATTCCCACCAACAGTGTAGGAGGGTTCCCCTTTCTCCGCATCCTCGCCAGCATCTGTCATTTCCTGACTTGTTATTTTTAGCCATTCTGACTGGTGTGAGGTGATATCTTATTGTGGTTTTGATTTGTATTTCCCTGATGCCGAGTGATATGGAGCACTTTTTCATGTGTCTGTTGGCCATCTGGATGTCTTCTTTGCAGAAATGTCTCTTCATGTCCTCTGCCCATTTCTTGATTGGATTATTTGTTCTTTGGGTGTTGAGTTTGCTAAGTTCTTTATAGATTCTGGACACTAGTCCTTTATCTGATATGCCGTTTGCAAATATCTTCTCCCATTCTGTCGGTTGTCTTTTGATTTTGTTAACTGTTTCCTTTGCTGTGCAAAAGCTTTGGATCTTAATAAAATCCCAATAGTTCATTTTTTCCCTTGCTTCCCTTGCCTTTGGCGATGTTCCTAGGAAGATGTTGCTGCGGCTGAGGTCGAAGAGGTTGCTGCCTGTGTTCTCCTCAAGGATTTTGATGGATTCCTTTCGCACATTGAGGTCCTTCATCCATTTTGAGTCCATTTTCATTGTGGTGTAAGGAAATGGTCCAATTTCATTCTTCTGCATGTGGCTGTCCAATTTTCCCAACACCATTTATTGAAGAGGCTGTCTTTTTTCCATTGGACATTCTTTCCTGCTTTGTTGAAGATTAGTTGACCATAGAGGTAAGGGTCTATTTCTGGGCTCTCTATTCTGTTCCATTGATCTATGTGTCTGTTTTTGTGCCAGTACCATGCTGTCTTGATGATGACAGCTTTGTAATAGAGCTTGAAGTCCAGAATTGTGATGCCACCAACTTTGGCTTTCTTTTTCAATATTCCTTTGGCTATTCGAGGTCTTTTCTGGTTCCATATAAATTTTAGGATTATTTGTTCCATTTCTTTGAAAAAGATGGATGGTACTTTGATAGAAATTGCATTAAATGTGTAGATTGCTTTAGGTAGCATAGACATTTTCACAATATTTATTCTTCCAATCCAGGAGCATGGAACATTTTTCCATTTCTTTGTGTCTTCCTCAATTTCTTTCATGAGTACTTTATAGTTTTCTGAGTATAGATTCTTTGCCTCTTTGGCTAGGCTTATTCCTAGGTATCTTATGGTTTTGGGTGCAATTGTAAATGGGATTGACTCCTTAATTTCTCTTTCTTCTGTCTTGTTGTTGGTTTAAAGAAATGTAACTGATTTCTGTGCATTGATTTTATATCCTGACACTTTACTGAATACCTGTACATGTTCTAGAAGTTTTGGAGTGGAGTCTTTTGGGTTTTCCACATATGACCCAGCAATTGCACTACTGGGTATTTACCCTAAAGTTACAAATGTAGTGATCCAAAGGGGCATGTGCACCTGAATGTTTATAGCAACAATGTCTACAATAGCCAAACTATGGAAAGAACCTAGATGTCCATCAACAGATGAATGGATAAAGAAGATGTGGTATATATACACAATGGAATACTATGCAACCATCAAAAGAAATGAAATCTTGCCATTTGCAACAACATGGATGGAACTAGAGGGTATCATGTTTAGTGAAATAAGCGGAGAAAGACAACTATCATATGATCTCCCTGATATGAGGAAGTGGTGATGCAACATGGGGGGTTAAGGGTGTAGGAGAAGAATAAATGAAACAAGATGGGATTGGGAGGAACAAAAACCGTAAGTGACTCTTAATCTCAAAAAACATACGGAGGGTTGCTGGGGGGACGGGGGTTCGGAGAAGGGGGGTGGGGTTATGGACATTGGGGAGGGTATGTGCTATGGTGAGTGCTGTGAAGTGTGTAAACCTGTCGATTCACAGACCTGTACCCCTGGGGATAAAAATATATGTTTATAAAAAATTAAAAATTAAAAAAAAAAGAATGAGTAGATGTCTGTAGAGTGAAAAAGAAAGGCCATTCCAAATAGAGAGAGACTTGAGAGAGTATGTGGTGCTAGGGAACCTAAAAATGCAACTCATACCGGTAAAAGATTTTTTTTTTCTTTTAGACTGACTGACAGAATGAGAGAGAAAGAGAGAGAGAGAGAGAGAGAGACAGTGTGCACTAGAAGGAGGGGCAGAGGGAGAAGGAGAGAGAAAATCTCAAGCAGACTCCATAATGAGTGTGACTGAGGTGGGGCTCAATCTCACAATCCTGAGATCAGGACCCTGAGATCACGAAGCAGAAGACAAGAGTTGGACCTTAATCCACTGTACCACCCAGGTGCCCTTAAGATTATGTTGTAGATAGAGATAAATCTAGGAGTTGATATATATATATATATATACATACATACATATATATATGTTGATATATGTATATATATATGTATATGTATATATAGGAGTTGATATATATATGTATATATATATGTCATGGTAAGCAGTTTGAGCTTTACTGTATAAGCAAGTTAAAACAAAATTACAAAAACAAATAAGTAAATTTCATTGTGCATTTATGATGGGCCAATTGTAGGAGCAAGGACCTACCATATTAAATTCTTAAAACAACTTTTGAGTTAGGTACTGTTGTTAATCTTTCATTTACTAAAAGGAAAAACTGAGGCGCAGATAAATTCATTTGCTTGTGTTGCAAAGCCCTAATTTGTACCCCAGCAAACACAATCTAGAGCCTGTGTTCCTCAACACTGCAACACTCAACCTATCCTAAGAAACCATATTTTATATTATGAAGTATAAATAGTCTAAAAACACTTCCTCATTATAATTATTCAGTAATGTTTAATTTTGTGAATCTAATTTTAGTTTGAAATCTAATGAACAGGATAAGGGAATCTTGAAAATACTGAAAATGCTTCATTAAATATTCTTTCAAATTATAGTTTTAGTTTTGTGTTGACATCCTGTAGCATTTTTCTGTTGCCATTTATGGTCTCGTTTTTTGTAAGTGTTTCAGATAAAACTGTTAGTTTGAGAGTTTCTACACTTAGGTTTTTTAATATCAAAATATTACATAGTATATCAACTTCAGTGAAAAATCTTGCCTAAAATAAAATGATAAAGACTTGTCATGCTCTTGCTTTTAAGGTGCTGAGTCCACAATGTAAAACAAATAAATAGAAAAAAGCTTTGAATCTGGCTCAGCTGGGTTCAAATTCCAAATCTGCTATTTACTCAAATTATGATTCATTGACTTAGAAAAATCTCCAAGTTTATTCAATGCCCTGCATTTTTTTTTTTTTTTTTTTTTTTTTTTTTTGCTTATTTCTACCTGTAAATAATGCTTCACTCATATGCTCCTGGTGGGAACTATATAATAGAACATTTAAATTCTTAAACATTGCTAGATCTAATAGTTCTAAAAACATTGTTGCTGATGTCATTGTTATTTATATTATTGTTACTGTTGTTTGCTGTCATAAGGACTGGTCACCTAGCCTTCTCCCAAAGTCGCTCGTCCTAGGTCCTTGGTTACTAATGTTCACTTACTGCCAGATTTTTTATGTCCAAAATTAATTTTTTAAAGAATCTCCCTCTACTTGAGCTCCACCGCCAGTGAATATTTATTAACTGCTACAGTCAACTGGCCATGGGATAAATGTCATCCCCAAATACCACCTAGGGGTGATTCTCATGAGAGATCGCTCCATATCCAGTTTCCTTAGCAAAAGGTTCTTGAGACTTAAGGTAGAGAGCTTTATTTCAACTATTCTAGCATGCAAATAATACATTTGAGAAACTGCAGTTTGAATCTACTTGGCTTTTTTTTTTTTTTTTTTTTTGCCAAAGTAGACACGCTATAATATTTAATGCTATTCTGTGTTTTCTCTGAAACACTTATTGGTTTTCAGGCAGGGTGAATATTTCTCAGTAAAACTGAGGAAAAGAATTTTCCCAAAGATCAGATCAGATTCTGATGACATAAAGGACTGAAAAGAGGAAAGACAAATACTATCTGCTTTGCTTCCTTACCAAAAACTTGAGTCTTATGATTTCCCTCAGAATATGGGTTTTTAAAAAACATCTAGGATTAATAAATGGAACAAAAACATGTAAGTATAATTATTACATTTTCCTTTCCAATTTCAATTTTTTTCTAATCAAAAAACTTCTTCACTTATTGTCATTACTAACCATGCTTAAAATAATTTCCTTGAAGGTCTGATCCTCGAATAAATTTACATATATAGATATTAAAAATATATAAAGGCATTAAGCTTTTTCAAAAATTTAGAAAAGTTTTTAAACTTGTTTTAGATTTCCCAATAATGTGATACAAAAAGTGTGTGTGAATATCATATACATATATATGTTATACACATACACACGTATATTTACACAAACTGAACACTTCTTAAAATCCATGGATTTTTAAGTTTAATTTTTATTTTATCCCAAATTCCACTCTTTTGTTTCCACTTAGTCTCATTTATATACTTCTTATTACATGTATAGTTAGTTATAGCTTTTGTTACTGCAACAATCTTAAACCTGTGAAGTGAACTCTCTTAACTGCCCTTATAGATTTTGAGCAGTGAATTCCTCCAAACCTCAGTTGTACAATTTTATCTCTAAGATATCCTAACTGACAATCATCAAAATTCCAATTCTTAATTTGGCTCAACTGCATTTAGTTATAATATATAGCATTATTCACAAGTTAAAGGTAATATTCCACACTTAACTTTCAAAGATGCCAATACCTCTCCAGTTCAATGGCATCTTCCAAAGTGAACCCACAGACTTCAAACAAGAATTTTTAACTGATGCAGTTATACACAGAAGGTATGTTTCCTGTGTAAGGCTAGCAAGATGGCTACCAGGAGCCCTCTGGGATGGCATTCATTACTTTAGCAAATTTGCTGTGGTCAAAGGTCTGCCCTTCAGAACTGCAGATACATAAACCTGATTTTGTCAGCATACACAGAATGTGTCCTTCTCTCCGGACAAGATATTGACCAAGCTCACGTGACTGATGTATAAAAGCAGAAAGTCAATTGTTCTGTGGATAGAGTGCAATGGGTTCTTAACCCTCCTTTTGGCTATTACTCTTTGGTGTTTGTTTTCCACTTTTAATCAAATGATGCCTTCTATCTTACTACAAGTGCAATTTCTTTCACACCAGAGTCTGCTAGCTGTTATGAAGTGGTGAATGGAATCAGAGTATTCCTCAGTTTTATTGTTCACCCCCTTTCAGAATTTTTTCAGAGGTTATGAGCAGAATTATCTACAACTTTCACCATACTTTCAATTTTCTTTTGAGAGAATGGGAAGGAGACCAGCCTCTAAATTTAAAAACGACAACCACAGAGGAAATAAAACATACTACTCTTTAAAGTGTTCCAGACCCTAAAAGTTTAGTGACTATCTAAATCTGAGCTGGTTTACCCTCTTCCATGAATACATGGTTTTTGCTTTCATATGTCATTGAACAAAATGTTTCTAAAATACTGCCTTGTTACATCCCTAAACTTGATCCCAAATGGCCTGTACAGATAGCTCACTTATCAATTACTTTAATAAGAACCAGGACATCAGATGCTTAATAGTAAATATTTTCCCATAAGCCATGTATCCAAACTGCATTTTCAATGATAGATATAAACACAAAGGGGTTGACTGGAAAATGCCTATATAGGAATACACCAATTCATAACAGTCTCTCCAAGGGCAGAGAACACCTATGATAATACTTCAGTCAGGGGCGCCTGGGTGGCTCAGGTGGTTAAGCCGCTGCCTTCGGCTCAGGTCATGATCTCAGGGTCCTGGGATCGAGTCCCACATCGGGCTCTCTGCTCAGCAGGGGGCCTGCTTCCCTTCCTCTCTCTGTGATCTCTCCCCTTCCTCTCTCCTACTGTGATCTCTCTCTGTCAAATAAATAAATAAAATCTTAAAAAAAAAAAAACTTCAGTCAATAGGAGATATAAACCCTTATGCTCTGATGTCAATCCAGAGTCAAAAAATTACCAGTGAATACAATGCCACCTACTGTACCAGCAAAGACTGCAAACAATTCAAACTCCCTTCAATTAATTAAAAAAAAAAAAAGTTGTTTATCTCAATTTAGAGGCCATCCTTGGAATCTCTTATAGATAGAAAGGCCATTTATCTCAGCCTGCCCAGGAAACTCCTATTTTTTGCTTGTAATCCTTGCATAATTATTAATTATGCTCAGTTCTTTTAAAATTGTCCCAGCTTGGAAAGGTTTTTCTTATTAAGTCAATTCCAACTTATCTTTTCTAGATTTTGTACAATCCTTATCTCATGCATGCATCTCCAGCCACGGTGGCCTTCTGATAGTCTCTTTTAAGCCGTGTTTACTCTCTTCACATGGTTTTTGCAAATACTGCATTAAATGACTTGTTTCTTGCTTAAAAGTATGCATTCTTTAGATCTCAGTTAAGTGGTAGTTTAGGAAGACTTCCAGGCTTCAATGAATATCCACGTGAATATCCATTCACGTCTACTGTGCAATGAACACAGTCATATCTATTTGCTTTTTTTGCATATAGTTATGACCGCTGTATATGCTTTAGTCATCTCCACTAAACTACCAACTCCATGAAAGCAAAAGCTGACAATATTTCAAAGACCATAAGTCTCCAGGACATAGCATAATGCGGGGCATAATATAATCCTTTAATAGTATCTACAAACAAGAAAGTTTAGAAGATAAAATGAATTTTGGAACATTTATACAAGCAATTACAAATTAGCTTTCTGCTTTTTATTTATTTTTATACCACTCCAAAAGCACCCATACAATTCCAAGAACACTGAAAGGTAAAACATAGTAAGACTAATAATGTAGGTCCTTCCGCTCTGACTGTGTCCAGAAACCCTTGGGTTCATCTTCTTTATACTTTCTCAGTCCATCTCTGAGGAGAGAAAGATAAAGCAAATACAGAATTTGAAGGGTATATGACACAGTATGCATTCTTCATGTCCTGCCAGCCTGTCCCACTTATTCTAAAACCTTAAAAGTCTCTGGGAGGAAAAGTTATTCTACTCTTTGAAAACTGAAATCTTTTTTTTTTTTTTTTTCCCAAACAGATACCTATAGACTTATTCTACTTCTTCCTCAATTTCCACTTCTGTATTTATACTTGGGATTAAAGTAACCTGGCAATGGTAATTTGAACTCTACAAAGAATTATCTTCTATTTCCCATTACTTTTATAAAAATAGAATACAGGCTTATACAAGGAGTTAGCATAATGACTTTCTTATCAAAAAGAATAATTTTAATTGCATTTCTTATATGTATTGCCAAACTTAAGAAGGAACTCAAAGTCAGTTCATGTGTTCAGTCTCATCCAAGTATTCAAATCCTAACACCTAATCTAGGATTTCCACATATATACCAACTTATTATTTTGTAATAAAAAATAAAATTTGTTGTAAGTCCTGAGATACTCAAATCCCTGTGATTTGTGTATTTTCTGTTTTAATCAGCTCTACAAGGGAAAGCTGGATAAAAAATTGCATGTTTCTCAAGAAATCAAAACAAAACTAAAGTTAGGTGTATCAAATGTTCAGTGACAATAAGCAAGAGAGTCATCATCCATCTCTCACTTAAGACAGCCTCATTAACAAAAAAGGCAGGCATAAAAGAAGTGTGAATGAGAGTGTGGAAAAAGGGCATGCAAAGTCTTCACCCAAGAGAAATGGATAGATCCTGTCAAACATTATCCCTATTATTCTTCTTTATCTACGTTTTTGTCTCTGATCGACTCCCCACATGAACATCCATTCTTTCACCAGCTGTTAGTAACAATTTACTCAGGTAACAATTAAGTCACATAGGCCTGCTAAGTATTCCTTCCCCTTTCAATGACCTGAATATTCCTGCTTTGCTCTACTGTGTTAATATCATGGTTAATGTCTCAAAGAATTATTATACTTTACTTATTTCCAAATCCTTGAATAAAACCAACTATAGTCCTAAGTTACAATATTTATGTTCATATGCTAAATATGTCTTATACACCAGAAGTTTTATTAGTCATTGTTTATATAATATACAGGATTTCTTTAAATCCAGTCATATTAGATGAAAACTCATTGCGGGGCACCTGGGTGGCTCAGACAGTTAAGTGTCTGCCCTCAGCTTGGGTCATGATCCTACAGTACTGAGATTGAGCCCCATGTCTAGCTCTCTGTTCAATGGGGAGACTGCTTCTCCCTTTCCCCCTGCTTGCCACCCCCGCTCTCCGCTGTGCTCTCTCTCTCTCTCTTGCTCTCTCTCTTAAATAAGTAAAATCTTAAAAAAAAAAAAAAAAACTAAAAAAGAAAATACATTACTTAATGCTTAACTTAGACAAACTGTTTCTTTTTGTTTCGCAGCACAGGTCTGTGAATTCTAGCAAAAGGACCGAGTATGTTTTGGTTAACTTGACCAGTCAATAAATGTAAATACAAGCACAGCACTATAATTAAGTGAAATTTATTGAACACATTCTTTTTTGTTAGGTATCATAGAGGAAATTTCTCAACATTCTTAGCAAGAATCTTTGTATTAAGATCCATCTATGTTTGGTCTCTCTTCATTAAGAAATCAAATGACAAAACAGAAAATGCAAAATCATATATCGTAATAAGATGTAACTTAATATTTGACAATAACTTCATATTTGACACACATACTAAAATAATTCTTTGTGTGATATAAGAATGGTTATAATTTTGACAACCTACAAACATAAAATTTTAAGGCCTGTTATATCAAAGCAAATTCCTCATATTCCCTGTCAAGTTTATTTCTGTTGAGATACTGTTAAACTTTATTTCTAATATGACTGTAACCATTACCATGACTCTGTTAATGCTTACACTTCCTTAAATATAGTTAGTTGAAGTTCAAAACTGAGTCCATGTCTGACAGATTTTTTATTTTATTAAATATTTTATTCATTTCAGAGAGAGAGAGAGAGAGAAAGAAAGCATGAGTGCGGGGTAAGGGAAAGGGGGCAGAAGCAGACTCCCTGCTGAGTAGAGATCCCAATGTGAGACTCAATCCCAGGACCCTAAAGGCAGATGCTCAACTACCTGAGTCACCCAGGCACCTCCTGACGGCTATTTTAATTATGCTGGTCAACTTTTTACTACAATCAAGATTAACTCTGTATTTTTCAAGACCAAAACCAAGGTAACAAAGTAGAGGCAAAGAGAAGTTAACTGTCTCCATTTGTGTACATTGTTTCTGGACTTTCAGAGAACGCCATATCTAGAACTTTCTGAATGGCAGTCTAGAAGGAAGGATTTAGAACATATACTCCATATCAGATCATGGAAAAGAAGCACTTTTTCTTGAAGTTTTAAGCAAAGGAATAGAAAAGACCTCTCCAGTATGGTCTGTGAACTGTATTCTTGTTAGCCTAAGCATGTTTATGGAACATCAGTGGCATCAACATCTGTGAGTCTCTTTAGAAATGCAGAATATCAGGTCCTATCTCCCACATTCTAAATTATATTCTGTTTTTATCAAATTCTGCAGGCAATTCATATATGTACAATAAAGTTTGAGAAGCACTGGTCTAGACAACCTTCACCAAAAATAAAAATTATACTTCATGTGAGTTTCTTAGAAATTTGTGCTAACTGTGCATTTATTTCAATGGATTTAGGAGTTATATTTGCATATTCTCTCCTAGTTATAAGCAGTAAGTTCAGTTCAATAAGATAATTCAAATGTTTGTACTAGGCAAAACCCAAGACACATTCAAACTAAGTATTACATTAAATTTTAAACACAAATGTATTTCAAAGGAATTCAATCTATATATTTTGAACTAATTTACATTTAAAAATTTTAAAGCACACTTTTGATGTCTATAAAGTTTCAAGAGGTGTGTGTGTGTGTGTGTGTGTGTGTGTGTTAATACCAGAAACTTCAGAATATTATTCATGGATCCTGAAATTTAAAACTAAAGTTTTAAAAATATATTTAACTTAGAAAACTGTGATTTACAATTCCAGTCCAAATTAGCATTACTTAAAATAATTCATTACACCAAAGTTTCAAGATAAAGAAAAAAATCCATTTAAAGCAATCAATTTGCTATTTTTAACACTTTGCAGCAAAATATAGTGATAGGCTTCGATTATGCAATTTTAAGCAAAATGTTAAAACTGCAGTGACATATGTGGGTGAATACTTAATTTTTTCCTTATATTACCTCTGAAGTAATTTTCAAATATTAAGACTAAAAATGGGATTTTCTTCATAGGCATGCTGTTTAGATGTATGTGAAAGATTGATAGTAACATCCTAAAACAAAAACAAACAAATTCCAAAAAGTGCAATAATACCAAATACCTGAGCAAAAAGTGTAGAGAAGAAAGTGATACAATTAGTGGGGTGCACAAAGTCTAAGAGAAAGCATAAATTATACAATCGGATCTATCATATTTTCCATAAATAAGTAAGAGAGTTGCATTAGCTTCCTTGTAAATGAGTCGGGAATTGGCCAGGCATACTCCTCATTTGTCTCTCTTTCACTAATATATTTGTCTTCTTTCTCCTTAAATCAAATGAATGATCAATATGATGTAGCTATGGGGATATTGACTTGGCTTTCCTATGGTCTCAGAGAATAAGTCTTACTGATATTTTGACTGTATATAATTCTTATGTAAAATAAAACTGCTGAAGATGATGATCTATCATCTAATTTGAAGTACATGATAATTCTATTAAAAACAAATTTTAATGGGACTTGCTGTTTCTCTAAATTACCAATACACTCTCCTAAGTTATTAAAACTTTATTGAGCAAGAAAACAATGAATTTTCTTATCAAGTTCATCATTAAATAATCAAAGAACTCTATTCTTTTTTTTTTTTAAAGATTTTATTTATTTGACAGAGAGAGATCACAAGTAGACAGAGAGGCAGGCAGAGAGAGAGAGAGGGAAGCAGGCTCCCCGCTGAGCAGAGAGCCCGATGCGGGCCTCGATCCCAGGACCCTGAGATCATGACCTGAGCCGAAGGCAGCGGCTTAACCCACTGAGCCACCCAGGCGCCCAAAGAACTCTATTCTTTATGCCGTGCTCAAAATTAAGCAGATATGAATTGGGATTGATTGTATCACCTGTCTTTTCTGCAAGCACAGGTATGTATGAATGCAACTCTTACTTATTTTCAGTCCTTTCTTTTCCTCTCTTTCCTTTCCTTTCTTTTTTCCTCTCTCCTTTTCTTTCTTTCCATTTTCCTCCAACTTTTTGTTTGTTTTTCTAAGGGCCAGAAACTTAAGTGTCAAAATACAATCAAATAGCTATCAAGAACAAAGACCCCAATTTTTTAAAACCTGAGGCAAAGAATTATGTTTTTATATCTTGTCAATATTTCTTTACCATGTTTCTGAATGACAGAGCTGTACTATGCTGACTTGCATTTATTTTCAGAACAAACAGCTATGCACAGAAATACTGACAATAGTGTTTTTACAAGCTAAAATCTCATTTTCCTTAAGGATTTTTTTTTCTTCATACTGTTCCATACACTTGCAGCCTAAATTTCTAATTTTAGGCAATACAAAAGTACCTGAATAAGACTGCCTTGTCATCGTGAAGCCTCACCTAGCACTGGGATGTCTCAAAGAGCTACTAGAAGGTTATGTAGAAACAGAAGCTGAAACCAAATCATTGGATAGAGCTGCAGTTTCTAAAGGTCAATCCATACCTTACACCAAGTGAAAGCCTAGGGCCATCAGAGTACTTTAAGCTTGGGCAACAACATATGAATAGTAAGAACACTGACCTTAACAAAGTACACCCTGTAGGGGGATGATGGCTCTCGAAATATGCTATTTATGAATATTCCATTTTCTTATAATCCAGTTAAAATTTTCCAAGTGCAATAGTAGAATCTTTTATGCCCTACATCTAACCTGAAATCACTAATTTTTTACTAATATAATTCCCTAAAATCTATTAAACTATAGGAAATATGAGATCAGAAGCCAAACTTTTTAGAATTTTTACATAATTCATATACTCAAGTATTTAACATTGTAGCCCCAAAGAGTCCTTCTCAGTCCTGACTAATAGACTTGAATATTGGCAATCTGCCTGGTAAAATCTATGGACAAATTAACACCTTGTCTGGTCCTGACCTCCTGACCCATTACCGTTAAACTAACTTAGTTATTTCCTACTGAATACAACTCTGAAATTAAATATAAACCCAAATATCTCTCAGTCCAGATCACCTTATAAAAATAAAAAACAAAACAAAACAGTGGTTTATATGATTACACTTTATTACTGTTTGGAAATTTCAGTGCATTAGATTTTAAAGAAAAATGATCTTCAAAGGAGCTTGGCTGAGATTTGATGGAATTCTAGTGTGACACAAGTACATACCTAATTGAAGACAATCATTACAGAACACATACCTAATTTCCTTGGCAGGCAGAAGACATACTTTTAAGGAATGGTAGAAGGTAGATATTATGGTTATGAAAACAACTTAAATGAATGATTAGTGGGAAAAAGCATTTTGAAGGGGACTTACTGTTCACTATATACCCTCTTAAAACTCTGATGTTTATACTATGGTCATGAATGTCATATTATAAAGTACACCATATAATGTACAGTTGACCTCAAACAACACAGATTTGTACTGCACAGGTCCACTTATACGGCATTTCTTTTTTTTTTCAGTAAATACAGTACAGTACTGTAAATGTATTTTCTTTTCCTTATGATTTGCTTAAATAACATTTTTTCTCTAAATTATTGTAAGAGTACAGTATAGAATACATATAACATATAGAATATATGTTAATTGATTATGTATGTTATCAGCAAGTCTTCCAGTCAACAACAAGCTATTAGTAGTTAAATTTTTGGATAGTCAAAAGTTATAAGTGAATTTTTGACTGTGCAGGAGATTGGTACCCCCAACTTCAGTGTTGTTAAATGTCCAACTACATTAGCATTTTTAAGTAGTCAAAATCAACTTTAGAGACAGAAATAATACTCTATTTAAAGATAATTACCAAAAAGTTGTATTAAAGAATTTTTATTAGTGATTAATATATATATAAATATATAATATATTATATATAATACATATATTATAAATAATATATAAAAATATATTTATATATAAATATTATATATTTGGTAATATTGAATGTTATTAATGTTTATTAATATTAATAAAATTAATTAATTTTATTAATATTTTAATAGTAACTTAAAATATTAAGTTACTATTCTCAATAGTAACTTAGGGTTACTTAGCAATAGGGTATTGGACACTAAAACGGAAATGACTTATCAAACGGAAATGACTTATCAATGAACTCAACAATTCTTCCTAAGAAAGGCAGTAAGATGGAGTACGGGAGAAATGAAGAAAAAAAAGAAGCATCATTTTATTTCAAGAAAAAGCATTATCTGTTCTTTCCTCTTCCAACGTACATGGAAAAGAAGACTGCAGTGAGAGAGTTTAAAAGAGGCAAAGGAGGTGCTCTGTCAGTATAATCTGACTGCAAAGGCAGAGACAGTGAGTTAACAGTGATAGAAGTAACAAGAAATTATAAAAATACTATAAAATGAGTGCCAAGCAGTCACTGAGAACCTCGATACAAAGAAGTCTAAATGCTGAAAACAAAATAAAAACATTTAAGTTAAAAGAAACAAATTATGTTTAATTCAATGGCAAGGACCTATGTTTATATGAAATAGAAGACCCAGAGTTTCCAAAGGGGTCCTACTTGGGTGGTGGCTTAGAAGTCAGACTATTTATATTTAGTCCAAATTCTGCATCATACTAGCTAAGCAAACTTGGCCAAAATATAAATACTCCTACCCCTCTGTCCCCATTTCCTTGGAATGATTTTTTTTTAATATTTTATTTGTTTATTTGAGAGAGAGAGAGAGAGAGAAAGCACATGAGAAAGAGGAGGGTCAGAGGGAGAAGCTCCCTGCTGAGCAGGACGACCAATGCAGGACTTGATCCTGAGATTCCAGGATCATGACTGAAGCCAAAGGCAATTGCTTAACCAACTGAGCCCCCGGGCACCCCAGGACTATTTTTTTAAAGATTAACTTTGCAAGACAAAATCCACATACACATACATATAATGTAAAACACACACATACATATAATGCAGCAGTAAATATCATTCTACAAAAAAAAAACAAAAAAACAAAAAAACAAAAAACTAGAGTCATAGTCATAGTCACATTTGCTGGCTTGCAAAAACACCTTATCAATCTACCAGTTTTTCTTCTTCAGGAATTAACATGCAAAAAGAAAGCACAAGAAGTTGGGGGGATTCCTTGGTTTTAAGATTCACTGCTCCAATTTAGCATTTCAAAGTGAGGCTTATTTACCAAACCTCCAGTTACCTAAACACAATTAAAACTCATAATCACTGATCAAAAATTAAAATAGTTTGTGTGAGAACATCACACAACACATAAGACCTCTCTAGGAGCATCACCCGCAGAGCTGTTAATGAACAGGCATCTGAGAACATGCCTTGACCTTGTTTCTCTAGATAGAGGGGAAAGAGTACAACACAAAGAGGACAGAAGAAAAGTTAAGAAAGTCAAGCTAGATTTAGAAAAGTTATATATAAAAGCAACTTTCCAAGAAAGAATGCATGAAAGGAGGAGGCTTGGAAAGACGGTAGAATAGGAAGACCCTAAGCTCACCTCATCCCATGTTTACAACTAGATATTGATGAAGTTTTAAAATATAGGTGAGGCTCAGTGGGGTGAGGTCCAGAACTAATGACCAAGAAAGAATTCTTGAGACATCTTTGGTGCAAAGTGATGGTTTATTAAAATGGTGGTTTATTAAAGCATGGGGACAGGACCCATGGACAGAAAGAGCTGTTGCCCTGGGGATGTGAGGGGTGGCAGGTTAGGTACTGCGGGGGTGGGGGAAGTAAGGAAAAGGGAGGTTTCAGAAGACCTATAAAATCCAAGGGCCTTGCCATTATCAAGGTCATTTTCCCCTCTAACAAGGTATTAACATTAAGACTGGGGTGGGGGGGGGGATTCCTAAAGAATGTTACATATGTCCCACCCAGGAGTGAGATGAGGGAAGGTTGGAGAGTGTCAGCTTTTGTTTTGTCCTCAACCAGCCTTCTGTTCCCTCATCAATATCATTCATATACTGAATAAATAAACCAGAGAGGGATCCTAAGATTGGCAGAACAAACTCAATTAAATGTAGCAAAGCCACATTGGAGAGATTAGGAAGGGCAGAAACTATGGTCAGGAGCTGCCTACAGGAGGGAGGGAACGGTAGGCACTAAGAGGGAAAGTACCAGGAGTCCACAAGGGGAAAACAAATCCCCATAATGTCTGGACTTGAAAACCAGAGGGCCAAATTCTCTTGAGTTTGTATAACCAGGGGGACTGGGAGCCTGGAGCTTTAAAACTCAGCTGACTCAGCACTGTGCAAGCTGGGGGGGGGGGGCAGATGATAGCTGAGTTCCTACCTTTAAAGAGACAACAGCCCACAGACAGGCAACATAGAAGCAAGAGTTTGCATAACACCAGAAGTAAAGGGGAGGGATATCTGTTTATACTGATTTCAGAGTGCGTTGGTGGACTTCTTTGGGAACAAAGGAGCTGGCAGCCACCATTTTGCTCTCCTGCCACCCAAAATAAACACAAAGCCACCTGCAGGAGGTGGTATAGCACAAACACTTGCTACCTAGCCTGCTAGCAGTGTATCATACCCATGAGTTCTCCTTAGGACTCAGACACTCCAAGCCTATTAGCCTCTACCCTGGGCTCAGGGCAAATTATGTTAATACCATGTTCACCCTGCCCAATCAACACCTCAGTGCTTGGTGCCCCTGTGACTATCATACTTGAGGGGTCCAGCCTAGAGCTAGTGACTCGGTGCAAATTTCGCTAATCTCACACAGATACTTTGCCCCACCACCATGTGCACAGACACCCCCAGCCATCACCACCACCACAGTGTGCTGTGCCGCCACTGACCACTGGACTATGAGGGATCCCACATAGGACTCAGTACAAATTTTGCTAACACCACTACCCTACCCCCAGCATTCTTTACTCATGCTCCATCAGAGCTGGCTTACCTGGGTCTCACTAACATCATAGAGAGCAAACATAGCTCACAACAGGCAGAGAATCAGAGAAGACCTCTGGACTGAAAGGAAAAATTAGTAAGACACAACAGAAGGATGCAAGCAAACCACATGGAAGACTCCCCTGAAGTGCCAGGTTCAGGTGAACAGAGGATACTGAACTGCAGGGCAGTACAGGACCTCTGCTTCATAAAGCTACTGCTTTCAAGAGCAGAAGATGTAGCAGACCTTCCAAATACAGAGAAACAGACAAAGAGGTAGACAAAGTGAGGCGACAAAGAAATATGCCCCCCTAAAACAAAACAAAACAAAACAAAACAAAACAAAACAAACAACAACATAACAAAAACAAAACAGGACAAAATCAGAGCAGGAATATAAGTAAAACAGAAATGAGTAACATACCTGAAAGAGAACTTAAAGTAATGATAAAGATACTCACGGGACTCCAGAAAAGGATGGAGGACATCAGTGGGACTCTTGACAAAGAGATAAAAAAAATAACATATCAAAAACTAAGAACTCAATAAGTGAAATTAAAAATATAATAGAGGAAATAAATAGTAGGATACAGGTAGTAGAGGAACATATCTGTGGCATGGAGGATAGAGTAATGGAAAGCAATCAATCTGACCAGAAGAGAGGTAAACAAATAGTGCATAATGAGAACAGGCATAGGGAACTCAGTGACCCGATCAAGTGTAACAACATCCACATTAAAGGAATCCAGAAAAAGAACAGAGAGAAATGGGGGCAGAACATGTGTTTGAAGAAATAATTGTTGGAAACTTCTCAAATCTGGAGAGGGAAACAGGGATTCAGATTCAGGAGGTACAGAGATTCCATAACGAACTCAATGCAAGGAGGTCCACCAAGACATATAATAATTAAAGTGGCAAATAAAAGTGGTAAAGAATTTTAAAATTTGCAAGAGAAAAGAAGACAGTGACTACTAAAGGAAACCCCTAAGGCCACCAGGTGATATTTCAGCAGAAACTGTGCAGGCCAAAAGAAAGTGGCATGAGATATCCAAAGTCCTGAGAGGAAAAAATCTGCAGTCAGTCTAACTAGCAAGGCTAATATTCAGACTAGAAAGAGAGATAAAGAGTTTTCCATACAAACAAAAATTAAAAAGATTTCATGACCACTAGGCCCTCTAAGAAACGGTAAGGGGGATTCTGTGAATGAAAAACAAAAACCATAAGTATGACCAAGAGAAACAGGAAGCGCAATAGAAAAAAAAAAAAGCATATTTATAAAATTCCATAAGGAGAAGTGCAAAATAAAAGGATATAAAATATGATACCAGATACCTGAAACATAGAGGAGAGAACAGTAAAAATGAGTTCAAAATTATGCAACCACCAGCTTAATATAGACCTCTGTATGCAGAAGATGTTGTATGTAAACCAAATGGCAACAACAAATCAAAAGACAAGTAATAGATATGCAAAAAACATATGCAAAAGTTAGGAATCCAAGTATTATCACTAAAGAAACAGCAAACCATGAAAGAGGGAAAGAGAGGAAAAGATCACAGAAAAACTACAAAAGCAATCACAAAACAAATAACAAAATGACAACAAATACATATCAATCAATAATTACTTTGAATGTAAATGGATGAAATACTCTAATAAAAAGATACAGGGTATAAAAGAAAAGAAAAGACAGAGTGACAAAGTGGATAATAAAACAAGACTTATCTATATGTTGCCTAAAAGAGACTCATTTCAAACCCAAAGGCAGATTGAAAGTGAAGGGATGGAGAAATATTTATCATGTGAAAAGATGTCAAAAGAAAGCCAAAGTATTGACATTTATATTGGATAAAGTAGACTTTAAAATAGAAGGTATAAAAAGAGACAAATAAGGACATTATATGATAATAAAGGGCACACTCCAATAAGAAGATGTAACAATTGTAAATATATATATGTATATGTACCCAACATGGAAGAACCCAAATACATAAACCAGTATAACAAACATAAAGGAACTTATTGATAGTAATACAATGATACTGGGGGACTTTAACTATTTTCGTCAACAGACAGATCATTCGAATAGAAAATCAACAAGAAAATAGTGAGTTTAAATGACACACTGGATCAAATAGATTTAATAGATATATTCAGAATCCGTACTGAAAAAGCAGACATATTCTTTTCAAATACATACAGAACATTCTCCAGAACAGATCACATAGTAGGCCATAAAAAAGTCTCAACAAGTTCAAAAAGATTAAAGTCATACCATGCATCTTTTCTGACCACAACATTATGAAACTAGAAGTCAACTACAAGAAAAAATCTGGAAAGACCACTAATACATGGAGGTTAAATAACATGATACCAATCAATGGGTAAACCAAGAAATCAAATAAGTAATCCAAAAGTACATGGAAACAAATGAAAATGAAAACATAATGATCTAAAACATTTGGGATGCAGCAACAGCAGTTAAAAGAGGGAAGTTTATAGCAATACAGGTCTACCTCAAGAAGCAAGAAAAATCTCAAACAAATAACCTAACATTACACCTAAAGGGGCTAGAAAAAGAACAACAAACAAAACCTAAAATGAGTAGAAGGAAGAAAATAATGGAGATTAGAGCAGAAATAAAGGGTACAGACACACACACACACACACACACACACACAGATCAATGAAACCTGGAACCCGGAGTTGGTTCCCTGAAAAGAGCAATAAAACTGATGAACTTCTAGCCAGACTTATTGAGAGAGAGAGAGAGAAACAAAGGGTTCAAATAAATAAATAAAATCACGAATAGGAGAAATAACAACCAACATCAAAGAAATTAATACACTTGTAAGAGAATATTATGAAAAACTGCCACAAATTTGACAATCTAAGAAATGGATGAATTCCTAGAAACATATAGCCTACCAAAGCAGGAAAAAATAGAAATTCTGAATGGACCAATTACCAGAAAAGAGATTGAATCGGTAATCAAAATCTCCCAACAAAAGTCCAGGACCAGATGGGTTTACAGGTGAACTCAACCAAAATTTAAAGAGTTCACACTTATTCTGCAACTATTATAAAAAATAGAAAAAGGAAACGTCCAAATTCATTCTATGAGGCCAGTATCATCCTGATACCAAAACCAGATAAACACACACACACACACACACAGAACTACAGGTCAATATTTCTGATGAATATATATGCAAAAATCTTCAACAAAATACTAGCAAACAGAATCCAAAAACACATTAAAAAATCATTTACTGTGATTGAGTGGGATTTATTCCCAGGATGCAAGGCTGGTTCAAATAGTCACAAATCAATCAATGTGATATATCACATCAATAAGAGAAAGGATAAAAACCATGAGATCATTTCATGAGACATGAAGGATTTGGTAAAGTAGAACAATCACTTATGATAAAAGCCCTGAACAAAGTAAGTTTAGAGGGAACCTAACTCAACATATTAAAGGCCATACATGAAATACCCACAGCAAACATCACACTCAACTGGGAAAAACGGAGAGCTTCCCCCGCTAAGGTCAGGAACAAGACAAGGATGCTCACTTTTACCACTGTTATTTAACATAGTACTGGAAGTTCTAGCCACAGAAATGAGACAACAAAAAGAAATAAAGTCATCAAAATTGGTAAAGAAGTAAAACATTCACTCTTTGCAGATGGCATGATACTATATATAGAAAATTTGTAAGACTCCAATAAAAAACTACTAGAACCAATAAACAAATTCAGTAAAGCTGCAGTCTACAAAGTCAATGTGCAGAAATCTGTTGCATTTCCATACACCAATAATAAAGCAGCAGAGTGAGAAATTAATAAAATAATGCCATTTACAATTACACCAAAGATAGTAATGATAGTAACTTACCTAGGAACAAACCTAACAAAAAAATAAAAATAAAAATAAAAAAGAGGTGAAAGACCTGTATTCTGAAAACTGTAAAACACTGATGAAAGAAATTGAAGAAACCACAAAGAAATGGAAAGACACTATGCTCATGGATTGAAAAAACAAATATAGTTAAAATGCCTATATTACACAAAGCAATCTACATATTTAATGCAGTCCTTATCAAAACACCAACAGTGAGAGAGGGGCAAGATGGAGGAGAAGTAGGAAACCCAGTTTCAACCAGTCCCCTAAAGCGAGCTAATTATCTACCAGAACACTCTGAACACCCATGAAATCAGCCTGAGATGTAGGATTATACACTTCTGGATCTTCATAGGGGCAGAAGAAGCCAGTGGACAGGTAAAGCCTACTGGGAATGATTTGACTGATATCCGAGGATAAACAGAAGGGGAAGGGAGCTACCCGAAGTGAGCCATTGGAAAGTAATACCCCAATACAAGAGTGCCCTGTGACTGGGGACAAACATTAACTTGGAGTCTGGTTAATAGCACTCAAAAAGAGCAAAAAATCTTAAGGCAATTGGTGGAACCCAGCAGTCATGGGTGCAGGCCTAAGCCCATGGACCCAGGACGGCCACTGCCGGTGAACACCCATGCCAGAGACAGTGTGACAAAGCCTCCAGGCTGTGGTCCTTGAGCCCCCAGGTTTCAGCTACTTGCACCATCCTGCAAGGCGCACTTCCCATTGGCGCACAGAGTCTAATGTGGACAAAGCCAACGCTCTCTAGAACCATAGCCTTTTTTTTTTTTTTAATATAATTTTTTATTTTTTATAAACATATATTTTTATCCCCAGGGGTACAGGTCTGTGAATCACCATAGCCTTTTGCCCTCTGCGCATGCACTGCATGATCAGGGCCTGAACCAAGCTCGTCACAATCCCCTGAGAAAGTTCTGTGCGGGCGCTAGCTGGGAGTCTCTAGGACTGGCCAAGAGTCTGAACACCCCCAGCCTGGGCTTGAAAATCTCAGTATACTATCTCTGGTGGGGATCTCGCCAGTGGTCTAGACCCCAGACAGCAGTCCCGGCAAAGGCAACCACTGCAAGAAGGCCCTCTGGACTTTTTAGTAGCACGGAGGTATAGAGACAAGCAGGCGCTTTTTGGGCAACCCCTGAGACGGTGGCTGAGGAAGTGCACTGCCTGTGGGAGACTGCACAGTTCAGTGGAGTTTGCAGAGGGGAGAGTCTGTGTTCTGGGCCACCCAGGGGGGAACAGAATGAGGATTCTCTCTGAGGCAGAGGCCTGGGTGCAGTTTGCTTTCCACTAAAGATCCAAAAAGCCCCCCACCAAAACCACCAAAGAACAAAAACCTCCAGAAAACAAAAGCGTAAAATACAGGTTTTCTCAGAGCCCAGCCCCTTGATAGGGAGCAGGAAGACTCAACCCAAGCAAGACTGACTGAAAAACAATGTGGCAGTCCCCTCTCCCAGGAAGCTAGCTGAAAGAATGAGAGGACAACCACTATAGGGTCCCCATAAAACTGTAAAACCCCAATATCAGGGGAAAAGAAGATATTAAGCTCCTGGTATTGCTCTAAAACCTATATATTTCATAGATACACCTTTTATTTTTAATTCGTTCTCACTATTCTTATTATTTTTAATTTTTTAACCTATTTACTGTTATAAAGAGAAGTTCGATACAACAAATTCCATAATAATCTTTTAACTTGAACTTTTTTCATACACATACCCGTGTTTTTCTTTTTCTTTTCTATTTTTTTAAATATACATATAGAGAAAAGCTTCAAGGTAATCATCTTTCCCTAATCAATACAACCCCTATATATAAACCAGTTTTAATCTCCCTTTATTTCTGGAAAGTTGAGTCCTTTAACAAAAATATCAAGATACACCCAGGAAAAATTAAAATAACATTCCTCGCCCACACTGAGGATTTATAACCACCTTCCCATCTTTTTCTTCTGTCAGTGTTTCTATGTGTTTGTTTTATTTCTAGTATTATATAAATATTATACTTGGAGTATATTTCAGCTGGGTTCTTTTTTTTTTTCCCCTTGTCATTGACTTTTGTCATTTTGTTTGTCTATTTTTGTTTGTATACCTTAAAAATCTTACCTTTCGGACCCATTCTGGCTGGGTATTCTCTCTCTCTCTCTTTTTTTCTTTTTTCTTTCTTTTGGTGGTGACTTCTGATTGCTTAGAAGCATTCCAGGGTGCACCTTGCCTGGCTCACAGTTGATATATTCAGCTACACAATCCTTTAACCACCTCTCACCAAAATGACTAAGAGGAGGAATGCCAAGTAGGGGAAAAATTCAGAGACTGTGCCCTCTCCTTCAGAGCTACTGGATATGGACAAAAACAGTATGCTGGAAAAAGAATTCAGGGTAACAATTTTCCAGGCCATGGCTAGGTTGGAGAAAACCATTAATTACAACATGAAATCGATTAGCGCAGAAGAGAAAGCTGCCCAGGAAGAAGTTAAAAAAACCGTCAATGAGATCCATTCTAATTAAATTCTCTAACAGCTAGGGTAACTAAGGCAAAAGATAGAATTATAGATCTAGAAGATCAACTGATAGAGAAAAAGGATCAGGAGGAGGCCTGGAACAAACAGCTTAGAAGCCACAAAAACAGAATTAGGGAAACAAATGACACCATGAAATGTTCCAACATCAGAATTATTGGGATCCCTGAGGGGGAGGAGAAAGAACAAAGACTAGAAGATACAGTTGAACAAATTTTCCATGAAAATCTTCATAATCTGGAGAATGGAACAAGCATTCCTGTCCTAGAGGCAGCAAGATCACACCCCCCCCAAGGTCAACAGTCTAGAAAGACCTCTAGACATGTGATTGTGAAACTGATGAATCATAATTTTAGACAGGAGCACTTGAGAGCTGCTAGGGGGGAAGAGATTCCTTATGTACAGAGGAAGGTCCATCAGAATAACCTCAGATCTGTCCACAGAAACTTGGTAAGACAGAAAGGGCTGGCAAGACATATTCAGGGCACTAAATGAGAAGAACATGCAGACAAGAATACTTTATCCAGCAAGGCTGACTTTCAAAATGTATGGAGAGATAAAGAGCTTCCAAGACCACCAAGGTGGCACAAAAGAAGAAAGAACTCAAGAGTGTCATAGAACAGAAATTTACAGAGACAATCTATAGAAACAAGGACTTCATAGGCAACATTATGTCAATAAAAATGTACCTTTCAATAATTACTCTCAAGGTGAATGACCTAAATGCTCCCATAAAACAGCACAATGTTGCAGATTGGATACAGCAGGACCCATCCATATGTTGTCTACAAGAGACCCATTTGAACCTAAAGATACATCCAAGACTGAAAGTGAAGGGATGGGGAAGCATCTTTCATGACAATGGGTCCCAAAAGAAAGCTGGAGTATCCATTCTCATGTCAGATAAATTAGATTTTAAACTTAAGACTATATAGTCAGAGATAAAGAAGAACACTACATCATTCTTAAAGATCTATCCAGCAAGAAGATCTAACAGTTGTAAATATTTATGCCCCCAATATGGGAGGAGCCAACTAATAAGTCAACTGTTAATCAAGAGAAAGAGTCATGTTGATATCAGTACATTAACAGTAGGGTATCTTAACACACCATTCCCAGTAATAGACGGATCACCCAAGCAGAAAAGTTAATAAAGAAACAAGAGCTTTGAATGACCCGTTGGACCAGATGGACCTCCTATATATATACAGAACATCCCACCCTAAAACAACAGAATACTCATTCTTCTTGAGTGCACAAGGAACTCTCCAGAATAGGCCACATAACTGGGTAACAAATCAGAGCTTAGTCAAAACCAAAAGACTGAGATTATTCCATGCATATCCTCAGACCACAATGCTTTGAAACTGGAACTCAATCATAAGAAGAAGTTTGGAAGGAATTCAGACACTTGGAAGCTAAAGAATGTTTGGATAAACCAGGAAATCAAAGAAGAACTTAAACAACTCATGGAAACCACTGAGAATGAAGACACTTCGGTCCAAAACCTATGGGATACAGCAAAGGCAGTCCTAAGGGGGAAATATATAGCCATCCAAGCCTCACTCAAAGAAAATTGAAAAATCCAGAATATACCAGCTCTCTTTACCCTTAAAGAACTGGAGAATCAATAGCAAATTAAGCCAAACCCAGACACAAGAAGGGAAATAATCAAGATTAGAGTAGAGATCAATGAGACAGAAACAAGAGATACAGTAGAACACTCAACAAAACTAGAAGATTTTTTTTTTTTGAAGGAATGAGGAAGATCAATAAACCATTGCCAAACTAATTCAAAAGAAGGGGGGACACAAATTCATAAAACTATGAATTAAAAGGGATAGATCATGACTAACACCAAGGAAATAGAAACAATCGTCAGAAATTATTATCAACAGCTATATATGACAATAAGTCAAGCAACCTAGATGAAATACATGTATTCCTGGAAACCTATAAACTTCCGAGACTGAAACAGGAAGAAATTGACAACCTGAATAGACCAATATCTAGTAATGAGATTGAAGCAGTGATCAAAAACCTCCCAAAAATCAAGAGCCCAGGACCTGACAGATTCCCTGAGGAAGTCTACCAAACATTCAAAGAAGGAAATAACACCTATTCTCCTGAAGCTGTTTCAAAAACTAGAAACAGAAGGAAAACATACAGATATTTTCTATGAAGCCAGCATCACCCTGATCCCCAAACCAGGCAAAGACCCCACCTAAAAGGAGAATTTCAGACCAATATCCCTGATGAGTATGTATGCTAAGATTCTCAATAAGATCCTAGCTAACAGGATCCATCAGCACATTAAAAAGCTTGTCCCTAAGACTAAGTGGGATTTATCCCTGGGACAAAGCGTGGTTCAAGATTCTCAAATCAATCAATGTGATAGAACAAATCATAAGAGAAGAGAGAAGAGCCACATGGTCCTCTCAACCTATGCAGAAAAAGCATTTGACAAGATACAGCATCTGTTCCTCATTAAAATGACTCAAAGTATAAGGGTAGAGGGAACATTACTCAACTTCATAAAATCTATCCATGAAAAAAACACAGTAAATATCATCCTTAATGGGGAAAAGCTGACAGCCTTCCCTTTGAGATCAGGAACATGACAAGGATGCCCACTCTCACCACCCTTGATCAATATAGCACTAGAAGTCCTAGCATAACAATCAGACAACAAAAATAAATAAAAGGTATTCAAATTGGTAATGAAGAAGTCAAACTCTCTCTCTTCAAAGAGGATATTAATACTTTATATGGAAAACCCAAAAGATTCCACTTCCAAACTACTAGAACTTATACAGCAATTCAGTAATGTAGCAGGATACAAAATCAATGTACAGAAATCAGTTGCTTTCTTATATACTAACAATGAAAATACAGAAAGGGAAATTAGAGAATCTATTCCATTTACTATAGCACCAAGAACCATGAGATACTGTGAATAAACCTAACCAAAGAGGTAAAGGATCTGTACTTGAGGAACTACAGAATACTTGTGAAAGAAATTGAAGAAGACACAAAAAGATGGAAGACAATTCCATGCTCATAGAACAAAAGAATAAACATTGTTAAAATGTCTATACTGTCTATAGCAATCTATACACTCAATGCTATCCTGATCAAAATTGCACTGGCATTTTTCAAAGAACTGGAACAAAAAATTCTAAAATTTGCATGCAACCAGAAGAGACCCTTCAGTGTTAAGGATATGTTGAAAAAGAAAAACAAGGCTGGAGACATCACGTTGCCTGATTTCAAGCTTTACTACAAAGCTGTGATCACCAAGAGAGCATGGTACTGGCACAAAAGCAAACACATAGACCAGTGGAACAGAGTAGAGAATCCAGATATTGACCCTCAACTATATGGTCAAATAACTTCAACAAAGCAGGAAAGAATATCCAGTGGAAAAAAAGACAGTCTCTTCAATAAATAGTGCTGGAAAAATTGGACACCAATGTATAAAAGAATGAAACTCAGCATTCTCTTATATCATATGCAAAGATAAAGTCCAAGTGGATAAAAGACCTCAAGGTGAGGCAGAAATCCATCAAAATCCTATAGAAGAACATAGGCAGTAACCTCTTCGACATTGATTACAGCAACTTCTTTCAAGATATGTCTCCAAAGGCAAAGGAAACAAATGTGAAAATGAACTTTTGGGACTTAATCAAGATCAAAAGCTTCTGCACTGCAAAGGAAACAGTCAAGAAAACAAGGAGGCAACCCACTGTATGGGAGAAGATGTTTGCAAATGTCACTACCGACAAAGGGCTGATATCCAAGATCTATAAAGAACTCCTCAAAATCAACACACACAAAACAAATAATCAGGTCAAAAAATGGGCAGAAGACATGAACAGACACTTCTCCAAAGAAGGACATACATTGGCTAACAGACACATGAAAAAATGTTCATCATTATTAGCCATCAGAGAGATTCAAATCAAAACCACATTGAGATACCACCTTATACCAGTTAGAGTGGCCCAAATCAACAAGACAAGAAACAAGTGTTGGAGAGGGTGTGGAGAAAGGGGAACCCTCCTACATTGTTGGTGGGAATGCAAATTGGTGCAGCCACTTTGTAGAACAGTGTGGAGATTCCTTAAGAAATTAAAAATAGAGCTACCCTATGACTCTGCAATTGCATTACTGGGTATTTACCCCAAAGATACAGATGTAGCAAAAAGAAGGGCCATCTTTACCCCAATGTTCATAGCAGCAATGGCCACAACAGCTAAACTGTGGAAAGAACCAATATGTCCTTCAGCAGACGAATGGATAAAGAAGATGTGGTCCATATATATAATGGAGTATTATGCCTACATCAGAAAGGATGAATACCCAATTTTTGTAGCAACATGGACAGGACTGGAAGATATTATGCTGAGTGTGAAATAAGTCAAGCAGAGAGAGTCAATTATTTTATGGTTTCACTGACTTGTGAAACATAAGGAAAAACATGGAGGACACTGGGAGATGGAAAGGAGAAGCAAGTTGGGGGATATTGGAGGAGGACACAAACCATGAAATACTATGGACTCTCAGAAACAAATTGAGGGTTTTGGAGGGGAAGGGAGTGGGAGGCTGGGTGGGCCTGGTGGTGGGTATTATGCAGGCACATATTGCATGGAGCACTGGGTGTGGTGAATAAACAATGAGTTCTGGAACACTGAAAAGAAAGTAAAAAAAAAAAAAGAAAAGAAAAAAGAAAAAGAAAAAACCATCAACAGCATTTTTCACAGAGCTAGAACAAAAGGATTCTAAATTTATGTGGAATCACAAAAAAACTCTGAATAGTCAAACCTATTTTGAAAAAGAAAAAAAAAAGCTGAAGGCATCACAATTCCAGACTTCAAGTTATATTACAAAGCTATAGTTATCAAAAATATGATAGTTGTATAAAATAGACACTTAGGTCAATAGAACAGAATAGAAAGCCCAGAAATAAATCCACAATTATATGGTTAACTAATCTTCAACAAGGTAGGAAAGTATTAAATGGGAAAAAGAATGTCTCTTCAAGAAATGGAGTTGGGAAACCTGGAAAGCAACACACAAAAGAATGAAACTGAACCACTTTCTTATACAATATACAGAAATAAACTCACAATGCATTAAAGACCTAAATGTGAGGTATGAAACCATCAAAATCTTAGAGAAAAGCACAAGCAGTAATGTCTCTGATAGCAGTCATATCATCATTTTTCCAGATGTCTCCTGAGGCAAGGGAAACAAAAGCAAAACTAAACTATTGATATTACATCAAAATAAAAATCTTCTGCACAGCAAAGGAAACAATTAACAAAACTAAAAGGTAAACTACTGAATGGGAGAAAATATTTGCAAATGACATATCCTATAAAGGGTTAGTATCCAATATAAATAATTTATACAACTCAACACCCAAAAAACAAACAACCCAATTAAAAAATGGACAAAAGACTTGCATGAACATTTCTCCAAACAAGACATCCAGATGGCCAACAGATATATGAAAAGATGCTCAGCATCACTGATCATCAGGGAAATGCAAATCAAAACTACAATGAGATATCACCTAACACTGTCAGAATGATATAAATCAAAAAACAAGAAGAAATGAGTCTTAGCAAAGATGTGGAGAAAAAGGAACACTCATGCACTGTGTGTGGGAATGCAAACCAGTACAACCACTGTGGAGACCAGTATGGAGGTTCCTCAAAATTTAAAATAGAACTACCCTATGATCTAGTAATAACTCTACTGGATTTTTACACCCCAAATACAAAAACACTAATTCAAAGGGATACATGCACCCCTATGTATATAAGAGCATTATTTACAATATCCAAATTATGGAAGTAGCCCAAGTGCCCATCGACTAATGAATAGATCAAGAAAATAGTGTGTGTGTGGGTGTGTATGTATGTATGTAATAAAAACAGAATATTATTCACCCATTTAAAAAATAATGAAATCATGCCATTTGCAATGATATGGATAGATCTAGAGAATATAATGCTAAGTGAAATAAGTCAAAGATAAATACTACATAAATACCATATACTGTGGAATTCAAGAGACAATACAAATGAGCAAAGGAAAAAGAGAGAGAGAAACTAAGAATCAGACTTAACGATAGACCAATTGATGGTTATCAGAGTGGAGGTGGGCAAGGCGATGGGGAAACAGCTAATGGAGATTAAGGAGTGCACTGTGATGAAGACTAAGGCATGAAATTACTGAATCACTATATTGTACACTTGAAAATAACACTGTATGTTAACTATACTGGAATTAAAATAAAAGTAAAAAAAGAAAAATTATATACACACAACATATGATGACTAGAGTTAACAACAATTATACTGCATGATTGAAAATTGCAAGGATAGTAATTCTTAAAAGTACTCATCACAAGAAAAAAATTGCAATGATGTAAGGTAATAGATGTTACCTAAACTCATTGTGGTAAACATCTCTAAAAAAAAAAAAGTAAATTTCCATAGTGTGTTCTAAATAGATATATTTATATAGTAGTTACTAATATAACGCTATCACAAATTCTTACAACTTCTTTTTACAAGTTCTTACAACTTCAAACCGTATTTATTTTTAATTTTTCTTCATGGAAGAATACTATGATACTATTACCCTGATGTTTAAATTTAAAGAATCTATATTATGGGAATTCTAAGAGGAAAATGAGCAAGTAAATATTCTAATAAAAAAGATGAAATATATTCAAAAGACCCAGACTACCAACCACAAATATATGTATATGTATATATATATATATATATATATAGCAAATAAATGTAATTACATATCAATAGAAAGGCCTAGTTCTCAGTACATTTCTTTTTAATGGAAGAGCTATTGTTGGGACATAGAATGTTAAAATTTTTTTTTACTATTCCTCACCTGATATAAGTTACCATCATCTTAGTTCAGAAAACAGTGATCTTGAACAAACTATGGATTTTCCTCCTTATGTTCATAGAATACCAATGATAGTAGACAGGAAAATTTATGCCATGTGTTTCTGTTAATTAAGCTCCCTTGCTTGTAAGCCATTTCAAGAATAGAAGAGAAATCTCAATTCAGGAGTCTCCAGATATTATTAACTCATGGTTAAATCATTTCTATTACTTTCATAAATATTATTTTTAATTTGCAAGAGCTCTTTTATTTAATAAATAGTTAACATATACAATAGATTCTCCTTTGATACTGGTACCCCAACTAGGGCTCTGGGAATTTTGCCTATATATATATATATATATATATATATATAATTAAATTTGCCCTATATTATATAAGTATATATAATGAAACAAATATGACACTCTATTATATATATACTAATATGACACTATATTATATAAAAACTATAAATTACATATATATTATATACACACAGACACACACACATGCAGAGGCAAGCTTGGACCTAATACTATTACCTGAATTCTTAAATGGATATATAATTAATTGGCACTAATACTGTGTATTTGGGAATGCTGGAAAGAGATACAGGTTATTAGAATTCTGAGTTCCATTGATTCCTAAGTAAATTACATTTTCTTGGTGGAAAACTGAGCTCTTTTGGATATTTGTATGAAATGAAGAGCCAATCATTCTCTGGCCTCTTTTCCTTCACTAGGAGGGTGCAGCAGGGTTCTTGAGGCAACACTGTGGGTTTTGCCACATTTGGAAGAAACCCTTGCTATCTTCTTTGTGTCCCAGCCCCTCTAAAATGACTCAGGGAGACTGGTGCTATTATATAAATGAGTAAATGAGTATGCAATAAGTCTTCAGAAGTAGTGTGGAGACTTACTTAGATGCTAATGATGTTCAAGTTAGAAAATATCAGGTTAGATGGAGTCAGTAGACAGTTTTTCTTATTACTTAAACTTATTTGCAACAAAAAGGAAGTAAAGAGTTTAAGTTTTCTGTTGTTTATCAGTTTTGGCATTTGATTCATACGCATTTATGTAATAATGGTCACATAGTGTTTAGGACAGTTTTTTTGGGAAAGGGTAAAGATTGAATACAAATAGGGTGTTCTTATAAAAATGCAAACCTGAAATGAAAAATGAGCTGAATTGCTCTACACACAGAGTAAGAGTGAATTAGAATTTGAATTCTGCAATTCCTAAAATACATTTTTTTAATATGAGAAAAATCAGAATTTTTATTCCCAGCACAGTTATTCCATATATTTATTTATTTATTTATTTATTTTTTAAGATTTTATTTATTTATTTGTCAGAGAGAGAGAGAGGGAGAGCGAGCAAGCACAGGCAGATAGAATGGCAGGCAGAGGCAGAGGGAGAAGCAGGCTCCCTGCCGAGCAAAGAGCCCGATGTGGGACTCAATCCCAAGACGCTGGGATCATGACCTGAGCTGAAGGCAGCCGCTTAACCAATTGAGCCACCCAGGCATCCCTATTTATTTATTTTAATTGGGAATGACATATATGTTGCAGTATTGGGGACATTAGTAAGACCTCTAAAGCCTTACTTCTCAACACGTAGACCAAGTTCCACAACACTAATGACTGCAAGTTTATTAGAAATGAAGAATTTCAGGAACAGTTGAATTAAAATCATTCCTCTAGAACAGTTGAATTAAAATAATTTTCCCAAGATCTGCAGATCATTTAAACACACAAGTAACTATGAGAAGCACTACTCTGAGGGTCTTAGTCTGGTCAGAGTTGATGTTATCCTCAAATATGGTAGAAACAGATAAACTAGCAAGTGAGTATCAGCTACTGAAAGAGAAGAATTGATAGATCTTGGAGACGTTTATTTAGAAATGAAGTAGAGGCAATTGTCACTGATTCAGCAGTTCAGTGAGAACAACTTATAAAAATGACAGTGCATTTTATAATATAATAACAACAAAGAACAAAAATAGGATAAACTTTGAATTACAAAATACTCCATGAAGACATAATCCAGATACTTTAAAGCTGGTTTTGTAATGATAGCTGAGCTCAAGATGAAAATAACAAGGTAAAAATGAAGCTTCAGATCATTCCAATTGTGACTTCAATTGGTAATTTCTTGTTTTCTTTCTGTCCTCAAGTATCTTACCAAACCCTTCCATTTGTGAAAAGATCCTGTTGTTCTTTGGAAGATGGAGTCAATATTTTCCAATTAAATATTTCCCAAACACATGAAACTGCTGAAATTACGACCAGCTCTACCTCAAGGCCTACTTCAAAGCTGGCATCTGATTTATGAAGACACTTGGGACTTCTCTAACTCAAGATGATCTAGATACCATATTCCTCTTATCTAAGAAGATAAGTTTAATGGTTTTAAAACAAAAAGCTAAATATATTATTTTTAATATCCTTTTAACACATTTTTATGTGTCTCCATTTCATAGCAACTTATTTCCTTATTGTCTCACAATAACTAAACACCAATTTATTAAATCTTTACTGATCCCATCATTTAGCAGAGGCAAGGTTGGCATTAGATATACAGAAAGGAGAAATCAATAGTATGGGTCTCTGTCAGACTATGACAAATAAAAAGTCATTAATTTTATTAAAATACAATGGCTATATGAAAGGTACACAAGCTACTATTCGTGTATATGTAGCGTCTCTGGGGAAACAGGAATGTTTTAAAAGTATTTTAAAAATATATATCATAGTCTGTGGCTTGTGTTTGTATATTTTCCCAAGTATTTTTCTCCTTCACATTATCTCTCTCTCTCTCTCTCTCTCTCTCTCTCTCTTTTTTTTCCTGGCACAGAAACATAGTAGACACTAATTTAATACTATGAGTAACTGATAACCAAATCATGTCCATATGCTCTATTAAAAATAGAAAAATAAAATTAAGATTATCTATTTGAGAATAATCATTTGTTAAAATCAGGTTGTTAAAAATGATCTTTATTTGCTCTACTACCTATTTAATCAAAAATAGTGACTCAAGAAGGATTAGTTAATATTAAGAGTTACCCTTTGTACAAATAAATTCAAAGAGGGGATCCTTTCCTTCCCTGATATTCTTGGGAATTCTCATCTTCCCCCTTTCCTCCATTCTATAGCAAACCCTACTGTGTCATCTCAAATACCCATGCCTTATCAAATTCTAGACTTCCTATAATTCTAACTAAAGGAGTAAGATCCTTCACGGTTGAAATGAGGTGCTGAAGAATGACTAAAGGCACTAAAGACATGATCCTTTTTCACCTCATCAATGTCAGTTCTTCCATTCATGGCCTATTTTGGTACTTCCCCTTTTTCCACTCTGAATTTGTCAGTGACATTGAATGTGCAATATGGAGCAAAAAGAAGTATACTGTTGAAGCCACAGCTCAATCATGTTTCTCAAGCCAGAATGTAGGAAACTGAGGAGTAAGGTTGATAGGGGATGCAATCTTAATTGTAAGTGCCAAATATCATTTATTTTTAATTTATTACTGGTTGGTTCGGAGGCCATGCCCACTATGTATATTTTAGGGTAACAGGTATTCTGACCATGGTGGAATTAAGCAAAGTAATAGTTCTGATAATTAAGGTGAAACACATTTCCCCCCTCTCTAGTTTATATTTTTCAGTTCCTCTAAGAGTAAAGGGATACCTTATTAAAATTTAGTAGGATCCATAGAATAACTGAAATGTGAGCTTCAGTACTGATAAAGAACATGAAATGTTTCCAGTTGGTACATGTAGGCAGAAGTTAATCTAGAACCTGTTGTAAAGGCTTAAAATTTAATTAGCACTCTTTTATCTAGTTGTAGAAATTATTTAGTAAATTTTGGATTTCCAATAAAGTTTGGATTTTAAAGTTGGTAAACTGTGGGCTCTGCTAGGGTTTTTGGTTTGTTTTTGGGTTGTTTCTGGCTATAATTTGAAGGAATCCTCTATATCCTCCTCACATAAGTTTCTTCCTCTAGACAGTTACATATTAGACATAGGGTTAGGACTCTTCCAGTACATTATTAACTTTATTGGTTTTAAGAACCCTCAACTGAGATTGGGTTTGAGTCAAGAGAGCACCATGGGGATATTAGGCCCTCTATCTCAGACTATATAGATTTTTTTTTTAATTTTTAAAAGTTATAGTGTATCATCTGTGTCATCTGTTTAGGAGTGTGATCTTCAGCATGCTACAGAGTGACTACTCTTCTTCCACCTGAACAACCAATGATGGGCTTATACATTACAGAGTCTTTCCCTTAAGCAGGCCTTATGATGGTGGCCAGTGCCAGGTTAAGACACAATCAATGGTCATGGATAAAAGTCATTCCAGCTAGAGGTAATTATGGCTTATGGTAGAATTAAGACAGATGATTCAACCTCAGACACACAGATGGTTCCCAGACAAGACACAAGGACTGCAGCCATTTTAAAGAGGCCTCTCATTCCATACTACTGTCCTTAAATGCCAATTATCATAAACTTTCAACTTAGGTAGCTAAATCTATATGGGAGACGTTGGAGTGTTTAGCAAATGCAGTATAATGCAACACAGCTCAAAGCACAAACCATTTTCAGCAGCTCAAAGTAAAAACTTGCCAGTAGACAACAAAACCAGTTATAAAAACAAAACAAAGCAAAACAAAACAAAACAAAAACATTAGAAGAAAGACCCCATCCTCCTTCCCCAGCCCCATAGTGGTGGTCATTGTTTGGCCATCTTCCTTACAGTGTCAATTGTTTTATTCACGCCACAAAGGTGGGATGTACTCCTTCCTGCCATATATATACCACATAAAATTTGGTTAGATATTAAGCCCGATTATGCCACATTCAATTCAAGTGTTGTTTAAAAAAAAAGTTAATAGTCTTCACCACACGAAATTTATTATTACAATGGTACCAGCTGGAGGTGCTCATGGTGGTATCACACAAGAGTCCCCACCTTTTAGTCTCTGTTCAAAGAAAATGTGTACCTCCTCCATCTTCTCCCCATATGAGAAAATCCACTACAGCCATTTGCCTAAATGAGCCTCTTGACAAAATATCAAAAACAAACAAAGAAATAAAGACACAAGGATGTCTGACTTTCCCTCTGAAGAAATGAAAATGAGAAAAAGAAAGGTTGGCTGTCCTATCCTCTCCCCTACCCCTATCACCCAAATAAGTACCTGCTAAGAAGGCATTTCTGTTGCTTCCGAAGTCTTGAAATCATTATCAAAGGGTAGGACATCAAGAATGAATGCTGTGCATTGCGATGGCATGGATCAGGCCCCAGAAATCTGTCAGGTGGAGCACCCCTTTCTGGACTGTGTTGATGTGTGGGGAGGAGCATTTGAGAGCTCGTTGTGGTCCATCAGCCACATGGAATCTCATGCTGATGCTACATGGAATCTCATCCGCCGTGGGGTGGACTTCCAGAGGCCTGTGGACAACTTGTCCAGAAAGTTGCCCAGAAACAGGGTACCTTCCTTCAAGCCTTTGTGCTTAAAAGTATAAGTCACTTGCCCCAGTCAGGCAAGTGACTTATATTGTCAAAGGGGTCTCTGGGCAGGAACTGCCCGTGATCACACATGCACAAGGGGAAGACCTGGCCGGCCGCCGGTGTTAAACCTCAGGTTGTCTGTCAGCGAAGCCAAAGGACTCACTGATAAGCAGGTATGCTTTCATAACACACACGGGGAGACTGGCCACCTCGGACTCCTCGAAGATGTGGCCTCCGCTTCCTTTTGAGGACACTACAGAAGCCACCAACCATTTGTCCTGGGTATCATATCTCCGCACGGCACAGGGGCTCCAGCAGTCTTGCCCATTTGCTACGGAGGCGCGCTGGATGACGTCAGTTTGCAGCGACATACGGTGGACGTCGAAGTGCACGTCACGTATCTTCTCCTCACACCGTGTCGCTCTTCTTGGTGGCCTTCTAGATCTCAGCCATCACCCTGACTTGATCTTATTGAAATACTGCACCTCCTTGGTGACACCAATGAGGATGTTGGTGCATGTGTTATTGGTCGAAAATACCAGATCTTGCAGGTCTTGGGCATGTATTAGTACTTCTCAGCTAGTAAGCCGCGGGTGGCCTGAGCTTGTGGCGGGTGGACTCTTCAGTCTTGTCAGATGCCCTCGGCCTGACGGTCAGGGAGGGGCAGTGCCTTCACGGGCAGCCCATATGCTTGTTGGCAGACTTGGACAGACAGAGCATTTCAGCTCCTGGCTGACAGTTTCATGGTATGAGATGACTGGGTCCGGTTTTCTGATGGACTGATTCTCCGGTCCTTCAGGTGGATCTTTAGGAGCAGCTCACCGCCCCTGCAATGATATGCTCCTGCCATTCCACGATGATGCACTGCACCATGGGGTGCAATTTGGCAGTTGCTTCAGACCCTCCCCCCTCTACAGCAATTTTGACAAGTGGACTCACCGTTGAACTTCATCACCTGCATGTGGGAATGCTCCAAGGTGCTCATCATCAGAAACTGGTCAGCTCCCACCAGGCCTACGATGTTTCTGCGAGGTATGTCCTCAAAGCACTTATCATAAAGGTTATCCCCTGGCTCCCTTCAGGTACAGATCTTCTTTCTTCCCAACAGTGTAGTTGGGAGCATGTATTGTGATCATTTTGCAGCATTACAAATATTGAATCACTATGCTGTACACCTGAAAGTAACATGACGTTATTTGTCAATTGTACCTAAACAAAAAATGATTTCTTACCAAAAACAAAACAAACAAACCCACAAAAAAACAAAACAAACAAAAGCAAAAATAAAACAGAGAGAGAGAATATGAAAAAGGTTTATTACTCACCTAATAGAGCTTGTTTAAATATAGGGGAATCCCCCAAGCAGGTCCAAAAGTGGCACTTGGAGAGAACAGAGAAAAGAGAGTAGTTTGGCCTTTATTGAAATTAGGGGATTGATTTGAGTGAGTGTTACTGTGAATGGGCTGGCATTTGCATGATTTGAATTTCCTACTTTTGCCAAAGGAGGGAGCAGGAAGTCTTTCTAATCAGCTTAGCCAGTTCTGGGGCAGAAGGGGTAGGGTTTGAAAACTGTCCGCAGTTAAATGTCAAAAATGAAATCTATTAAGATGCCAGAAGAGTATGGTACTTAAGGACCTTTGCAGCTACTTCCTCTCCATAAATTATCTTTGATCCAATGTAACAAAATATTGACTTCTTTTTCCTAGAATTATGGCTTAAGGTGAGGATACAATGTATCATTATCTTAAGTTCTTAACATTCTAAATTCAGAGAGCCACCAGAAATTGGAATAATTGAGAGCTTCCAGTTAGAGAAGGAACATGTCAACCCTACTTGTCCCCCCTCCCCTTGCAATTACTATAGAATTAATATTGGAAAAACAATACAGTGTTTGACATTTTAGAGGGATCCCAGTTCATGGAAAATCTTCCCACTTTGAAGACCTAGAAGGGGACTCCATGAGATTTCTTTCTAAAGATTGGTAAATTCTTCAAGAAGAGGAAACAGTTTTCATTCTTTGTTTATATATCTTCTTAGAACAAGGATCTGCTGATATGTTCCTGTGTTAAATGAACAGAATAAAGGAGAATTGGAAGGAGAGAAAGGGAAAGAGAGAGAAGGAGAATATGTATGCAAATATATATATATATATATATATATATATATATATATATATACACATGTATGTTTGTGTAGGCCAAGCTGCAAGACATAGAATGAGCAGAAACACTTTCTCTAAGTGTTTAGGAGAAGCACTCGGCAGGGTCCCACCAGACCTAAAAGAATACAGTTGGGGAATATCATTTTGCCATTACACCAACATATTTGGGGAATGAAGGGACAAAGGGGACATAAGCATTAGAGGAATGCAGTATGAAGTTCATCAGCTAAAGGCCAACTAAGAAATGATCCCAAACCTACAAACTAAAAAATGCCTAGGAGGCTACACACAAATATGTCGTCATCATGGTGTGTTGGAGCTCATAGACAGGGAATATAACATTTATATCCAAGCAGGGAAAAGACTGCAGTCCTACATAAGGAAATAAGAAGATATTGGACAGTTTCCCTTTCCCTACTCATTCCTCAGCACCCAAGAGGAGGAGGAAGAAGGGGGTATAGAAAAGACAGACCATAATTTTCTCCCCTCAACTCTGTCTTTCTATAGCCTAAGGTAAGACTAATATATGCTACAGGTGAGAAAGGTGAGAGAGGAAAATTTACTGTTGAGTTTGAGAGTAAAACTTTAACTTCTGGCAAGTCAAAGTCTTAAATGGGAAAGTGAGATCAGTCCAGAAACTAAGGGAGACCAGAGAAGGTTTTGAATCTGTTTTTTGTTTGTTTGTTTTCTGTTTTGTTTTGTTTTGCTTTAGTGAACTTTTAGCAGGAAATTTTACCAATATAGTGCCACTTGAGGATAGTTATTAAAAAAACAAATTAAAAAAAATTATGCCAGATATTGTTACATAACTGGATCATTCTGACACTTAAGATCTCAGTGTAGGTGTTATATCCCTGTGGGGCTAACTCTGAGCATCATTTTTATGTTTTGCACCCTCAGTTGTGGATGGTTGAGTTGAGAAAGTACAGTAGACAAATGGAATTTGAAGGTCAATGTCGTCTCTTTTGTGTGTGTGCATGTAATTCACATACAGTTATCCAGATATGTTTATTATAGGAAATGTGATAACTCTAACCCATGGGATGGTTTATACACTAAGAATAGGGTTCAATAGACTAAAAACTAAGAAATGTCAATATTTGTTAAAGAACTGCTCACACAAAAATGAGAGAAAGCACATTTAAAAGTTGTAGGTGGGACCAGAATACCATGGAGTCCAACTCAAAGAAGGAAGGGAAGAGTGAAGAGTGTCAAATCCGGGGTGGGGGTGATCCTAAAATAAATACTAAGATGTTCCATTGAAGGTACCATTTCAGAGATCTGAGTATCTTAGCTATTTCTGTAACATTTATAGAGAAGTAGTTTGGATAATGAATGGTGTGGAGAAAAGTTGTTGAACACCAGCCATGGGAAAGTGTAGACATCCCTGTATGTGGTACAAATGGTCTTATAAAACACTAACAGAAAATTAAACAAATGAAAAATATTTTATCTACCTAATTTTAAAAATTATGTCAGCTGGAAAAATGTAAATAATGGGTATCTCTATGAAAAATAGTTCTTACCTGTTTTGCAATTTATGACATCATTTGATGATGCCAACTGTGAGAGCACTGGGGGAACTACCTGAGTCATCCTCCAGATTTGGGAGCTGGGTGACTGTACAAACTATGGAAGACATTTCTCTTCTCTAGATCTTAGCTCATGAATTTAATCAATTTTCATTAAACCTCTAGACTTTACATGTTTATTTTACTCACATGTCCACAAATAATTTCTATTCACACACAATATGGGAGAAATAAACCACCTGGTTTATAAAAAAAACATTAAAGCTCTAACTTTGGGCAATTGACTTATGCTCTTAGTGTCTCAGTTTCCTTGTTAAGAAAGTCAGAGTAGTAATTATAGTCACTCCATAATGTTGTGATGAGGATAAATGATATACTATACATAAAAATTTTCACTGAGTGCCTGGTATAAGGTGATTGCTTAATAAATGCTATCTATTATTATAATTGCACATAATTATAAAATGATATCTATTACATATATGTAAACATAAATACATGTGCGTTATTATACATACACATGCATATACATATAAAGAGAGATAAATATATCTACAGCCCTTTCTAGTTTATGTGAACATGTATTTCTTTTAAAATATTTAGCAACTTTGAACTTTATAAAACCATTTTTCACAAAATCCGTATGTGTAGATATGAACCTCAAAAAGTAGAATTTCTAGTTCTCAAGGATTCCCACAAGAGTAGAAAAATATTCTTTTCATGACTGGAAAAATAGAAGCACTTTTAGACAAATATGTACTGGAGACTATAATCCACTTTCCCTTCCTACCATGGCACCGACAGCATTATGAGCCAGAAAATTGTTTGAGCAGCCACAGATAAGGAATTACAAATCTGGAGGTTTGAGAGTTGTATAAAGCAGATGTAAGGTTAATTTGCATGGTTTAGTTCCCTCCCAGATTTTTTCAATATATTTCAATGGCTTGAAACTCTGAAAAACTGATAGAAAATAAAAAGGTTTCTATAGGCTGTCTGATTTCTTGCTGACTCAGCTGTCTGAAGGCAAAGCCAATTACTATGGCTTGCATTTTCTTGTGCAGAAACCAGAACATATTCATAGTTAAATAGAGCCATTAAATATTTAGGGGAGGGAAAAAAAGTTTTATGAATTGAGATGATAACAGCAAGAAACTGTGTATGGATATTTTCCTCTTAAACAACAAGAAAACATTTTTCTAAGAGTAACTTGAAAATCTCAAGCATGAAATATGATTTGATTTAATATCAATTCAATAATCTTTTTAAATGTTGATTTTTTTGGTTGGCATATAAGAAAAAAAATTCCTCTGATATAAAGCTAAATTTTATCCTTGGAGTAATAAAAGAACCAATATGGTCTTCTGAACAAAGAACTAGCTGAAGAATTGGGATTCTATTTTTGGCCTCACCAGTGACTTGCTCAGTGACCTTGGACATATCACTTAAATGGCTTTGTGCCTCAAGGTTCCCAGCTGTAATATAGAGATTATAATGCCTGCCCCTACTTCATGGGACTGTAGAACTATTTCAGCTGAGTTTGTTTAAAACACCAAAGGCTTTTGAAACTATCAGAAATAACGGTTAAATTCAAACAAGGTTGTATTTTATTAATTTCTTTTTACTGTTTGATTTGGTTTTCTTGTAGACTTCTATAATCCTTTTCCTACTAAAATAAATCACTGGGATAAAATTAATAGGTGGAGATTTTCATTGGATATTAAGGAACAATTTTAACAGTGAAGGGAAATTAAGAATACACTTCTGAGATCAACTGATATAATTTCTACTCCTTGGCATATTTAACTCATGATTCAAAAGAGAATTGTATTATGAACATGTAACTTAGAACTTCTCACTAAATCTGTAATTGGCAATTTTCTTCTTATTTCAAGCCTCTTTGCAATTTCTCCCCATGATTTCTTTCAATCAAGATTTTCTCATAATGCCCCTATAAATGTACTGATAATCCATCTTCATCTCTCCAAATCCAGAAGACCTATTAAAGCCCTGCTCAAATGCCATGTCCTTCTAGCTTCCTTCCCTCTTCATAACACTATTTGTCATCTAATAAGGAGTTCTGAGTAGTAGGAGGACTTGATAAAAGAGACAGTTTGTCATTGATGTTCCTGCTGCTTTGTAATTTCTTACAATTATAAATACATTTATACAATTATATATGTATATAATTATTATTTTTTGAAATTATTCTGTAAAAGAATTTTGAAAAGTTCTTGAACTCCAAACTAGAACTCCGTACTCCAACTACAGACATTTTATTTGCTCTGCTCTCATAATACTTCTTAGAGTCTTAAACTTTTGCACTATATTACAAAACTTAGAATCAAGGTACATTCAACATTTCTCACCTACAAGTGGAATAGTCTCAAACTAATCATCCTTCCTCCTGTCATATATCCCTCAGTCTATTCGGTGCCATAATTTGTTTTATATGCCTTTTTAAAAATATATTTATGTTTTTTGTTGTTGATTTAACTTCTTAAAATGGTCTCCAATGTAATGCTGAATTGTTTTCTAGTGTTTCTAAGTGCAAAAGCCTACGATGTGTCTTACAAAGAAAATACATGCATTAGATAAGCTGCAAGAGTTATAGTGCTACTTGCCATTAGTTCAAAGCTAATTAATCAACAATATATATTAAAGAAGGTGTCTTTAAAAAGAAATGCATAATCGTCAGGTAGGATAATCATAAAAAGAAATGCATAAAACAAGGTTATATACTGATTAGTTAATAAAGATGATGTGAGTGGTTCTTAGGAATATTACCTTGCATTTTCCCTAGGAGTGGTGGTTCTGTATTTGCTAATGTAACATGTGTGGTGACTTTCTAGAACATAACTGTCCACCAATAATAAGAAATGACTGGTACCTATTTTATTTAAATACAAACACGCCTTTGGCCATATTTTTAAAATCTCCCTTTCAGTTCCACATTAGTACCTGTCTTGTGCACATTTCCGGCTTTCTGGTCATTTCAATTATAGACAAAAATTTGGCCAACTTTAAAGACTCAGTTTCATATTCATTGTAATGCCCACCTCCTTTTTTTCTCACAAAACTAGCCAGAAAAAACTGGGTATCCCAGGAGTGAAGCTGAGGCATACCTCTTTTACTTTTCTTCTTGCCCCTCTTTGCCAAGATGGAATAGGACGAGTGGTTACTCATAGGTGTGTTTCTATAGTTTTCTCTTCTTTATCCCTGCTGCTCTTGTTAAGACTTACTGGCCATCGATACTCTCTGTGGCAGGCATCCAAATGCCGGCTCTCTTTTCATACTCAATCTTGCCCTCTGCACGTGATTATATCAGTTTACTTCAAAATAAACAGTAGCCAGCACATCTTTCTTTCTTTAATCATGCCATTCTTTATATCTAGTGTATGAGATATTCTATTATTTCTTCTTTTAATAGCTATAATGGTAATAATTAATGTTATTGTCAGATTTTTACTTTTCCTCTTTCTGGGAAAATGATAGTATTATTCTTTGCCATACCAGGTATTATATGAAGTCATGTGTTTTTGGTTTCCTTCTTTCTTTCTTTCTGAGTAGAAACCTCTAAGAAGCAGGCGTAATTTGCCACGTCCCCTTTCACTGCCACAGCAACCTATGTTTCTGTAGTTAGTAGAATCCCCACCAAATTACATTCTTGAGAGAATATAATGTGGAGACAAACCCACAGTACATCTATCAAAAGTAGAATGCTGCCTTAAAAAATAAAGAATGTGACATTGTCTTAGAAATTCAGCAAACTGTAAAAGACAGCTTTTTTCAGAAGTTAAAGATTACATTGGTAAAATATTTGATAAAATTATTGTTTGGAATAATTTACAAGGAAGATTGGATAACTAAGAAATGTTTAGATCTAAAGATTGGTAATGTGTTTCAGTTTGGGGTGATTTCTTTAAATATATGTTTAAAAAAAAAAAGGCAAGCTCAGAAAAAAAGTGACCAGTTTTCAAGAATGAATAAAAGTTAAAAAAAAAAAAAAAAAAAAGGTTGCCTGAGTGGCTTAGTCAGTTAAGTGTCTGCCTTCTGCTCAGGTCATAAATTTAGGGTTCTGGGATCAAACCCCACATCTAGGCTCCCTGCTCAGTGGAAAACCTGCTTCTCCCTCTCTCTACTTCTCTCTCTGCTTATGTTCCCTCTCTCTCAATCAAGTAAGTAAATAAAGTCTTTAAAAAAAATGAAAAAGGGATTTCAGAAACTTAGTTACTTCGAATGTTGAAAAATTTACTGAATTAAGACCTCAGTATGAAGAGATAATATTGAGAAAACAGTTTGATTCACAAAGGCAGATCAATGCTCAGCCTTGATAATTTCAGTCCATCAAAGTGATGATGTGATGTAACTGAATGTGAAATTGGTAAAAGATGCACGCAAATGACTCCTTTAAGTCAACAAGAGCTGGCTCTAGCATCCCCGTCTCTCATCTTCCAGTAAGCTATCTTTGGCTTGCTCTCACAATGATTGGACGATTCCCAGAAATAGGCAGAAATATTCAATACCCCTTGAGGCCTACATGCAGAACTGATATACTGTCATTTCCCATGTATTTTATTGCCCGAAGCGCATCACAAGGATAGCCCAATTCATGAATGTGGAAAGAGACTTCAAATCATGATATGAATTTCCACAAAGTCCCATTACAGTGGACACACATTTGTAGAACTTCTGATGAATGTTACTTAAGGCTGCAAATAAAAAAAGATGTTGATTAAGAAAAAAATATTAAATTGTAGCAGTCATATTTTTTATTGTAATGTTTCATTTACAACCATATGTATTCACATATTCCACTTTTAACATAATACTTCAATTACAACAATATGTATTCCATCTTAGCTGTGAGAGATGAAGAAATTTACAAAATTTCATTTCACCCATTAATCATCTGCCAGCCATTAAAATTAATTTTGTAATTATTGTTACATTTTTGGGTTTTTTTTTAAAGATTTTATTATTCATTTAAGAGAGAGAGAGAGCACAAGCAAGGGAAGAGGCAGAGGCAGAAGGAGAAGGAGGCTCCCTGCTGAGCTGGGAGCCTGACATAGGGCTTGATCCCAGGACCTGGAGATCATGACCTGAAGGGAAAGGAGACACCCAACCATCCAAGCCACCCAGGAGCCCCACATTTTTAGTTTTAAAGGCTGTCTTTAGACAGATTTGCTTTGATAACAACCAACCTCCAAACTTCAGTGACATAGAACATTACTTTAGTAATTTTAAGTACATTTACTTTTAGTCAACAGCTATATCAATGCTCCATGTGTCTTTCCATTTTGGACAGCGATTAAAGGAACAATCTCTGCTTGGGACATCTATTGGCAAAAGGAAAAAGCAAAATAGCTTATAGAAACTTAAAGTTAAACTTAAAGTTATCCTTTATATTCAAGTGTGTTATAAATCATGTTTGCTCATGTTTAAATTGCCAACTTATCATCTAAAATAATAACAGTAATAATAGTAAAATAAAAAAGTGAAATTACTTCCATACCATACACTAAAATATTACAGTAAATATATTATATAGAGAGAGTAGCCATAATAAGTAATTATTTCAGGGAAGGGTAAGAGTGAGAGGCTTATAGCAGACAATGGCTCATAGAAATCCTGAAATACTTCTGGAAAACATAAGGGGGAGACTCAGTATTGAGATAGGAAGTCTTCATTAGACCATTTTTCTCCTTTGAAATTGCTCTCAGATCTTTTCCTTTTTATCCTTGGCTCTACTCTCTGAAAAAAATCCTTCTTTTTGCACAATAACCCTAGACACATCTTAAAAGCACAACAAAAAGCAAGGTTACATCCACATAAACCTAGAACTCTTCATATTTTTTTTCAGTGTTCTAAGATTTCATATTTATATAGCACACCCAGTACAAAACGTGCCCTCCTTAATACCCACCACCAGGCTCACCCATCCTCTTCATATACTTTTCAAACACCATAACACTATATAACCTCACATTACCTAACCTTTCACTATAATAGCAAATAAGGACTCCATTAATTTATTTTTCAAATTTGTGAAATAAATATTTCAAAAGATCTACAACTGAAGCTCCAGCTTCAGCTGCAACCTTATGTACATGAAGAATAATGGAATTTTATTAGTTTCTTAGGGCTACTGTAACAAACTACTACAAATTGGGTGGCATAAAACACCAGAAATTTATTTTCTCATAATTCAGAAGATCAGAAGTTCCAATTAAAGTACTGAAAAAATTGGTTTCTATTGGAGGTTCTGAGAGAGAATACATTCTGTACTTTCTCCTAGTTTCTGGTGTTTGCTGGGCATTCCTGAAATCACTTGACTTGTAGATGCATCACCCCATTCTCTGCCTTTGTCTTTACATGGTACTTTCCTTGTGGGTCAATGTTTAAATCTCCTTCTTCTTATAAAGATACCTCCTATTGGATATAAGGCTCACCTTAATCCACTATGTTCTCATTTTAACTTGATTATATCTACAAAGACATTATGTTCAGATAAGGTTTCCTGTTTGTGATCTGAGTGGATATATATTTATACATACCAAAGTAATATCGAAGTCAAAGTAATAATGAGGTAATGTGGAGTTCATAACATATGAGGAAATAAATATATAACAACTATAACAGAATAAAATGGAAGTATATTTTTATACCATTCTTGCATCTTCATGAAGTGTTTTAATATCAATTGATGTGTTGGAAAGTTAAAGGTATGTATTATCAACCTGCAACCACTAAAATCACTGAATAAGTATTTATAGTTAATTGGTGAAAAAAGTGATATATGAATTCATAAAAATACTCAGTTAATTATAGCAGAAGGGGAAAAGAGGGCAACACAGAACACATGGAAAAATTAGAAACAAGTAGTAAGATAATAACCTTAAGCCTTGAAAGGTTAAACATATATTACTGTATGAGTCAACTAAAATATCTCCCTGAAAGAAAAAAAAATACCCATACAAAGATTTATATACAAATTTTTATAGCAGTTTATTTATAACATCCTAAAACTGAGAACAATCAAAATATGAATGAGCAAAGGAATGGGTGAACAAATTACACTGTACCTTTACAATGAAATACTACTCAGCTAAAGAAGGAAGGGGAGAAGGAAGGAAAAAGGGAAGGATGGGAGGAAGAAGGGAGGAGAAAGAATTACTGATACATGCAACAATGTGGATATACCTTGAAGTAATTATGCTATATGAAATAAGACACACAGAAAGAGTATATACTATATGATCTAAGTTAAAGAAAATTACAGAAAATTCAACTAATCAAAAATGACAGAAATCAGACCAGTTATTGCCTGGGAATATTAGGAGTGACTTAGTTGGACAGTATGAGTGCCAAGGAAAGACACAGAATTTTTGTAGGTTATGGAGAGGGGTTTAATATCCTGATTGTATATGCTTCACAGGTGTATACATTGTCACAGCATTTCAAATCCTACACTATAAATACTTGGGTTTTATTGTAGTTAATGACATCTCAAAAAATGAAACTAGCATAAAAACTAATACAAAGAGATATATTAGCAATCTCATTTTAAACAATAAATATAAATAATAAAAATTACCTTTTAATGTAAGACATATTTTAGCTATGCTTTTTCTAATTAGAATTCCTATATGAAAGATTCCAGAGAAGCTCAGTGTTAAAAGACACTGTGGTAAGAAGTGAGGTCTAAAACTTTCTGAGTCTGTACCCATTGTGTATACAGCTTTCTCTTAGATAATTTGAAGAGTTATGGAAACAACAAATACAGTGCATGTTCATCAAATGTAGGAGAAGACACATGCCATTATGTATCTACTAATTGGTCATGGAGAAACTATAAGAAACTTCAACATATTAAGTCAATCACACCTTTGACACAATACATTATTTGTTTCATTTTAAAATTTAAGAGTTCTTGGGGCACCTGGGTGGCTCAGTGGGTTGAAGCCTCTGCCTTCGGCTCAGGTCATGATCCCAGGGTCGTGGCATCAAGCCCCGCATCGGGCTCTCTGCTCGGCAGGGGGCCTGCTTCTCTTCCTCTCTCTCTGCCTGCCTCTCTGCCTACTTGTAATCTCTCTGTCGAATAAATAAATAAAATATTTTAAAAAATAAATAAATAAAATAAAATAAAATTTAAGAGTTCTATGGGTATAAAATCCATAGGGTATTATTTGTTACTTGTGATCCTTTTCAAATATGCAGATATATCATAGGTCTTCAAATTTCCTGAAATTCAATACCTTCTGCTCTGTGGAAATACACAGATGCATTTATCTTTAATTAATAACTCACTACAGACTGAAATTTAGTACATGTCAATTTTTATGGTTTGACTTATAGAAACAATATTTCATTTATTTTATAAGTAGTCAAATTTAGGGTCACCTGGGTGGCTCAATGGGTTATGCATTCCACTCTTGATCTCCTCTCAGGTCTTGATCTCAGGGTTGTGAGTTCAAACCCTGCATTGGGCTCAATGTTGGACATGGAACCTACTTAAAAAGAAAGAAAGTAAAAATAAATAAATAAACAAATGAATAAATAAATAATAAATATTAAATATATTATATTAATAGTTGTATTTCAAACTGTATGAGACTGTTGATTCCAGGAAACAGACTGAGTTATGGGATGGCAGGTGATGGGGTGATGGGGTAACTGGGTGATGGGCATTAAGGAGGGCACATGATATGATCAGCATGAGCACTGAGTGATACACTCCATTAATGAATCATTGAACATTATATCAAAAACTAATGATGTACTATACCTTGACTAAATGAATTTAAATTAAAAAAAAACACAACCTACCTCTCAGAATGTATAGGTTGTAAAGATAAGAAAGTGTTTCCCAGTTTAGGAATTACCTCCTTGTATGTCCAAAAGTTATTAGAATTAAATAAATATATTTACTTCCATCAATCTTTGTTTATACCTGCATAAATCCCTATATTGCAGATACCATATCTAGTATTAATCTATATCTATACCTGTATATAGCCAAGTATACTGAAATTCTGAGACAAAAGAATAGCTTAAAATGTATGAGCATATTTTAGTCTATATGAAATATACTATTAATTGAAGTAATAGGTATTTGATTTTAGTTATGTGTGTATGAGGAATGCTGCAGTTAAAGGAAACATGAATTATATCCTCAAACTCTGCTTCTATGTAGACTCGGCTTTTTCATTTTATTTTTTTTTTATTTAATTTTATTTATTTATTTCTTTTCAGCCTAACAGAATTCATTGTTTATGCACCACACCCAGTGCTCCATGCAATACGAGTCCTCCATAATACCCACCACCTGGCTCCCACAACCTCCCACTCCCCGCCCCTTCAAAACCTTCATATTGTTTTTGAGTCCATAGTCTCTCATGGTTCATCTTCCCTTCCGATTTCCCTCAACTCCCTTCTCCTCTCCATCTCCCTATATCCTCCATGTTATTTGTTATGCTCCAAAAATAAATGAAAACATATGATAATTGATTCTCTCTTCTTGACTTATTTCACTCAGCATAATCTCTTCCAGACCCATTCATGCTGATGCAAGAATTGGGTATTCATCCTTTCTGATGGAGACATAATACTCCATAGTGTATATAGACCACATCTTCCTTATCCATTTGTCCGTTGAAGGACATCTTGGTTCTTTCCACAGGTTGGCGACCGTGACTGTTGCTGCTATAAACATTGGGGTACAGATGGCCCTTCTTTTCACTACATCTGTATCTTTGGGGTAAATACCCAGTAATGCAATTGCAGGGTCATAGGGAAGCTCTATTTTTAATTTCTTAAGGAATCTCTACACTGTTCTCCAAAGTGGCTGTACCAAATTGCATTCCCGCCAACAGTGCAAGAGAGTTCCCCTTTCTCTACATCCCCTCCACACATGTTGTTTCCTGTCTTGCTAATTTTGTCCATTCTAACTGGTGTAAGGTGGTATCTCAATGTGTTTTTTATTTGTTTGTTTGCTTTGTTTTGTTTTTTAAGATTTTATTTATTTATTTGACAAAGAGAGACACAGTGAGAGAGGGAACACAAGCAAGGGGAGCAGAAGAGGGAGAAGCAGACTGCCCGCTGAGCAAGGAGCCTGATGTGGGGCTCGATCCCAGGAACCTGGGATCATGACCTGAGCTGAAGGCAGATGCTTAATGACTGAGCCACCCAGGCACCCCTCTCAATGTGATTTTAATTTGAATCTCCCTGATGGCTGGTGATGATGAACATTTTTTCATGTGTCCAATAGCCATTTGTATGTCTTCATTGGAGAAGTGTTATGTTCATGTATTCTGCCCAACTTTTGACATGATTATCTGTTTTGTGTGTGTTGAGTTTGGGGTGTTGTTTATAGATCCTGGATATCAGCCTTTTGTCTGTACTGTCATTCGCAAATATCTTCTCCCATTCTGTGGGTTGCCTCTTTGTCTTGTTCACTGTTTCCTTTACTGTGCAGAAGCTTTTGATCTTTGTGTACAGTGTAAGAGAATGGTTGAGTTTCATTCTTCTACATATAGCTGCCCAATTTTCCCAGCATCATTTATTGAAGAGACTGTCTTTTTTCCACTGTATATTTTTTCCTGCTTTGTCAAAGATTATTTGACCATCCAGTTGAGGGTCCATATCTGGGCTCTCTACTCTGTTCCACTGGTCTATGTGTCTGTTTTTATGCCGGTACCATGCTGTCTTGGTGATCACAGCTTTGTAGTAAAGCTTGAAATAAGGTAACGTGATGTCCCCAGGTTTGTTATGCTTTTTCAACATTTCTTTAGCAATTTGGGGTCTCTTCTGATTCCATACAAATTTTAGGATTATTTGCCCCAGCTCTTTGAAAAATACTGGTGGAATTTTGATTGGAATAGCATTAAAAGTATAGATTGCTCTAGGCAGTATAGACATTTTAACAATGTTTATTCTTCTGATCCAAGAGCATGGAATGGTCTTCCATCTTTTTGTGTCTTCTTCAATTTCTTTCTTGAGTGTTCTGTAGTTCCTCAAGTACAGATCCTTTACCTCTTTGTTTAGGTTTATTCTCAGGTATCTTAAGGTTCTTGGTGCTATAGTAAATGGAATGGATTCTCTAATTTCCCTTTCTGTATTTTAATTGTTAGTGCAGAAGAAAGAAACTGATTTCTGTACATTGACTTTGTATCCTACCACATTACTGAATTGTTGTATGAGTTCTAGTATTTGGGAGTCTTTTGTGTTTTCCATATAAAGAATCATGTCATCTGCAAACAGAGAGAGTTTGACTTCTTCATTACCAATTTGGATACCTTTTATTTCTCTTTGTTGTCTGATTACTATTGCTAGGACTTCTAATACTATGTTGAACATGAGTGGTGAGAGTGGGCATCCTTGTCATGTTCCTGATCTCAACGGGAAGGCTGTGAAGTTTTTCCCATTGAAGATGATATTTGCTGTGGGTTTTTCATAGATAGATTTTATGAAGTTCAGGAATGTTCCCTCTATCCCTATACTTTGAATTGTTTTCATCAGGAACGGATGCTGTATCTTGTCTAATGCTTTTTCTGTATCAATTGAGAGGACCATGTGGTTCTTCTCTCCTCTCTTATTGATTTGTTCTATCATGTTGATTGATTTGTGAATATTGAACCATCCTTGTAACCCAGGGATGAATCCCACCTGGTCATGGTGGATAATCTTTTTAATGTGCTGTTGGATCTTATTTGCTAGGATCTTGTTGAGAATCTTAGCATCCATATTCTTCAGGGATATTGGTCTGAAATTCTCCTTTTTGGTGGGATCTTTGCCTGGTTTGGGGATCAGGGTAATGCTGGCTTCATAAAAAGAGTCTGGAAGTTTTCCTTTTGTTTCTATTTTTTGAAATGGCTTCAGGAGAATAGTTGTTATTTCTTCTTTGAAAGTTTGGTAGACTTCCCCAGGGAATCTGTCAGGTCCTGGGCTCTTGTTTTTTGGGAGGTTTTTGATCACTGCTTCAATCTCGGTACTAGATATTGGTCTATTCAGGTTGTCAGTGTTTTCCTGGTTCAATTTTGGGAGTTTATAGTTTTCCAGGAATGGATCCATTTCATCTAGGTTGCTTAACTTTTTGGCATATAACTGTTGATAATAATTTCTGATGATTGTTTCTGTTTCCTTGGTGTTAGTTGTGATCTCTCCCTTTTCATTCATAATTTTATTAATTTGAGCTTTCTCACTTTTCTTTTGCATTAGTGTGGCCAATGGTTTATTGATCTTATTGATTCTTTCAAAAACCCAGCTTCTAGTTTCATTGATATGTTCTACTGTATCTCTAATTTCTATCTCATTGATCTCTGCTCTAATCTTGATTATTTCCCTTATTGTGTGTAGAGTTGGCTTAATTTGTTTTTTATTCTCCAGTTCTTTAGATGTAGAGACAGCTGGAGTATTTGGGATTTTTCAATTTTCTTTGAGGAAGGCTTGGATGGCTATATATTTCCCCCTTAGGGCCACCTTTGCTGTATCTCATAGGTTTTGGGCCAAAGTGTCTTCATTTCTCATTGGTTTCCATGAATTGTTTAAGATCTTCTTGGATCTCCTGGTTGATCCAAGCATTCTTAAACAAGGTGGTCTTTAGCTTCCAGGTGTTTCAGTTCCTTCCAAACTTTTCCTTGTGCTTGAGCTCCAGTTTCAAAGCATTGTGATCTGAGAGTATGCAGGGAATAATCTGTCTTTTGGTATTGGTTGAGCCCTGATTTGTGACCCAGTCTGTGGTCTGTTCTGGAGAAGGTTCCATGTGCACTTGAGAAAAATGAGTGCTCTGTTGTTTTAGGGTGGAATGTTCTGTATATATCTATGAGGTCCATCTGGTCCAATGTGTCATTCAATGCTCTTGTTTCTTTATTTATTTTCTACTTGGATGATGTATTACTGAGAGATATGTGTTAACATCTCCTACTATTAATGTATTCATATCAATATGACTCTTTATCTTGATTAATAGTTTTCTTATGTAATTGACAGCTCCCATATTGGGGGCATAGATATTTACAATTGTTAGATAATCTCTCTCCCTTTAAGAATTATGTAGTGTCCTTCTATATCTCTGACTACAGTCTTTAGTTTAAAATCGAATTTATCTGATATGAGAATTACTACCGCAACCTTCTTTTGAGGCCCATTGTCATGAAAGATGCTTCTCCACTTTCAGTCTGGATGTATCCTTAGGTTCAAAAAGGGTCTCTTGTAGACAACATATGGATGGGTCCTGTTGTTTTATCCAATCTGCAACCCTGTGTCGTTTTTTGGGTGCATTTAAGCCATTCACATTGAGAGTGATTATTGATAGATACATTTTTATTGACATCGTGTTACCTTTGAAGTCTTTCTTTCTGTATAATGTCTCCATATATTTCTGTTCAATGATATTCTTGGGATTTTTCCTCTTTTATAGAACCCCCCCTTAATATTTCCTGCAGTGTCGGCTTGGTGGTCGCATACTCTTTTAAGCCTTACCGGTCTTGTAAATTCTTTATCTCTCCATCCATTTTGAATGTCAGTCTTGCTGGATAAAGTATTCTTGGCTGCATGTTCTTCTCATTTAGTGCCCTGAATATATCTTGCCAGACCTTTCTGTCTTGCCAGGTTTCTCTGGACAGGTCTGACGCTATTCTGATGGGCTTTCCTCTGTACGTAAGGAACCTCTTTGTCCTAGCTGCTTTCAAGAGATCCTGTCTACAATATGATTCTTTATTCTTACTACAGGTGCCTTGAGTACTTTAGAGATTCTGTAATCTTGGGGGTGGGGGAGACCGTTCTGCCTCTAGTACATGAACACTGGTTCCATTCATGAGATTGGGAAAATTTTCATGGAGAATTTGTTCCACTATATCTTCTATACTTCTTTCTTTCTCCTCCCCTTCAGGGATTCCAATAATTCTGATGTTGGAACATTTCATGGCATCATTTATTTCCCTGATTCTGCTTTTGTGGCTTCTAAGCTGTTTGTTCCAGGCTTCCTCTTGATCCTTTCTCTCTGTTTGTCCTCCAGATCACTAATTCTATCTTCTGCCTCAGTTACCCTAGCTTTTAGAGAATTTAGATTAGATTGGAACTCATTGAGAACATTGTGAACATCATCCCTGGTGGCTTTAAGTTCTGCCCTAAGCAATTCAATTTTGTCATCCATAGCTTTCTCCAACTTAGTTATTGCCTGGATAATTGTTAGCCTGAATTCCCTTTCTGACATATGTCTATGTTGATAGCCATTAGCTCTGTTGCAGAAGGCCCAGACTCTGAATTTTTCTTCTGTTGGGCGTTCCTCCTCCTAGTCATTTTGGTGAGAAGTGGCTAAACAGATGTAGCTGAATGTATCAACTACGGTGCAGTCAAGGTGAACCCTGAAATGCTTCTGAGCAATCAAGAGTCCCTACCCAAAGAAAAGAAAAAAGAAAGAGAGAAAAAAGAAAAGAAAAGAAAAAAGAGAGAGAGAAAGAGAGAGACAGGAAAAAAAAAAAGATAAAATAAAAGAGAAGGCCCAGCCAAATGGGCCCCAAGGTAAGATTTATGAAGTATACAAACAAAAACAGACAAACAAAAAGACTAATAAAAGTAGATGACAAGAGAAAATACATATATATGTATAAAAGCAAAACAAAAAAGAACCTTATCAAAAAGAACCCCATGTATAAGATTTATATACTACCAGGACAAACACAAATACACAGAAACACTGGCAGAAGAAAAAGATGGGAGAGTGGTTATACATTCTCAGTGTGGGTGAGGAAGGTAATTTTGATTCTTCCTGGATGTATCTTGATATCTTTGTTAAGGACTCAACTTTCCTAAGATAAAGAGGAATTAAAAATTGGTTCACCTGTAGGGGTAGCATTGATTGGGGAACCTTGAAGTTTAACTCTATATGAATATTAAAAAATAAAAAAAAAAGAATAAACTAAACTAACTTTAAATAAAATTTAAAAAAATTAAAAAATAGAAAAGCAAAAGAAAAACATGGGTATATGTATCAAAAAGTTCAGGTTAAAAGGTTATTATGGAATTTGATGTACTGGACATCTCACTGTGATGATAAATAGGTTAAAAATTATCTATTAAAAAAAACAATAGTGGGAACGAATTAAAAATAAAAGTTGTATCTATGAAGTAGTGGTGGTTGTTCTCTTGTCTTTTTTTTTTTTTTTTTTTTTTTTTTTTTAGCGATTGGCTTTCTGGGAGAGGGACCTGCCAAGTGGGTTTTCAGGCCCTGTTTCCACCCTCAAGGGCTTGGGCTCTGAGGAAACTTGTTTTTCAGGCTTTTGTTCTCTGGAGGTTTTTAAAATTTGTTTGTTTGTTTGTTTTCTCTCGCCTCAATAGCTTTTGATGGTTTTTTGGAGGTTTAGAGGAAAGCAAACTGCACCCAGACCTCCCTCTCAGAGAGAAGCCTCAATCTGTTCCCCTCTGGGTGCTGCAGATCACATAAGTTCCCCCTGGGCCTCTGGCAGAGCACAGGCCCAGTCACGGTCCCTGGGGACACAGGAACTCCTGCTTGTACCCAAAACCATGACAGTGTCAGCTGTCTGGGCCACCCCAGACTACCAGAGAAGTCCCAAGCAGTGATAGCACACTGAGATTTTCCCACTGGCCGGAGCTGGGAGTGCTTTCCTGGTTCAAGAGCACTGAACTGGCGCCTGCACTCACCTCTCTTGGGGAGGTGTAGGGCGTGACTTAGACTCTGAAAGCACAGCACCTGCGCCCACAGGGAGAGTGCAAAAAGGCTGTGGTTCTGCTGGCTGGTGAGGCTCCCAGCCCCTCATGGGAGCTGCCACCCAGGCGCTCTCAGGTGTGCTTGAGGCTGGGGGACCAAGACCTGGTTTTTTCGCTGCACTCTCTGGCTCAGTGCCAGGGATGGCTGTCCTTGGTCAGTGGACTTCAGCTCCTGTCCCTAACTGCCCTGATTCCCACAATTTTCCCCCATAATCCTTTGCTCTTTTTGAGTGCTTTCAAACAGACTCCAAGTTAATACTGGTCCCTAGTCACAGGGCACTCTCGTATTGGGGTATTAAATTCCAATGGATTGCTTCTGGTGGCTCCCTCCCCCTTTTGTTTATATTCTAATATCAGTCCTAAGTTCCCACTCTGCTTTACCTGCCCACTGGCGTCTTTTATTCCCGTAGAGATCCAGATGTGTATAATTCTAATCTCAGGCTGATTTCATGAGTGATCAGAGTTCTTTGTAGGTAATCAGCTCACTTTAGGGTACTGGTTGAAACAGCGCCTCCTCCTAGTTCCCCGCCATCTTGTCTCCCGCCTTTTCATTTTAAATGTTAATTATTTAAACATGTTAAGTTTATTTTTACCTGAGAAATTGAGCAATCACAGAGGCACTAAGATGGTAGTGATCACATTCTAAATAGAGTGTGGATATAAAATCTTTTCCTTATGCTGCTAGTTTGTACAGCTCATTTCCATGCCCTGTTACTCACTAATGCTATTATAGTTAAATTGGAATCTTGCTAGTGACAATCACACTACATGAAATGTTTCTTACTAATTATTATATTAGAAGAAGATATGTTGTGAAAACTGTTAGCTTGATTAGTTAAAACTTGTAAAATGTGGGTTCTTATTGCATTTAGCTACATTTTTTTTGAAATAAATATATAGTGTACTTTGGCATTGGATAGACATTTAGATTTTATTTTCTAATCAAAACAGATTAAGTACTACCTGAAATATATATAAATTATCTTTCTGAATAGTCCATGCCCAACATTTTCCCCACTTGGACAGGAGAATACCTTCTTTATAAATATGAAGGTAATTTTAAAATGGTCCCTTCTTTCATCTGACTGAGAGCAAACATTTTTTTTTTTCTGACTTCCAGCTTGCAATTTGACTTTGTACTGGAGAAACATTATTTAGGTTTTCAGTAGAGGACTGACTACTTGGACCTAGAAAATATCTTTTCAAGTGCACAAAACAAGACTAGCTCTTTATTCTCTAGAATGATTTTCAAACTTTAGAAGTCAAGCAACAAATTGCAATGCAGAGTGGTCTTTTAGTCATCATTAATTTTCTGGTATTTCTAGAGAATTTCTCCCTCTTTTGTTTACTTCATTTAGTGATCCCCCATGGATTATGCCTTATTTACATTACTGTATTTTCCCATCTGTATACAGTACCATAATAATAAGCAAATAAACTGGAAAAAAGTGGGTAAAACATAGGTATTTGGGGGAAGCATGTATTTTTCAATCTATTACATGAGCAATCAAGCTTATAGTTGGTATATATTTGACAAAGAGAACTGGCTTTTAAAAACACTGTTACCCTTTCTGGTCACAGTATGTTCTAGTTGTGTTATTCCAGCAGTGCTCCTGGAGGAAAGATGTAAGAGCAAGTAGTTTATTTGGGAAGTTATTTCAGGATGCATTAGTTGTGGAGAGAGAAAATGAGATAGGGAAGGAAGTAAAGAGAGCATACAGATATAAGCAGGTCATTGTTATAGGCATCTGGAACTCAATTCCAATGGTAACTTTTGGAATGCAGTGTACAGTAGAAATTAGGAAATTACAGCCCTCAGGTCAAATTTGCCACATTGCCTGTTTTGTACCCCCATGCAGTCAGGTGCACCATTCCAGCAGTCTAGTATCGTGAGCCACAGAAACCAAGTCTAGATGCCCTCCTTATGTTCCCAGCACCAGTCGCTCTTGCCAATGGCTGCAGTAGTTCTGTACAGAGCCTGTGCCAGTTGCCACCTTTCCATTGGGCACTTAACCCTGTTGGCAATTTCTGGGCACCTAGCAGTAGAATCTCAGCCTGGGGTGTCAGGAACTCAGAATGTCACCTCATCTCTGTCCAGCTGCCCAAATTGAGTTTGCAAAATTCATTAGGAGGAGAGAAGGGGAATACAGGGATTCCTTGGGTAGAGAATGAAACAGATGAGGAGATGGCCAACATTTTCCACTACCAGATACCCCTCTGAGCCTGTTCTTCTTCTGGAGAAATCTTCTATTTGAGCCAAAACAAGCCCACCACCTGGGATTGCGCATCCCAGAAAAATGAGGCAAGGCAGGAGTTTTCTCTCTTGTTATGTAAGTATCTAGATAATATCCTCAATTTGTCTCTTGGCAGAAAATACATAAAATATTTACTGTCTGGCCTATGATGGGCTGAATAATACTGTCTCTAAAGATGCCTATGTCCTAATCCTTATAAATTATGAATATGTTACCATACCTGGCAGAAGGGACCTTATGGATGTGATTAACTTAAGGATCTTAAGATTATCCTGATTCTCTTATGTACCCAATGTAATCACAATGGTTCTTATAAGAAGGAAGCAGGAACATCAAATAGAGGAAGGTGATATAATAAAAATTGTCAGTGAAGGAAATTTAAAAGTAACTGCACTTTTAAAAATTTGAATTAAATTTCATTAACATATAGTACATTACTAGTTTCAGGAGTAGAATTTAGTGATTAATCATCTGCAAATAACACCCAGTACTCATTACATCAAGTGCCCTCCTTAATGCCCATCACCAATTACCCCATTCCCCCACCCAGCTCCCCTCCAGCAACACTCAGTTTGTTCTCTGCAATTAAGCTTAGTCTCATGATTTGCCTCCCTGTTTTTATCTTATTTTTCCTTCCCTTCCCCTATGGTCATCTGTTTTGTTTCTTAAATTCCACAAATGTGTGAAAATGTATGGTCTTTGAAGATAGAGAAAGGAAGCACACTTAGAGTCTGGAAAGAAAAAGAAACAGATTCTCTTGTAGAGCCTCCAGAAGGAACTAGTCCTACTAATGCTTTGACTTTAGCCCAGTGAGGCCGATGTTAGGCTTCTGATCTCCAGAACTGTAAGATAATAAAATTGTGTTGTTTTTAAGCCACTGTAATTTGTGATAATTTGCTGAGGCAGTCTAAGAAAATAACACATGATTCCTTACAGAAAAAATGTTTTCTGATTCCTGGTGTAAAAATAATGCTTCTCAAATTTTAGCAGATATAAGTACTAGCTAAAATCGAGTTAAAACAGAGACTCCTAGGTGGCTCAGTAAGTTAAGCGTCTGCCTTCGGCTCAGGTCATGATCCCAGGGTCCTGGGATTGAGTCCCACATTGGGCTCCCTGATCAACCAGAAGCCTGCTTCTCCTTCTGCCTGCCACTCCCCCTGTTGCTTCTATGCACCCGCTCTCTCTCTGACTCTTGAAAAAAAAAAATTAGTTAAAGCAGATTCTGAAGCTCGTCCCTAGAGATTCCGACATAGTAGGTCTTAGTTGGTTTCCTAGAATTTCTCAAGAGTCCCCTAGCAGCAGCTGCTGCTTCTGATGATATATAGACCTGGGATAACTGAGTTAGAGCAGACACATGTTTTCCCACCCATGTGATAAATAAGATGCCATAATTGTTTTATTATATTGTCTGTCAGTTGATAAATACAGCTCCCTGTGCATCTTGCCTAGCTTTTTTAGCTTGCTTTTGAGTTAAATGCTTGTGGGAAAGTCATCAGGTGAAGAGTTGGAGGAGCTTATAGTAGCAAGATTTCTCAATGCCTGGAATGGCGAGTGAGAAGGTGATATGGAATGGGACACCTAGAACATCTGCCACACATCTTACAACTGTCTTTTTTTTTAATATTTTATTTATTTATTTGACAGAGAGAAATCACAAGTAGATGGAGAGGCAGGTAGAGAGAAAGAGAGGGAAGCAGGCTCCCTGCTGAGCAGAGAGCTCGATGCGGGACTCGATCTCAGAACCCTGAGATCATGACCTGAGCCGAAGGCAGCGGCTTAACCCACTGAACCACCCAGGCGCCCTTACAACTGTCTTTTATCACTTGTTATGGTATATGCAAGTGGTATAGAACAGAAGATTTTTCTCTATCTTAAGTATGCCATTTTACCAAATAATTTTTGTTAATCCATACATTTTGGGATGACAAAGTCTGTTGTCCTATTTCATAACTTTATTAACTGGTCTTCATACCACCAATCTGGTTTTTCAGAAACAGTTCTATTGAATTTAATAGTTCTTCTCCTAGATGATTTGAAAGACCAATGTTTTGGGGGGTTTTGGTCATTGTGTTTAAAAATACATTTTGTATGTTGGTGGCCTGATACTATAACTCTATACTGACTGAATTTGTTTTCTTTTTCTGTTTTTTAAAGATTTTAATTATTTATTTGACAGAGAGAGAGACACAGCAAGAGAGGGAGCACAAGCAGGGGGAGTGGGAGAGGGAGAAGCAGGCTTCCTACTGAGCAGGGACCCTGATGTGGGACTCAATCCCAGGATGCTGGGATTATGACCTGAGCTGAAGGCAGACGTTTAATGACTGAGCCACCCAGGGGCCCCTGAATTTGTTTTACAATATCTTTCTCTTATTTATTTCTTATTTTAAATGTTTCAATTATTATTGAAAAACACCATTACTTTCTCCATCTCTCTCTCTCTATAAAGGCTAAACTATATTTTGAAAATGAGAGAATATCTTTAAATGATTCTTACCATTAGACCAGCTATGATGTTCCCAAAGTGGAAAAAGAGCTTATGCCAATAAACAAAAACAAAAAGGAATTACAGACATTGGGCATTAGAGAACATGATGGACAAGGATTGAATATTGCAGCTGCCATGAGCAGGATAAGCAATAACAAGCTTTAGTGATAGCAAGACTAAACAACAGATCCACTAAAGAAAAATAAAACCTGAACATTGTATGTCAGCAATACACAAAGCCTCAGAACAGATTATTCAAGATGTAACAAAGATGAAATTAACATTAATATCTCCAGAGTTTACAAATAACATCATAAAACCAAGATAAGGCATTTTGGTATGCATACAAACAAGCAATGCTAAAACTTTTACTCCTTTCTTAATTTGGAAACTGAGATTTAATTTAAAAGCTATATGGATTAAATAAAAACAGAATTATTTATTCTAATATCCCACATAGAAAATCATGACATACATATTGCATGTAAAATGAGAAAGGAATTGGTTTGTGAAAAAGTAAGAACTAAATCTAAAACTGTCTATAAAATTTAAAAAATAGTTTTTATCAGTAACAAAACTATAATGATATATTTATGTGATAAGTGTCTTTAATTTGAGGTATTTTTTTAATTGCATTTAATTTAATTAGTTTTTTAAATTTTATTCCAACATAAGAAATAAAGCCTTTTTGGTTTACCAACTTTAAAGATTACATTCAGTTTTGAGAATACTAAGGTATAGCATTATTAACAGTATAATATCAGTACATTTGTTCTATCATCACTGATTTTAAGTTTATAAATGTAGTTAATAAAAGTTAATCAATATCCATAAAATCAGTCTTGCTTTGTTTTTCCATTTTGTCAAATTTCAGATTATATATCTGATGTATCAAAGTCAAAGGAAAATAAGCAACATCTAGCATAGATGATGGAAAATACTCATATTCTCCAAATATGTTAGGAAAAAATATATATGTATGCTTATTTATGTGATTCTAATGAATGACAAAAAGGATTCAAAATACAGTTCTCTTGTCCCATAAAATAGTTTTAGCTTATGACTAATGCACCCCCATGAGTATTAAATTCTTGATTAACCTAAATGCTAAATATTGAAAATATATTCTTAAAAAGTAATTTATTGAAGTATAACTGTAACAGGTTGAATACTGTCCCTCCAAAATTTGTATAGACCCAGAACATCAGAATGTGACCTTATTTGGAAATAGTGTCTTTGCTAATATACTTAATATGAAGATCAAAATGAGTTTGTATTGAAATTAAGGTGGGCTCTATGTCCAATGACTTTATTTATAAGACAAGAAAGGACACACAGAAAAATAGAGAAGAAGACCATGTGAAGATAGAGCCAAAGATGGAGTAATGGATCTACAAATAGAAATTCCAAATATTGCTGACAACTGCCAAAGCCAGGCAAGTGGCATGGAATAGATTATCCTATAGATTCTCCCAAAGGAATCAATCCTGCCAACTTCATGATTTTGGAATTGCAGCTTTCTGAACTGTGAAAGAATAAGTTTCTGTTGTTTTAAGCTTCCCAGTTTCTGGTTGTTGTAGCTGACCTAGGAAACTGATACATAACTAATAAAAAAGAGTACAGAGGCCCTAACTTTTCCAAATTGATGTATTTTATATGATAATATCAGTATTTCTTTATCTTTCTATAGTTGATGAGTATTTGGATTTTTCCAATTTTTTGGCCAAGTATAGTGCTTCCAGATATGCCCTTTATTGGCACACCTATGTGCACATTTATGTTTGGTGTACTTATGCACATATATGTATAAAAATCTTCATAGAGTGATGTATATTCACCTTTGAAAACTGAGTCTCCCAAAGTGATTGAAGTAAATTATGTTCTCATTGATACAACAATAGTAATATGCAAATTTCAGTTGTTTATGTCATCACCAACACCTGATATTGTTTGCATTTTTCATCTTAAAGCACTATAGAGGAATGGTGACATCTAATTGTGACTTTAGTTTTTATTTCCATGATTACTAGTGAATCTGAGCACTTTATGATAAATTTACTGATGGTAAGGATTACTGCTTTTATGAAGTGCATATTCAAAAAAGTTGATGTTTTTTTGGGGGGGGGGTCCTTTGGCCTGCCATTTATCTTAATGAATTAAAAAAAATTCATATGTTCTATATGGGTGTAATTTGTCAAATAAATATATTGCAAAAATCTTTTCCCACTCTGGCTTGAATTTCACTCTCACTTTGGTGCCTTTTAATGAACAGATATTCTAATTTTAATGAAGTCAAATTATCAGTATTTATCTTGTGTTTAATTCCTGATGGTCTTTGATTAAAAGAATCTTTGCCTACTATCATGTCATATATGTTCTCCTGTTTACATCTGAGTTGTACTGTTTACCTTTGACTTGTAGATACATAGTCCATCAGGAATTAATTTTTGTGCATAATGGCAGATAAAAATTCATTAAGAAATAGGGTTGTTTAATTGATCCAACACCATTTTGAAAAATTGCTCACTTCTTTTTTTTCACTAAAGGATAATCATTGTCATAAATCAAATGACTATGTAAGTGTGTTTCTAAAATTGTCCCCTCCATGCACAGTATCATCACATGGTCTTAAATACTGTCACTTAATAGTAAGGTTTTATAGTTTAAGCCTCCATTTTGTTGTTCTTCCTTCATATTATCTTGGCTACACTTTCCCATTTGAATTTCTATATAAAATTGAGAACTGGCCTGTCAGCTCCCCTGGGGGCATAAAAATAAAAGACAAAGGAAGGGAAGGGAGGAAAGGGAAGGGAAGGGAAAAAAGGGAAGGGAAAGGTGTGTCAGTTACAGATCTTAAGTTTACAAAGGTGAGCATATATTACCCTATGAAGATTTTTATACATATGGGAAGGGGAAGGAAGTTGAAAGGGAAGGGGAAGGGAAGGGAGAGGAAGGTAAAGGAAAGGGGAAGGGGAAGGAAAGGGAAGGGAAAGGGTGTAGCAAAGAAGGAAGGGAAAGGGGAAAGGGAAGGGAAGGGAAAGGAAAGGAAGGGAGGAGAAAAAGAGAAAAAGAAAGAAAAAATGAACTTGTCATATTTTACCAAGAATTACAATGGATTAATAGATAAATATGAAGAGTATTAGTATGTTTTGAAAATTGAATCTTCCACTATAAATGTAATATATCCTTCCATTTATTCAGATCTTCTTTAATGTTTCATGGTAATATTGTATATATTTTCTAATATATAGAATTCTTGAGTGTTGTTCATTAGATTATGTCATAAGTGATAATCTTGCTAATAAGAATTGTATCTTTACATTTAAAAAAAATTATTTGTGTTCGCCAGTATATACAAATATGATTTATGCAGACTTTGAACCTATCAATATTTTAAAATTTGCTTTTAAAATCTGATAATCAGGGACGCCTGTATCTATCATAAGCCTTTTCTCCTGCAAAATCCTGAAATCTTTATATGTAAAGTCTTTTAACTCTGTTCCCCTTCCCAATAACAAATTTATTATGTCTACCCTCAATATATTCCTTTTTCTTTTAGCCTAAGACTATTTTAGGGCCATCTTTATTTATTATGTGGCGTACTAAACCCTCTAAGATTTTATATCATTAACTGACTTTTCTCCTTTCAAGATCTTTTGACAGGAAGTGAAGTGCCTCTTTGTTTTAGCATATATATAAATACATCCAGGTTCTCTTATGTAGTCTTTCCAAGCATCCTCAATATTCTCAAATATCCAAATACTCTAAATATCCTCAATTGAGGATATCCTCAATATCCTCTCTTTTATTCTTAAAATCTCAAAAGTGGAGTATAATTCTCATTCCCCACATTATTTCTCATTTATTCGCTTACCTACTAAAGTCAGGGTTTATTAAAAGCATGGTATTTACACAGATGACATGGAGTTGAATCCCACTGTCAACACTCTTCACTAAGAAAACTTAAAATTGCTTGCCCTCCATTGCCTAATGTTTAGAATTAAGATGAAATAATAGCAACTCCATAATCTCATCTTGGGGATTAAATGAGAGAATGAATGAGAAGCAATTGGTACAGTACTGAAAACACAGTAATACTTAATTTCTTCCCATTACTGTTAATCCATCCACAGTTCTTATGATAAACAATAATCTCCAGGGTTTTTGGTTTTGTTTTTTTTTTTTTCAAATCCAATGGAAATTTTTTTTTCCAATTTTCCTGTCTACTGTAATATTCATTCATTTAAGAAATATATATTGAACAAGTAGTATCGGTCAGGAACAGAGATGAGTTCATGATACATATTGATTAATAAAATAAAGAACGCTCCTTTCTTCATGGCTCTTCATTCCAGAGGGAAAAACAATGAGCAAGTAAACAATAATGAACAAACAAATAACTATATGTGTATGAGGATCATTGTAATAAGAAACTTCACTTAAATAAAAGAACCAGTTATTATGAAAAGGGTATTAGTTGGGAAATTACCTGAAACTGAGTAGTTCAGGAAAGTTTGTCTTAGAAGAATATAAGATATTTCTGAAAGATATTAGTTCTCTTTGTGAATGGTCTATAGTCATCAGTAGTAGAACCATGTATTCAGACACCCACGTTACATACCTAAGAGTCAGCCCTGACCCATTTTTCTGTCTACTCTGTTAGTGAATTATTTTCTTTTCTGCATGTCTTGTCTATTTTTTTTCTAGTTGCCATCACATAATTCTTCTCTAGTTTATATCCATATTAATTTACATCTGGTCTTCCAGATATAGGGCTTTCTCACTGAGCTCTCCTTCCAGTCGGTGCTGAGGCTAGTCCGAGGTCCCTATAACTGGTCAGGCCCATATTACCACCCTTAAAAATTATGTCACCTCTAACTACATCCAGTAATATGAATACACTATTGTTATCTACACAGCATCATTCTATTTCTTATTAATATGTCTATTCTAGCTATTAGTCTTTTGATCTCTCTTTTCCTGATTAAATCTTCAATATACATTTTTTTTACTTTTTTTTAATTAAATTTATTTATTTTCAGCATAACAGTATCATTGTTTTTTCACCACACCCAGTGCTCCATGCAATCCGTGCCCCCTATAATACCCACCACCTGGTACCCCAACCTCCCACACCCCTCCACTTCAAACCCCTCAGATTGTTTTTCAGAGTCCATAGTCTCTCATGATTCACCTCCCCTTCCAATTTACCCCAGCTCCCTTCTCCTCTAACTCCCCATGTCCTTTATGCAATTTGTAATGCTCCACAAATAAGTGAAACCATATGATAATTTACTCTCTCTGCTTGACTTATTTCACTCAACATAATCTCTTGCAGTCCCATCCATGTTGCTACAAAAGTTGGGTATTCGTCCTTTCTGATGGAGGCATAATACTCCATAGTGTATATGGACTACATCTTCCTTATCCATTCGTCCGTTGAAGGGCATCTTGGTTCTTTCCATAGTTTGGTGACCGTGGCCATTGCTGCTATAAACACTGGGGTACAGATGGCCCTTCTTTTCACGACATCTGTATCTTTGGGGTAAATACCCAGGAGTGCAATGGCAGGGTCACGGGGAAGTTCTATTTTTAATTTCTTGAGGAATCTCCACACTGTTCTCCAAAGAGGCTGCACCAACTTGCATTCCCACCAACAATGGAAGAGGGTTCCCCTTTCTTCACATCCTCTCCAACACATGCTGTTTCCTGTCTTACTAATTTTGGCCATTCTAACTGGTGTAAGGTGATATCTCAATGTGGTTTTAATTTAAATCTCCCTGAGGGCTAGTGATGATGAACATTTTTTTATGTGTCTGATAGCCGTTTGTATGTCTTCATTGGAGAAGTGTCTGTCCATATCTTCTGCCCATTTTTTGATATGATTGTCTGTTTTGTGTGTGTTGAGTTTGAGGAGTTCATTATAGATCCTAGATATCAACCTTTTGTCTGTACTGTCATTTGAAAATATCTTCTCTCATTCTGTGGGTTGCCTCTTTGTTTTTTTGGCTGTTTCCTTTGCTGTGCAGAAGCTTTTGATTTTGATGAAGTCCCAAAAGTTCATCTTCGCTTTTGTTTCCTTTGCCTTTGGAGACATATCTTGAAAGAAGTTGCTGTGCCTGATATCGAAGAGATTACTGCCTATGTTCTCCTCTAGGATTCTGATGGATTCCTGTCTCACATTGAGGTCTTTTATCCATTTTGAGTTTATCTTTGTGTACGGTGTAAGAGAATGGTCGAATATCATTCTTCTACATATAGCTGCCCAGTTTTCCCAGCACCATTTATTGAAGAGACTTTTTTCCACTGTATATTTTTTCCTGTTTTGTCGAAGACTATTTGCCCATAGAGTTGAGGGTCCATATCTGGGCTCTCTACTCTGTTCCACTGGTCTATGTGTCTGTTTTTATGCCGGTACCATGCTGTCTTGGTGATCACAGCTTTGTAGTAAAGCTTGAAATCAGGTAACGTGATGCCTCCAGTTTTATTTTTGTTTTTCAATATTTCCTTAGCGATTCAGGGTCTCTTCTGATTCCATACAAATTTTAGGATTATTTGCTCCAGCTCTTTGAAGAATATCGGTGGAATTTTGATTGGAATAGCATTAAAAGTATAGATTGCTCTAGGCAGTATAGACATTTTAACAATGTTTATTCTTCCGATCCAAGAGCATGGTATGGTCTTCCATCTTTTTGTGTCTTCTTTAATTTCTTTCATGAGTGCTCTGTAGTTCCTTGAGTACAGATCCTTTACCTCTTTGGTTAGGTTTATTCCCAGGTATCTTATGGTTCTTGGTGCTATAGTAAATGGAATCGATTCTCTAATTTCCCTTTCTGTATTTTCATTGTTAGTGTATAAGAAAGCCACTGATTTCTGTACATTGACTTTGTATCCTGCCACGTTGCTGAATTGCTGTGTGAGTTCTAGTAGTTTGAGGGTGGAGTCTTTTGGGTTTTCCATATAAAGAATCATGTCATCTGCAAAGAGAGCGTTTGACTTCTTCATTACCAATTTGGATACCTTTTATTTCTCTTTGTTGTCTGATTGCTGTTACTAGGACCATGGAATGGAAGAAGATATTTGCAAATGACAGTACAGACAAAAGGTTGATATCTAGGATCTATAATGAACTCCTCAAACTCAACACACACAAAACAGATGATCATATCAAAAAATGGGCAGAAGATATGGACAGACACTTCTCCAATGAAGACATACAAATGGCTATCAGACACATGAAAAAATGTTCATCATCACTAGCCATCAGGGAGATTCAAATTAAAACTACGTTGAGATATCAGCTTACATCAGTTAGAATGGCCAAAATTAATAAGACAGGAAACAACATGTGTTGGAGAGGATGTGGAGAAAGGGGAACCCTCTTCCATTGTTGGTGGGAATGCAAGTTGGTGCAGCCTCTTTGGAGAACAGTGTGGAGATTCCTCAAGGATGCAACATGGAGGCTTAAGTGGGTAGGAGAAGAATAAAGGAAACAAGATGGGATTGGGAGGGAGACAAACCATAAGTGACTCTTAATCTCACAAAACAAACTGAGGGTTGCTGGGGGGAGGGGGTTTGGGAGAAGAGGGTGGGATTATGGACATTGGGGAGGGTATGTGCTTTGGTGAGTGCTGTGAAGTGTGTAAACCTGGTGATTCACAGACCTGTACCCCTGGGGATAAAAATATATGTTTATAAAAAATAAAAATTAAAAAAAAAAAATAGAACTTCCCCGTGACCCTGCCATTGCACTCCTGGGTATTTACCCCAAAGATACAGATGTCGTGAAAAGAAGGGCCATCTGTACCCCAGTGTTTATAGCAGCAATGGCCACGGTCACCAAACTATGGAAAGAACCAAGATGCCCTTCAACGGATGAATGGATAAGGAAGATGTAGTCCATGTACACTATGGAGTATTATGCCTCCAGCAGAAATGACGAATACCCAACTTTTGTAGCAACATGGACAGGACTGGAAGAGATTATGCTGAGTGAAATAAGTCAAGCAGAGAGAATCAGTTATCATATGGTTTCGCTTATTTGTGGATCATAACAAAAAGCATGGAGGACATGGGGAGTTAGAGAGAAGGGGGTTGGGGTAAATTGGAAGGGGAGGTGAATCATGAGAGACTATGGACTCTGAAAAACAATGTGAGGGGTTTGAAGTGGAGGGGGGGTGGGAGGTCGAGGTATCAGGTTGTGGGTATTATAGGGGCACGGATTGCATGGAGCACTGGGTGTGGTGAAAAAATAATGATACTGTTATTCTGAAAATAAATAAATGAATAAAAAAAGAAATTAAAAAAAAATGAAAAGAAATCCATCAATCCTTCCCATTTGGAATATTTATTAATTTCTTCTAGAATTGCCTAGAAAAAAAAAAAAACAAGCAAACAATAATAACAAAAAAGATTTACTGTACTACAAAAAAGGAAGTGCATAGTAGCTGCTACCAGGTCTACTGTTTTAGCATAAACAAAGAATCTATAGCTGTCCTATTTGAAGAATAGGTGGCATGAAATAGATTAAAGTCAAATAAAAATACTGACCTTTGAGGAAACAGATAAAGAGACTGAAAAGAATATATTTTAAATCCCTCATATTATTTCCAAGATTATTTGAGAATATAAAGCATAAATATTGTTATCTTCTTTATCTAAAAAGGATTAAAATCAGAGAATAAGAATAAGCACTTGGGATTTAAATATGATATAAGTTCCAGAATGAGAGAGTAGAAAAAAGATGAATGAGAAGTAATGATCAATTAAATATTAGACAATAGTTTTTTTGTTTGTTTTAAATTTTATTTACTTGAGAGTGAGAGAGAAAGAGAGCATGAGCTGGGGGGAGAGGCAAAGGGAGAGAGAGCAGGACAAGCAGACTCCCTGCAGGAGAGCAGTATTTAGATGAGGAACTCCATGATGGGGGAACAATGGACAGGGCTCAATGGGGGGCTCAATGAGGGGGGCTTGAGGCAGGGCTTATCCTAGCCCTCTGAGATCATGATCTGAGCTGAAGTCAGATGTTTAACCAACTGAGCCACCCAGACACCCCCAACAGTTTCAAAAGCAGAAAAGGGGTAAAAAGCTTTAGTCTTGTAAAATTTTTGAAATCTATACCTAAATAAAGGATTTTAAGTTTTTCTAAGTTGAGAAAAGCCCACTATAGAGTACTATCACATTAACCATCAGAACAACTGATGCAAGAAGACAGTAGAGAAATGTCTTGATGGCTATGAAGGACAATTTGGAGTCTAGAAAGATGAATACAAATCAATTTATGATGAATAAAGTCACATTCAAATGTTGATGAACTTAAAAATGTTACTTCAGGGCACCTGGGTGGCTCAGTGGTTTGGGCTGCTGCCTTCGGCTCGGGTCATGATCTCAGGGTCCTGGGATCGAGCCCCGCATCGGGCTCTCTGCTCCGCAGGAAGCCTGCTTCCCTCTCTCTCTCTCTCTCTCCCTCTGCCTCCCTCTCTGCCTACTTGTGATCTCTGTTTGTCAAATAAATAGATAAAATCTTTAAAAAAAAACGTTACTTCAGGTACACCATCCTTTCCTCTGGATATTCTCTACAAAATGAAAAAAAAAATCAAGAAATAAAAAGACACAAAATCTTGGAAAACATTTAATAGTAGGAAAACAAAAAGTCCCAAATAAAAGGCTAGGGAACATCCAACTATTGATATTAACCCAAATGACTAAAATATTACCTGTTATATAATAAACACTAAAAAACTCTCCTTAAAGTAATGAATAAGGAATAATTTATCAGGGGAATGAAGGACTCCATGAAGCAGGATCTAGGTATAATGGACAAAGGGGTGTACAGCAAGGTAGACTGACTTGAGGGTTGGTATAATTAATTGATTCAAAACACACACGCATGCATACACACACACACACACACACACACACACACACACACACTTAAACTAAAAACTAAAGTCAAATAAAAACAAGCAACACAAATAAGGCTACTTTAGATATTTTTTAATGAAAGTACAGTATGTCTTTTAGCAAATAAGGAACTTGAAATAGCATACACTCAATCGTAAATGCTAGGAATACTGACTTAGTGTAGCTCAGGTTTAAGACAGTGTATAGGTAGGAAGGAAATATAACCCTAATGAAACACTTAGCCCCAAATTTAACAGTATTGGGATAGTCATAACTTTTTAGTTTTCTGATAAAAATCAATCTAAGGACAAAGCCAAAAAATCTTAATTAAAAGACAGAATATAAACACAAGGGGAGACCTGAAATTGTTAGGAATGGTAGAGGAAAGAATAGGGTTTCTACCATACTTTCTTATAAAGTGAGGACTCAAAAAAATATTCTCAAAAATATGTGAAATAAGACAAAGCATTTTCATTACATTAATTAAATTTACTATCTTAATAAATGGAAAAATCTTAATATAATTATGAAAGCTAAGAAAACTAAAAATTATATATATATATAGATAGATAGATAGATAGGCATAAACATATACAAATTCAATATGTCAGTAAGGAAAGGCTAGGTATACAGGTATACTTGTAAGAGTTATACAGGCAATTATCAGAAGAGCTAAAATTAAAAAAAAATAATAATAATTTGCCTCAAACTACTGGGGCACAGGTAGGAAAACAGGGTTGTAAAAACATTTTTTGCCATAAGATCCTCTTTGCAATTTTATTCTTCACCATATACATATGTTATTTTGGTGAAAATTTATTTTAAACATGTATATGCAAATCATATATGTAAAGTTTATTTGAAATTGATTTATATCTCTCCCAAAAACTCTTCTCTATCAGAACAGTTTATATAACAAAACCAATTGATTAAGATAAATGTCTAACCAAACTTATCAAAAAGAAAAAAAAAAGGACCGAAAGAAATAAAATCACAAGTGAGAATGGAGAAATAACAACCAACACCACAGAAATACAATTACGAGAGAATCTTATGAAAAACTGTATGCCAACAAATTGAACAACCTAGATGGTTGTCCAGAAAGAAATGGATAAAATCATAGAAACATGTAAATTACCAAAACTGAAACAGAAAGAAATAGGAAACTTGAACAGATTGATAACCAGAAAAGAAATTGAACCAGTAATCACAAAAGCCCAACAAACAAAAGTCCAGAGGCTTTGCAGGCAGATTCTACCAACCCCTATAGAAGAGTCAATACCTGTTCTTCTCAAACGATGCCAAAAAATGGAAAGGGAATGAAAACTTCCAAGTACATTCTATGAGACCAGCATCACCCTGATCCAAAACCAAATAAAGGCACCACAAAAAGAGCACTATATGCTAATATCCCTGATGAACATGGATGCAAAAATTCTCAACAAAATACTAGCCAACCAAATCCAATGACACTGGAAAAAAAAAATTATCATGATCAAGTGGGATTTATTCCTGAGTTGCAAGAGTGGTTCAATATTTGCAAATCAATCATGTACACACATTAATGAAATAAAAGAATCATGTGATCATGTCAATAAATGCAGAAAAATCTTTTGACAAAGTACAGCACCCGTTCATGGTAAAAACTCTCAACAAAGTAGGTTTAGAAGGAATATGCCTTAATATAATAAAGGTTATATATGAAAAATCCACAGTTAATGTCAACCTCAGTGGGAAAAAATGAGAGCTTTTCCTGTACAGTCAGGAACAAGATGGGAATGTCACTCTCACCTCTGTCATTTAACATAGTACTGGAAGTCCTAGCCAAAGCAATGAGACAATGCAAAGAAATAAAAGCCATCCAGATCAGCAAGGAAGAAGTAACCCTTTCACTATTTGCAGATGATATGGTATTCAATACAGAAAACCCAAAAGACTCCACCAAAAAACTGCTAGAACTGATACACAAATTCAGTAAAGCCACAGGATACAAAATCAATGTACAGAAATCTGTTGCATTTCTATACACCAATAAAGAGCAGAAAGAGAAATTAAGGAATAGATTCCATTTATAATTATGCCAAAAACCATAAGACACCTAGGAATAAACCTAACCAAAGATGTGAAACACCCTTACTCTCAAAACTACCAAATACTGATGAAAGTAATTGAAGATGACACAAAGAAATGGAAAAACATCCCATACTCATGGATCAGGAGAACAAATATTATTAAAATGTATATATTACTCAAAGCTGTCTACACATTTAATGCAATCCTGACCAAAATACCACCACCATTTTTCACAAAGCTAGAACAAACAACACAAAAATTTCTACAAAATCACAAGACCCTAAGTAGCCAAAGCAACTTTGAAAAAGCAAAGCTGGAGGTATCACAATTCTGGACTTCATGTTATGTTACAAAGCTGTAGGGATCAAAACTATCTGCTACTGGCCCAAAAATAGATACATAGATCAATAGAATAGAATGAAATAAACCCACAACTATATGATCTATTAATCTTTGACAAAGTAGGAAAGAATATCCAATGGGAAAAATTCTCTTCAACAAAGAGTATTGGGGAAAATTGGTCAGCAACATGCAAAAGAATGAAACTGGAGGGGCGCCTGGGTAACACAGTTGGGCACCTGACTTTTGATTTTGGTTCAGGTCATTATCTCAGAGTCATGGGATCAAGCCCCTCACTAAGCTCCTCTTTTTCAGCAGAGAGTCTGCTGGAGAGTCTTTCTCTCCCTTTTTCTCTCCGTCTTCCTGTCTGCCCACACCCCCACACTTAAAATAAATAAATAAATCTAAAAAAAAAAAAAAGAAACTGGATCACTTTCTTCCATGATACAAAAAATAAACCAAAAATGAACTAAAGACCTAAATGTGAGACCTGAAACCATGAAAATTCTACAGCAGAACACAGGCAGTAATCTGTTTGACCTAGACCATAACAACTTATTTTTAGCTATGTCTCCTGAGGCAAGGGAAACAAATGCAAAAATAAACTATTGGGACTTCATTAAGATAAAAATCTTATACACAGCAAAGGAAACAATTGACAAAACTAAAAGGCAGCCTACAGAATGTGAAAAGATATTTGCAAATGACTTATCTGATACAGGGTTAGGATCCAAAATATATGAAGAACTTATAAAACTGAACACACACAAAAAAAGAATAATCAATTAAAAAATGGGCAAAGACATGAACAGACATTTCTCCAAAGAAGACACATGAAAAGATGTTCAGCATCACTGATCATGAGGAAAATACAAATCAAAACCACAATGAGATCTCACCTCACACTTACCAGAAAGGCAAAAATCAACAACACAAGAAACAACAGGTGTTGGGGAGACTGTGGAAGGAACCCTCATGCACTATTTATGGGAGTGTGAACTGGTACAACCACTGTGGAAAACAGTATGGAGATTCCTCAAAAAGTTAAAAATAAACTATCCTATGACCCAACAATTCCACTGCTAGGCATTTACCCAAAAGATACAAAAATGTTAATTTGAGGAGGTACGCACACCTTGATGATTATAGCAGCATTATCAACAATAGATAAATTATGGAAAGAACCCAAATGTCCACTGACAGATTAATGGATAAAGAAAGGTGGTATATATATTCCAATTAGAATAAAACTGTAACACTGATTTGGTGATAGGTACATCATTTGTGTGCACAGCAGATTACTTAGTATAATTTTGAGCGAGTGAATGAGTTAGTGAGTTTTATGTAAATGAATTCATTAGTTAATTCTTTGGCCAAAATATGCACTTTGGGGGAGAAAAGGGTGTTCTTCAGTTCCTTTTTAAAGTCAATTAGTAGGATTATATTAGGAAGAGGGAAATTTGATAATCATATGTTAACAAAAGTAGACTTTTTTTGTGTACTTCTTATTCCTATCATACAAGATTGTAGAAACATCATTTGCTAATCAAAATATCTTTCTCTCCAAGCTCTTAGGCTATGTATACACTATGACTTAGTTTTTTTTGTTTTGTTTTGTTTTGTTTTGTTTTTCCTAGTTCAACTTGCAAGTGAATAGAAATATTACTGTTAATAAGTAAAGTTTAAAGTTAAGCCTCTTTTAGGTAATGAGTACTATATGGTGAGTTTTAAGACTAAGAATTTTCCATTTAATCAGTGCTAAAATTAGTTTGTGTTCCAAGTGTCACATAGGGTGAAACATGATCTATGAAGAGAATGACATAAACAGAGGCATGCTTCTCCACTAAATGAAGGAGTCTTATAAATAGCCAAGAAAAAATAGTACATTTTCAGTATACTGGGATTCTTCTTGCTTACCACTCACATTTTAACTTTTCTTTCAGATATATAGTCAAATACCTTAGAGAAATAAATTTACGATATTCCCATCCCTTTTAAAGTAGTCCCAAAGCTGAGTCAGGATAGGAGGTTCTGAGACTAACTTTCCTAAAGCAACAGCAGGGACAGGCAGCACAGTAGTAATGCCACATGAAATATACCTTGTGAGTAAAATATCCTAGTCAGTCCTTACAGCAATTACTCAAATAGTTGAATAATTTAGTGTACCCTTCCAGCAACTATTTCATGTTTGTCTTTATGTGTGCCATCTTAACAGGAACTTCCAATGAGCTCTTCTAAGATACTTGAAAGATATCTTACAAAGCAATGCATGTTAGTGTTTGGCTGACCTTTGTTTCACACACAGTTTCCCAGGACAGTAGTTTCCAAAGCAATGCTATTGTTATTGTTAACTGAGCAATCAAAATGTGTACATGTAGAATATAGTAGGCAATAACCTCTCCTGTCATAATTAGAGCACGAGGAATGCAATTCCACTAAAAAAAAAAAGAAGAAGAAGAAGAAGAAGAAGAAGTAGAAGTAGAAAAGTAAACTAAAGGCCAGGAACAATTTGTCCATCATGAAAGCAGCTGGCATACTAAAAACTGTAAAAGCTCCAGCTGGCACCTCACACTACCACCAACTAACAAACTTTTCACATGGGAAAAGTGCTATATGGTTTTTATGAGAAAACGACAAAACAGATATTTGTGAATAAATATTGGTTTGACAGGAAGTCGGACAAACTACATTTTTTACTCAAAGACATGTACTAAAGCACAAGGTGCCAAACATAATGTCTATTTAAAGAGAAAATAAAATGGAGAGAAAATCTACATCAGAGTGAAATTGAAGCAGATGGTGTAAATTGGTCCTTTGTTAGCCTTAAAATTTTTAAGTAAAAATATCCTAAATTGGAGTTAAAAATAAAAGAAGTCATTTTTATCAGAAATAAAACCCTTCCAACATAACACCTACAACTTCTGGATTTTTTTTTTTTTTGCTTCCATTTCCAATCCCCTCAAAATATATTTCTGACTCAACATACTCGACCCAAACAAAACTCCTGTAAGGAAACTATTTTGAATATATTTAAGTCTCAGAAATCTGATAAATATTTATTGGTTCTAGTATAACCCTTTAGTAAATACAGAGTTTATAACTGCCATCCTCATGGGAGATGAAGGATTTTTTTAAAATGATACCTCAAAATGATACCTCCTTTTAAAAATTGTTTTAGAAGGGGGCTTAAGTGAGTAGGAGAAGAATAAACGAAACAAGATGGGATTGGGAGGGAGACAAACCATAAGTGACTCTTAATCTCACAAAACAAACTGAGGGTTGCTGGGGGGAGGGGGTTGGGGAGAAGGGGGTGGGATTATGGACATTGGGGAGGGTATGTGCTTTGGTGAGTGCTGTGAAGTGTGTAAACCTGGTGATTCACAGACCTGTACCCCTGGGGATAAAAATATATGTTTATTAAAAAATAATAATAAAAAAATTGTTTTAGAAGATACTGATTCTCCCAAAGGTCCTGTAAAAATACAAAGGTTAACTCTTTGTTGTCCTTTAATAACCTAGCATTTGTTTATGTATCATACTAGCTAGCCATGTACTCAAAATACAAGTATTTAGTGCCAAAGGAGTGAGACACCATAAAAGTAATTTTGTATGTGTTCATAACAATTAAGAAACATTGTAAAAATTTAAAGTGAGAAAAATTTTTAAAGTGAGAATTTTAAAGTGAGAAAATTTATGGTGAGAGCAGCTAAGTCAAATCACTTCACTGATGGAACTCATTCAGTTAGGAAGAAATATTTGATACTATGAATGCACCATATTTGGATATATTTCAGGCTGCTCAAGTGCTCTTTCATTATTCTATCCTTTGCATGGTGACTTTTGTTAAAATATTTGTGCCATGGTTACACGTTAGCAATTATAATTTGAGATATACCTTCCACATTCAAGGCAGAAAGAAAGAGGAAGCGGTGGTGTTCAAGCACCTCTTTTTCTTTTTATTGGAAAATGAAATGAGTCCTTACTCTCTTAAAAAAAAATCCCTTTACATTTCATCTTCCAGAACTGTATCATGTAGCTTTCCTACTTGTAGGCAGACTGATAGAAAGCATTGGTATCTATAATCTCTAAAGTAGAGGAAGACAAGGAGGAAAAGGAGATCAGGAAAGGGTGATGATGATGAACTGCCATCCTGGAGCATCTACTAGAAAACACAAACTTATAAAAGGATGATTCTGAATGAAAACATCTAAATTTAACTTTTCTTTGACCAGACATTGTCCTGTTAACTGAGCAGAGAAGTTACATATTTTATAATCTGTCGATGGCTGAAAATAATTTCTAGTTTAAACCTTTTATAAAGAAACTGATCTCTCCTAGGTGACAAACTTAGCAATGTAGAATTCAGAACATCTAACATCTACCAGTTCTCCTGTTGTTGCAGCACATGGTATTGCCTCTCAAAGAAACTTAAGATATTTCAGTGTGCATAAGAATGCACCTCACAGTCCTTCAAATATGGGAAGTATATGTAGCTCCCACTCAATGACTAAGTGCAGTAGTTAATATTAAGGCATGCTCATTCTGGACGACCTAATTCTCTGATGGCTGGTTTTAGTTAATGGACTCCAAAAAGCCCTTTTGAAGTTTTCTCAACTTATTCGCCAGTCTAGGATACTTCCACTCAACCTTCTCTACCTCTCATGTTGAGAAAAGTAGCAACAAGAACAAGAACAGGCAGGTAGAGAGGATCACTTCCCTGTGAATTTCTAAGATTTGTGTAGGTCACAATGGTCCCAAACCTACCGGGGTTAACTCCTGCTTTTTTATTTTTATTTGCTGATTTTTTAATGAACAGAGATGACTCACAGTAAAATGTGGCTTATTACTGTTGTGTTTTACAACATGTTAAATTGAATCAGAATTCCAATTCATCTATTCAACAAATATTCACCATATATTTAACAATGAGAAAAATATGAGTAAAGATTACGGCAGGCTTTTTTTTTTTTTTTAACTGATCTCTCAAGTAGAAACTGGAATTAGTGAGTGACAAACACACTTGAATAAAATGAAGTGTGATAATTTTTGTCTTGAACATTGAGTAAAATGCTATCTCAGTCTAAAAGTGGGAACAATTATCTCTGCCTTAGTAATTCATGAAACTACATGGGAAATAAAGTTTGACCTGGATTTTGAGAAATGGGCTTATGAGAAAGTACAGAGGAAGGGACAAAGTCCAGGCAGCAAGACTATGTGTGCTCACATACCTGGGTACAAAAGATCACAGGCAACAAAAATGAATTAGAGGCTCAAAATGACTGGATTAGAGAGGAGATTATGGAAATGGTAGAAAATATAGTTAGAATAGTAAAAAGAGTCAGATCTAGGAAGACATTTCATGACATGTTAAGGAATTTGAAAATTATTTTATAGATATTGGGAGCTGCTGGGATATTGTTATTGTACAGAAATGGTATAATTTAATAAAATGGGTTTTGACATAATCTTGGCAACAATTAAGCAGGGAAATATTTGAAACAGATGTACCCTTAACTGAAATAATCTAGGCAAGAAAATATAAGGATTTTTATTAGCAGAAGCAATCAAAAGGAAGTCTGAGATTTAAAAATGGAAAATGTATTAACTAAGAGACAGGCTAAAGTAGGAAGTTTTCAATTGGCAGCAAAAGTTTTTGTAGGGTTTTGAAGATATAGGCTTAGAGGATACTAAGGGGTCATGAGGATGGACATATACCTAGGTAGTTAACAATACTGGTCTAAGGATTCCTGGGTAGCTCAGTCGGTTAAGCATCTGCCTTCTGCTTGGGCCAACTTAGTTTGATGAGATTTGCTTCAAAGAACACAGCTGTTTCTCAGATTATCCTCAATGAGGCACTACAGTGAGGAGATCATGAAATAAATGGACTGTCAAAGAGGTTTGGGTTCAACTAGTAGTTGATCATATACTCTTTATGTATTTTTGGATTATTTATTTACTTTGCATCTCATTTTTCCAAACTATAAATGTGAATAATAATAGTAATATAATGAATTTATGCTGACTCAATGAGATCATTTAGGCACAGAGTACCTTTTTCTATAATTATGAAATTCACAAACTTCCAAAAACTAAAAGTTTTAGTTCTGTTTTATTGTTTCTAATAAGTTTGTTGCAAAATCAGTGATGGCAAAATTTGACTTGATCTGTAGAAATGCTATCTGTAGGCCTTATTTATCACACATACTGTGAACATTCATGTTTGATTTGGAGATACTGACAATTATATAGTATACTCAATGGGTGGGTTTCCTAGAATTTGAGAGTCTTAAATGCAAAACACAACTGACCCAAAGACTGTCAGAGTATTTACTATGAACTTGATCATGTAAATTTTTTATCCAACACAGAATAAGCTCTTAATAAACATTAACTACTGGTATGATTATTATTATCTGACTCTGCAACTCATACCTGCTATTCAATCTTACCTGACTTCACATGTTGCTTATGATCCATTTTAATATTTTTATGCATGACCAATTAGCCTTAGTTTTCAGATTTTGATTTTTTGTTATTTCTTGGGATTGATATTCTCCCTTCACCTTCTGGCAGATAAGCATCATCACAACTCTTTTGAATCTGAAGGACCCACTGTAGCCATATTTGCCCACTGGTTTTCCTAAATGACACAACTCATAATAGTATTAGCCAAATGATATTGAAGAAAGATATGATGAATGAGAAGAGAATGGGACTTAGAGTAGTTTGGAGGGTAGATCAAATACTAATTGGCATAGTAGTCAGAGAGACCAAGGAGGAGGAAGAAAAATCAGAAATGCCAGGGTCACAGAAATCAAGATAAGGGAAAGATTTGGGATGAAGGAATGGTCAAATGCATCAGTTGTGAGAAATTCAATCAATAGGGAGTAAAAAGAAACATGGGATTAGGTGTTTCAGCACCAGGAGGCAGAACTGACTATCATAGGTTGACACTGGGAAGAAAGTGATGAAAATAACTGTAGATTACATTTCCATAAGAATGAAAGTTTGTATGTTTAAGAATACATTATATTGATCCCTGCTTCTGTCAGTCGAGAAACAGAATAGATTTTTAATGCCAGTTCAAAGGTATAAATAAATTAAAAACACATGGAAAATTATATATAGTTAGACTTCTACAAAGTAATACTTTTATTACCAGAGGAAGAGAGAGAGAACTTCAAGAAGGCTCCATGCCCAGCCCAGAGCCTCAGGCAGGGCTTGATCTTACAACTGTGAAATCACGATTTCAGTTGACACTCAACCACCTGAGCCACCGAGGTGCCCCAGTAATCTTTTCAAACTGTTGCTTTAATAAGAAAGACTTTTGGTGCAACTTATGTATTACTTATGAAAGGATGTTTCAAAGCTGGTGCTTAACTCCACAGACTTGTCTTCTTTCTTAGTCATCATGAAAGCAAGTCTTGAAAGCAGTGCCCTAGAGAGTCATTAAGACCAATAGCAGGTCATGCAGAAGAGAGAAAGAAACTTTTGTTATCTTAAGTGACTTAGATATGAGGGTTGTTTATAAATTATATCCTAACTTATACAAACTCACTGAATAAAAGAAACAAACATTCTATCCTCCCTCCTACCTTATATATTTGACTATATAATAATGTGTGTCCTTATGAAAGAGATTCTTTCAGATTAAATGGATATTATAACTTGTTTACTTTTTTTCTCTTTTTTTGAATTAACATATAATGTATTTTATCTTGCTTTCTTACTTACCCCTTCACCTTTATCTCAGTGTTTTAGGAAATAATGTTCCCCATCTGCTTATAAGGACAGTCAGTCATATCTAATCCCCTCTTAGTGTATATTTGTTTCACTGTGATTTTCTACACTTCCTAACAGGATAATTGCAAATTATCTTTTGCAGACATATAGGGAAGACATTTTGGTGCATTCACATATACCTGTGCTGAATTCACAGTAGTACATATGCCACCAAATATTTGTACTGAATATGTCCAAATTATATAACTTTTTATGGTGGGACCACAAAGATAAGGAAAAATTAGGTTAAGAAAGAAAGATGAAGAGGGAAGATATGGAAATAATTTTTGCCAAACTAGAAGTAAAATGAATTTAAACATACACACACACACACACACACACACACAGATATATTAATATTTTTATACCTAATACCCAATATTTTCTTTCTACATAATAAGTAACTTAGATTAACCCAGGACATCTTTTCATGCTGTTATTCAAATGTAAATCTCATATTTATGGGAAGAAAATAGAAATCACTCCTTGAAATCATGAAATGAGCAGTGACCCAAATTTATTTTAAAGAGGAGAGACTATTTTTCTTCTTTAAAGAGGAGACACTATTATTCTTCTTGTACTATAGAATTTGGGCTCCATTGAAAGTAAAACTTCATACAAAAAGTAAAAGTTCAAAATGTGTGATTTTACCTGTAAAATCAAAGTAGTGACTTAAATGTATTTACAGACAAATAACAATAGGTTATCAAAAAGTATTTTTTTTCTTTTTTTTTTTTAAGATTTTGTTTATTTATTTGACAGAGAGAGAGAGAGAGAGAGCACACGTAAGCAGAGCAGCAGGCAGAGGGGGAGAGAGAAAAGCAGGCTCTCTGCTGAGCAGGGAGTTCAATGTGGGGCTTGATCCCAGGGCCCTGGAATCATGACCAGAGCTGAAGACAGCTGATCAACCAACTGACCCACCCAGGCGCCCCCAAAAATGATTTTTAAAAAAGAATTTCTAGCCAAAAGATAAAGAAAATACCATATATATACCATATATATATATATATATATATATATATATATATATATATATATTAATCTGATGAGTAATTGTGGCTTCTTTTAATTGTTTCTTTTACTTTTTTTTTTTAATTTGCCTGAGAGCATATGTCCAAGCCTTCCAAACTTTAAAAAAAGTTACCCACCAGCATGCACATTTAATCATAGGTTTTGTTATAGTTGTGATGATACTCTCTAGCTGAAAACAAGACAATGTTGATGTGTCTGGATTTATCAGAAGTTCAAGATATTCTGGAAATCTGAAGGAGGCCTCTGGCAATTCACCTAGGTACCCTTCACCTTCCATCACTTATAGTGGATTTCATGGCAGAAAAAATCAAATGAATTTCAATGACAGCAGATATAGCTTAGATCATCAGCAGGTTAAAAATAGATATGCATCTCTATTATGTGTATACATGTGCTTATAGATTCCATAGTCTTCAGGCTTTTCTCACTTGGATGATGGCTGAAATTATATTTTTCTGCCAGTTTGCACTACATTAGTTACATGTTAATGCATTATATTTTATTGTAAAATGCATCTAAAAGTTAGCATAAATTCTTATCACGCTGTGTTAGAAAATACTACAAAGTTCATAAAAGTCAACCATTCTATTTAAATAGAAGTAGAAAAAAATTCACAGATATTAAATCAGTCAAACCAATATGATGCTAATTATATTTAAATAATCTGTTCTAAATGCCTTAACTAGCATATTTCTATTCCCTAACTGCCCTCATGGGTATGTAATAAAATTGTTGTTATCCCAACTTTCTAAGTGAGGTAAGAAGGAGTAATTTGGCTTCAGAGAATTTAACTTGCTTGTCTATGCTGCAAAGAAGATGAGTCTTAAACCTATGTAGTCTAGCTTTAAACCTCAAGCATTTAACTCCCATAGTATACTCACAATTATGTATTTCAGAATCTAGAATACTTCATCTGGATGCTAGAATGTTATACACTGCATCACTTATTTATATATCTATGCCAACCTTTTTATCTTGTTATACCTCTTCCCACTAAAAAGTAATTTATTGGAAATTGTTTTTATTTCCTAGCTCCTTGGGGAAGAGGACAAATTTAGGCCAACAGAAGTTATGAAAAGAGTTTCTTTGATCCCACAAATCTTAGAATAGTTTGTTCATTTCTGCTCTAAGGCCAAAAACATATATTCTACCCAGATTAGGTTTAAGAAACTAGTGTGCAATACGCTCAAAAGAGAACATGGGTCAACAGAGGTATAACAACCTATTTTAATATTTGATATAAGCACTAAATATGCCCTCAAATTGACTCTGTTATTTATGGTGTGGCTCACAGATGGATACTATTAACCATGAAGGCCATCTACTAACTTCTCATTTTAACTAATCATTCTTACTAAGTAGTACTAACTCTTTGAAATTATTATTTTCATGTTTGTATTGTCTAAATTTGGGTGAAATAGGGTAGAGTACCAATTGTGCTTTCCTAATTATAGTTCTGTGACCTGGGTGTGAAACTCAAGAACAAAAATCAAACATTTAATAAAGCAAGTATTGAACAAGTTGGGGAGTGAAAATTTTTGAGGCCTGAATGCTGTACATATGAAATAACTTCCAACATTAAGTCACATATGAATAACAAAAGGAAGACTATTATATATATCTTAATCAATGGTTGTAGTACAACAAATGGTTATCTAAAGATTTCAGTTGTTCTAGAATTTCCAAAAGTACATGAGCATGTGATATTACTTTCTTGTTTTGTGTAAGTGTATATGAGGATTTGTCTTTGTTTCTCAATTAATTAAATCTCCTAATTAACTATAGACTACTTTTAAAGAATGACATTGGGAGAAACAGATTCTGTGGTTCTGGTAATGGTCATAAGAATCATACATTAAATTATCTGGATGTTCATAAAGTGATTTAGAGATCAGGCTTCAAGGGGTTTTCACCATCCAAAGATCTCAGAATCACTGGATTCGTTTCTTTCAGACATCTGAAGAATAATGAAAGGTGAAATAGAGATCACTTCTGCCCATATTCTATAGATTAGAATTTGTCTTATGGTTCTACCTATATGCAAATGTGGGAAACATGGTCTCTGTCTAGAAGAGAAATGTAATGACTTGGTAAAGGCATAGCATGGTCTTTACCAATATCTTCATATTTTATTAACACTAATCCCCTAATTCACATGATTTTAGTTATTTTGACGTAACATATTCATTATTTCAAGGAGTGTGAATGAGGGACTTCAACAGAGATGATTTCATAATAATCATTCATTCTCCTTACTTATGCTCCTTTGATCTGTGCAACAAGTTACAGATTTTCATATTTCTGATTCAATAGTGGAAAATACCTTGTTCTGTGCTTAAGTGTGTTCTGTGTTTCAAAGGTGAAAGAGAATGAGATGAGAAGAATCAGTGATAGTTATCTATCCCATTTACTAAACTGACTGCTAGCTCTGCAACAGGCAAAGGGGTTTTTGAAAAAGCTGTGTTGTGTCACTATTATTTTGGATGAACGCAATATACCATTTTATTATCTCACTATCTGTAATAATGAATGTAACACACAAATTTTATAGAGAAATATTTAAAAATGTATTTTATTTGATGATATGTATAATGTATCTGAAGTATAGTTTGATCCTGCTCCTAAAACTAACATTGAAACTCAAAACTTGAACAGTTATCTTCTTCTAGAAAAGGAATTAATTTTTGGAACATGGCTAGTAATTCAGAAACCAAACAGTTGTCAGTTGTGGAAAAAGAAATCAAGAAGACTTAAAGGAGTTGAGCATCTAACTATAGTAAATTTGAAATTGATACAATTCACATGATTATTTGGATATTTAATTGTCACAATGGGAATTTATCAGATTTAGGTTGAGCTATCAAAATGTTTGTATATTGATCTCTAATATTGAATTAAATGAAAATTAGCAATGATTTAATTGCTATCTCCCACTGACAAGACTTCCATTGAATTAAATAAGATATAAAGAAATATGAGTATTAAAATGAAGAAAAACGAAATTAAATATAAGGAGCTTTGTAAAAGGTCAAATGACTCATGAGTTTAATTACTGGCTAAAACATCATATCTTGGTTCCTGATGAGGGATGAAGCTATAACCAAATTTTCTCTTCTCTTCCTTTCAAGAAATTCAAAATTAACAACAGTTACAGCATGTTTGGCAGTTATGCTTCCCAGACTATCAGTCTGTTTACAATTATGTTAGGCTATTCCAATATGTACAGGCTATTTTGATTGAACTGTCCAGTCAGAGCAGTCCATTGATTTTCTCAAAGCACATTTTTGACTACAGTTTGCTTAGACTTCTGCTACTTCTACTATTTAGATTTTGGTACAGAGCAGAAACATGTAGGAAAAAGAAACAATTACAGTGTTATGTGAAATACATCTCTTAATGAATTCACATAGCTCATTCCATTGATTTAGGAAGAAATGAAAAAAGAATACTAGACCTGATTTTGTCTAACTTAGAGTAAATATTGTATCCCCTACTTGTCAACCTGTTGAGTTCACTACACCCAACATCTGTCTGTGGTAAGCTTATAGTTCACTCTTCTCTTAATAGTGATCTGAATTATTTAATATCACAGTTGAAGGATGAACAAGAAAACATCCAGATCCCTTTCAGTTAGTACTTATTTTTTCAACTTTCTCCTACCCCACCCCCCCCACAAATCTTCTTTAGGGACTAACTGTGAGACCATATGAAGACATTAGTTATTGAACATTGCACTTATAGCATTAATAATTTTCTAAGCTATTAAGGTATATGCAGTCCCATGGAAGATAAAACTCTCCTTTGAAAGCTAAACTTTTACAGTATTAAAAACATCCATGAAAAGTCCTCTAAAGCTTGTACTGCTACATATTTTCACAATAGAGGTAAGATTTTTTAAATATACAAAATTAGATTAAATTTCAAGATCTAGTTTACATATAGGAAGTACAAATGAAGACTAAGCATTTAACTGTACTCCTTACACTGTGAAAATTACATATGAAGTAGGATTGGAAACTCAAGATCACAAAAGAATAAAAATGCAAATAGTTTAACCTGAGTGGGTCTTTACATGTACACAGTATGCAGAGTAATCTAGAGAAAATATAATGATCAAAAATTTCCTCATTCCTGCCAGAATAGTGGTCAGTATAGTTAACTCTTCTGTCTTCTGAGTTCTCTAAGTTGATTCATTAGACACTGCTTCTTAAGTAAAACACAAATTTATACCTTAAACCTTAACCTAGCAGTGTAAGCCTGATATCCACAGATGTGGAAGTCAGGACCGGTTTCAAGGTACAAATGTGCTAAGAATTAGGACAGTTACAGACACAAGCAGGAGAAGATCAGAAAGTTTTTACTTTACATTATGATCACATCCTAAATCTCATTCAGGCAGACGTTGTGGTTTTCATTTTACCTTATAATTTAAATTGAAATAATGATAATATGTTAACATTATAATGCCTTACATAATATACACATTAAAAGCATGGATCTTCTTTAGATTCATCTCCTTTCCATGTCCTGAAACTTCCAAAGGAACTCTGTCAGCCAAGACATAAAGTGAAATTTTTCTCTCATCATGATTTAAAATTTACCCAAAGAGTATATCATTTGTATTTTTTCTCTTTTTCTTTTCTTTCTTTTCTTTTCTTTTTTTTTTTTTTAAGTAACCTCTCTGTCCTACATGGGGCTTAAGTTCACAACCCCAAGATCATGAGGTGCATGCTCTACTGACTGAACTAGCTAGGCATCTCTGATATTTTTTAAATATGTGTCTTTTTTTCATCTGATCACTTTCTGGTAATACTATACTATTAGTAGTAGTGATAATAATAGATAATACTTATTGATTGCTTACTCGTGACAAGAGTATATAATACTGCATCACCTGTGTCCCAGTATTTTTCACTGGCCAGAGCTATACAAGGTTGCAAAGAAGAATAAGCCTTTTAAAGAAATTTCCTTTTGTTCAGCCATTCCTTTGGAAAACATCTGCATCAATCTGCAGAAGAACTAACCATTAAGGACTATTGATTGGTTTAACTTTGTGTATAGTCAACAAGGAAGTTGATTGACTTCTAAGACATGTAGGTTAATGATTGTCTGTGAAACAGGTGATACCCAATGTCACAATCTCAACCTGTGAATTAACATTCTGAAAGTTTGGATTCCTGAGTTAGTTATCAAGGAAATTATTATGTGTAGTGTCTCCTGAGAGGATTATAGTTTTATTTATGACACTCAATTCACAAGCTTTATGTATTTGTTTAGAAAGTCCCCACAAAAAGCCATTAAAAATCCTATCCCTAAAAAGTTAAATGTGTCTACATTTATCTAGCCAACTTGTGTTGAATTACTACAAAGTACTGGGAGTTAAAATCTGTTATAAGCATAAATTTAATATTCATGCAAAACAATTTAGCTTTTGCTGTCTGGAGCCTCTCCATAGCACAAGAAGAGCCATGCATCACTGTACAGAGTGTGAAGAATGTCTCCATGGTTCCTTGAAATTAGATACACTAAGTTATCTTCCATGTATTGAGATGGGGCCATTGTAGCAAGTGAAGAAATGTACCTCTTCTTATAGCAATAGAGCAACTGCAATAATTTTAGGCCAGTAAACAGAGTCAGATTCAGGTATCAAAAGTAGTCTAATCTCATCAGCAAATAAACACGCTGACAGTTGATTACTAAAGAATATTCCACTGTGCTCACATCTTTCCAAGTGGAAATATAATAGTGTTATTAAAATTGGAAACAAACTCACTGGCCAAGAGTTCTATGTGATGGAAGCAAAACATGTTAATTTCTTGATAAACTGAAAATGCGGGATATAAATCCTTTAATTTACATTTGAATCTGGACCATTTCAAAATGAAGAAGGAACTTAAATTTATAAATACTTTCAGAGATACCCACTAACTCAGAGTACTTCAGGATATTCACAAGGTAATTAAAGAACAAAGTGATGTACATCTTGATTTTTTGTGTAAGACACAATAGACAAATTTTATACTGAAAAATATTTTATTTCAAAAGATGACTCTTCTAAAACTCTATTATAATCTTTTATCATAATGAAGAGCCACATATTTTTGCAATGTCTTCTTTATGCTGAAATATTGAGATTTTCAGTTTGGATTTATTTATTTAAAAAATCCAGGACATGAATTTGAGGAATCTGGCTAGGATCCTAATCTAACTCTAATACTCTTATTTTTTTAAGATTTTATTTACTTGACAGAGGGAAAGAGATCACAAGTAGACAGAGAGGCAAGCAGAGAGAGGGGGCAGCAGGCTCTCCACCGGGCAGAGAGCTCGATGTCGGGCTCAATCCCAGGACCCTGAGATCATGACCCAAGCTGAAGAAGAGGATTAACCCACTGAGCCACCTAGGCACCCCTAACTCTAATGTTCTTTGTATGGCAAGTATATCTGTGTACGAACCACATACTTTAAAAATCATTGACAAGTGCAGAAAGGAAGTTTCATTAATTTTTTTAATAGTTTGGTTTAAAAAGTTTTAAAAGTCAAATGTTAAAACAAAAATAAAAAGAGATAAACAGTATGATCCATGAGTTTCTTACACTAACGCCATTATAATTGAATCATTCTGTTCCCCTTCTTCCATTGAGATTATTATGGCTCCATATTATGTAAGCAAGTGAGACTAATAATAGCATTCATCCTCATAAGCATGCCATTAAGACAGAAGATGACAGTGGGAACAAGAGAAGAAACAATACTATGCATAAATCAGTCTGACCTAGAAGACTGAAGGAAACACAAAAATCAACTGTAAAAACAGGACTAGTAGCAGTCTCAAGAGATGTAACTGGGATGGGTCAGCTATCAGAAGCGCATCAGAGTGGCATGGCTTTTAAAACAATTGTGTGTATATATATAGGGTACATCTACGAAACATCTCAGGGGGGAAAAATCTAGATATTAGTCATTAATAAGGCCACAAAAGTTTGCATTAGGCTTTCTACTAACCTCATAATTGAAAGAAACTATAAGAGTTCATTCCCACCCGGATTGATTCCATCTAAGTTATCCCATTCTACCATTTTGGCAGCAAAATTGGACTAACCAGTGAACTGCCGTATACAGTCGTATGGATGATGTCAGATTTTAGGTGTTAGCCACTCCGGGATGTTATTGCATGACCACAGGATATACTCATAATCTTATATATCTTTTCCGTCCTGTTTCAAACATTATTTTTTTAAAAGTTTTTATTTATTTATTTGACAGAGAGACAGATCACAAGTAGGCAGAGAGGCAGGCAGAAAGAGAGAGGGAAACAGGCTTCTTGCTGAGCAGAGAGCCCCATGCAGGACTCGATCTTAGGACCCTGGGATCATGACCTGAGCCGAGCAGAGGCTTTAACCCACTGAGCCACCCAGGTGACCCACCAACATTATTTTATGAATGTTTTCTCAATGAACTTTTTTTAATTTTCGAAACATTCATATTGTTTGCAAAAGTTGGCCTGGTATAATAGATAGCAAAATCTACATCTCGAATAACTTTTTTAACTGGTGGATTTCAAAATCCATAATTAATTTGCTAAATGTATTAGTTGAAAATAATTACAAATAATTATCAAAAAGGTATGGCAAAGAAATGATGCTTGCCTTTTGATGGTTTAGGGCAGGGGTCAGCAATTTTTTCTCTAAAGGACCAGATAGTAAATATTTTCAGCTTTGAAGCCCATATGGGTCTCTGCCTGCTATGGTCTGAATGTTTGTTTTTCTCTAAAATTCATGTTTGCATTCTAATACTCAGTAGAGTAGTATCAGGAGGTAGGGCCCTTGGGAGCTGATTAGTGCTCTTAGAAAACAAATCATAGAGAACTTGCTATCCCCTTGTACTATATTAGTATATGGAAGGAATCAGTGACCTGGAAGAGGGCCTTCACCTGACTGTACTCTGTTCTCAGACTTTCAGCCTTATAAACTATGAGAAATAACTTTATACGCTGTGGTATTTTATTATAGCAGCCCAAATAGAGCAAGTAACTGACACAACTACTCAGCATTACCATTGTGTGCAAAAGAAGCCATAGACAACATGTCTTTTCCAAAAGAACTTTTTTTATAAAAACAAGCAGTGGGCCAGGTTTGGCCAATTGTCCTTAGTTTGCCCACCCATAATTTAAGGAAAGCTGAAAATAAAATAATAATTTAACTATGTTTCAAAGTCAAATTTACAAATGGCAAATTTATCTTCTACATAGTATGTTGCTTTCTTTCTAATAACAATATGGTAACTATTCCACTGAAATATTTTAAGTTCATTGTCTAATAATTTCTTTTAACTTTTTCTTAATTAAAACACAGATATATAGCCCAAAATAAAAATCCATAATATTTGGTATTACTGTGCTGATCTAAAGTGAAAAGATACACAAAGATTAAAGTGTTTAGGAATTAAACATATAGTATAAGTCGTATACTAATGTTCAGGTGTATACTAATGTTCAGGTATAGCCATACATATTATCACCCTAGCTGGAAGCTACTTAGGTTGAAGATGTTGTTCTTGAAAATGTCACTGTAGGTATATTTGTTCACCAGAATATGTGTTAGTTATTTAAACCCCTTCCAACTCTGTGCACTAGCTCATGCTGTGATGTTGCCATTGACGTCAGAATTTCCGAAGTATATAAAGATCTAGTAACCTTTTTTTCAGATCATAAATTGTAATCTACTTACTAATTTCTAAATGATTGTAAATTGAAAGAATTCTCATTCAGGATACTGATCTTTTTTTAAAATTTCATTTTGATATTTAATGGCATAAAAATAATTTTATTTTTATTTCTGTTTTTAAGGGAACTACTCTTCACTCTTTTGAGGGGAAGAATGTTTCACTGTGTGTCAGAATTTTCTGGTGCTCCACAGTAAATGGAAATTGTCATTCAATTAATAAAAAGTGTAAAGAAGCATAAAATTGTAAAAGTTACCACATAATGCATGATTCCCCTGGTTTATTCTAGTGTTCTCTCGTGGAATTTAGAATGATGAGCCCCTTATTTTCCTCATGTCACTTTTAGAGTCTTTTGTTGGTATTTTATTCTCTGTAAGATTTTTCCTGGTTATTCATTTTCATCAGCCAAAGTTGGATAGAAAATGCATTCTTCCTCTAACTTCTGGTGATGTAGTTCTCTGCTTATGCAGCACTGTCACTTTTCTTTATGGTATTTGTAGGTAATGAAAGCAGTTTTGTAAATGTATCTTCAAGGGGAGCAGACTATGCCACCCCAAATATGCCATAGTAGCATGTGGATTATTTTGAGCTGATGGCAATCAAATCCCAGCCAACTCAAGAAAAACTTTTACCTCTTCCTTAACTACCTACAAGAATTTATATAGGGGACCTACACCAGAAAAACAGAGATGTGATTATTAGAGATAACTTTTTTATCTGGAATACCTATCTGCATGGCAAGGCAAACTTTTAATTACCAAACATTGCCCTCTCCCCTCTGAAGGAGCAGGCCTATATCCCATTCTTTAGCTCAGGATGGCATATATGTTTTAATTTCCTGACTTGCCCTTGGGCTTCATATATTTATGGGGCTCCCATATGTACAAAGTTTGTTTAATTCCCATTGATCTGTTTTAAGTCAGTTTAATTATAATACCAGACAAAGAACCTAGAAGAGAAGAAGGGAAAATTTTTCTATGCCTACTATCTCTGAATTAAAGGTTCCCTCCTGAAAGTAGGAAATTTAGTTTTGTAATTCTCAGACTTTTCTAAATGCTTAGGTCAGTATAGTTGGGGTTCAGTAGGGTAGCTACCCATTGGCAAAGATAGCTCTTTAAATTTTATTTTCTTGAATAACTTTACATAGGAAAAGCATAGAGGTGTCCATATGTAGAATGAATGCATGTGTTCTAAACAAGTTGAGTTTGTTCCAAATTCCGTTTATCATTAACATCTCTAGAAAAATTTAAGATGTTTTAGCCAGATCGTTTGTATTAAAAAGGAATTATTATGATGATATCCTGAATGATAATATATATTAAGATGCATTGCAGTTTTATACTAGCAAAGAGTTTCAGACCCAGTTTAACAGCTTAAGTTTTAATTCACAACATTTTTAGTAGTTGCTCAATTATAGTTTATCCCTGTGTCCTATTGGCCATCACAGTTTCCCTCAAAACTATGGAATTTTCTCAGGTTTGAGGTACTCTTGATTTCTTCTGTGAATTATCGTAATTTCTGATACACTCATTTTTTTCCTGCTTGGGTGTTCTTGGAACTTGAAGATTCACAAAGCAATATCTAAACTTTATCATTAAATTTATCTCCTATAATTTGCTCTAAAAGTTTTTTAGCCCAGAAAATAATTATGTTAATAAAAAGGAAAAGAAAAAAACCTTCAAAAATACTCAAATTAATTATTTAAGTTATGTAGGGTCAGTCACAAATTGATATTACATTTAGAAAGCTCTTTTTAAAAATTCCATTAAACTGAATAGTTCAGAGACATGGAAACATAAACTCTATTGCAGCTAGGGTCCTGATATGGTTCATGTTCTACCAGTTAGTTGATTGACATGTTGGCTGGAAGAGCTGAATATCACACAAATAAAAACCCATGCCTCTCAGGATGAATTCTTTATTCTAAAATCTTAGAGCATTTTCTATAATATTTTAATATTCAGTAAGAATTAAAGTAGGATTATACATATCTAGAGACTGAGAATATTTTATTATTTTAAAGATTTTATTTATTTATTTGAGACAGAGAGAGAGAGAATGCACAAGCAGGGGGAGGGACAAATGGAAAGGGACAAGGAAACTCCCAGCTGAGCAGGGAGCCTGATGTGGTACTCAATCCCAGGACCTGGAGATCATGACCTGAGCCAAAAATGCTTAACCCATTCACTCACCCAGTCACCACAAGACTGAGAATTTAATTCTAATTTCTAAACAGTATGGTTCAAAGATAGAGATAGTTATTGGAATCAAATAAAGTATATATATATTTTGCATTTCACATATTCCCTTCAAATTTGTGTTCCCATCACATTTAGTGGTAATAACCTTCTAATATTTGTGTATGAGAGCATTTTCTATTGACTTTCAGTTAATTTCAAGCTATTCAAATTTAAAAAATATTCAGCTTTTATAAATATAAAGACAACTTTTATTAATGCACTTAACTTTGCCGTAACATCAGACTCATGCTCAACCCATGGATATTTTTTTTTAAAGATTTTATTTATTTGTCAGAGAGAGAGAGGGAAAGAGAGCGAGCACAGGCAGACAGAATGGCAGGCAGAGGCAGAGGGAGAAGCAGGCTCCCTGCTGAGCAAGGAGCCCAATGTGGGACTCGATCCCAGGACGCTGGGATCATGACCTGAGCCGAAGGCAGCTGCTTAACCAACTGAGCCACCCAGGCGTCCCTCAACCCACAGATATTGATTTAAAAATATTTTGCTGTTTACTTGAATTTTATTAATATTTTTTATTTTAATATATCATCAAGATTAAGAAATTCAGATATAATAGCAGTAATTCAGATATTTAGCAGAAATTTCTCTCTAAAAGAATTCTAAGTATTTTCAAAATTTTCAAATTAAAAAGATGCCTTGATGTGCATTTTACAACAGAGAAAAACTCATGATGAATAATATTGGTTCACTCTAATACTTAATTGAAAATAATTAGAATTGATTATAAAATTATAACTTACAAGAAATTCCACTGGTTCCAAGTAGTAAATGCCTAAGCAGAAATACACATGGAATCATTTCAGACATTCTATCAGACACTGTAACAAAAGCTAAATGTGAGCCTATAATTTTTTAAGTCAATGCTTAATGAAATTATTGTGTTGATTAATTATATATATTATTAAACATACTGACTCTATATATTTTATAGACATGTATTTTTATAGACATTTAGACTATTTTATAGACTATATATTTTTATAGACTTTTTTAAAACATGGAATATAAAAGTATTGCTACAAGATGCATTCATTAATTTACTCAACAATATACTTGTGAATTTGCAATTATTAAGATTTTTTTGATGTATTATTATGGATTAAAATATTTAGAATAAACACACACATATAGTAGTCTCACTCTATGGATTATCACACAAGGGGGAAAGGTAAAAGTAAATACACGAAAATAATATACTTATAATAAGTGCTCTAATAGAGCAAAATTTGACTCAAATTTATCTAAAAATGCAAACTTAAAGCCCCTTCCAATCAACACAATGTAATTTTACTTAAAATAAGTATTTATGTTTAAGAAGAAGAAAAAAAAATGGGTGGCTGGGTGGCTCTATTGGTTAAGTGTCTGCTTCAGCCCAGGTCATGATCCCAGCCAGGGTCCTGGGATCCAGCCCCTCATTGGGCTTCCTGCTCATCAGAGCTTCTGCTTTTCCCTCTACCTGTGCCTCCCCCCACCCCCGCTTGTGCATTTTCTCTCTCGCTCACATAAATAAACAAAATCTTTAATTAAAAAAAAAAAAAAAAAGACAGGCTTGGGCGCCTGGGTGGTTCACTGGGTTAAAGCCTCTGCCTGTGGCTCAGGTCATGATCTCAGGGTCCTGGGATCAAGCCCTGCATCGGGCTTCTGCTCAGCAGGGGGCCTGCTTCCCTCTCTCTCTGCCTGCCTCTCTGCCTTCTTGTGATCTCTCTCTGTCAAATAAATAAAATGTTAAAAAAGAAAATGACAGGCTTATATCATTGTAATTATCATTTCAAAATTTGACTCTCTACAGTGCTATACTTAATCTTTCTACACACATCATTATACCATGTTCTAAGATTTTTTTGTTCTATTATCCAAGTTTTGTGATTTTAACATGTTTAACTGCGAGGTTTTTCTTCCCTATATATATCAAATTCAGAGAGAAGCAGATAATAAATTAAATATCTCAGACTAATAGGAAATGGCACTTCGGTGCAGTCCTAAAACAAGATCCAACACCTGTCACATACACGCACACACACACACACACACACACACACACATTTATATACTTACACTACACATACACATATGCATTAAAGCCTTCTTTTCTTTTTGAAGGGACTTAACTGCTCTGCATACATGGCTCATCTTGAATAAGCATTAAAAAATAGATTCAATGCGAGAACAAATGAGTAAATATTCAATGAAAACAGTTACTATATGTAATCAAAGTGTGTATGTGAAACAGTGGGTCTGAGTTTTTTGAAGGAGAAATTCTAGAATCAAGCTTAGTCAAAATACGAAATACTTTGAAAATCATAAAAATTACCTATGCAAGTTCTCTGTGCCATATGACCAAAGTGGAACTTTATAAAAGATTAGAGTGATAGCAGTATATAAGGTAGATTGAAATCAGAAGTAATGTAATCAGGCTGCTTATCCCAAGGCATAATATTATAAATAAATAAGTAAGACTCAAAAGAAACAATGAAATGGAGAAGGATTGGTATGTACCAAATAAGTGGGCACATCGCTAAGGTTTTTGGTAAACATTTGGTCAAAAATTAAAATCATGCACTTAAAAACTTTGTTTCTTGTATAGTTTATTTATTTCAATGCACAATATAAATTTATAAATCAAGGATGTTCATCCTGGGCACTATTGACATTCTGAGCTGGGTGCCAGCAGCGCTTCCTGATTTGTGACAATGAAAAATGTCTCTAGACATTGCCAAATGTCCCCTTGGGAACAAAATTTTTCCCAGTTCAGAATCTTGCTATACACTAATTTTTTTTCTATTTTTTTTTTTAATTTTAATACTTAAACTATCCATAATCCCTCTTCACCAACTCTTTCAAATATCTAGTGGCTTCTTAAAACACATATCTTTTTTTCTCACTCAGAGATATATTTGCCAATGGGATTTGGCTGATCCTGTGGGGACTTGACTGGACCCAGTCAGCCTGACTCTGGACTGTAGCTCAAGCTCAAGTATGCTTCTTGGAAGTGTTTTATATTAGGGTCTAGATTTAAGGGGCAATCATGGTGTATGTTTTTCTCATTATAATGTCAAGAGCCCAGCAAGACAGCCCAAATATGTATGCACATTTGAAGCTTTCACTTATGTTGAGTCCTCTAACATCTAGTTGGCAAAAATCAAGTCATGTAGCTAAGACCTAGGGAAGAGCAGGGATATCATTCTTCCTACCATATAGCCATGGGAAAGGTATGGAGTAAAGACTTGGAACCAGCATTCAATCTACCACCTAATCAAATAATATGTAAGGCTCTATCGTAGATTAAACCAATTATTTCACTTCTATAATATTACATCACTGTATACAATTATTTAAATAACTGTTAATATATATTTATATATAGAACATATATGTATATATATATATCCAACACTAAATTGAGAGCTTTTTGGTGCCTAGTCCACTGCTAGACACATATATGTTTGAAGAATAAATATGGGGAACCTGGGTGGCTCAGTGGATCAAGTGTCCAACTCTTGATTTAGGCTCAGGTCATAAACTCAGAATAGTAGGATCAAGTCCTATATCAGACTTTGTGCTCAGCACAGAGTCTGCTTATCCTTCTCCCTCTGCTCCTTCCACCACTCACTCTCTCTCAAATAAACAAATAAATAAATAAGTAAAACCTAAAAAAAAAAATAAATATATGAGGAAGATAATCATCACCATTATTTGAAAGTTTATATTTTTAAATTGTAAGTAAGACATTTTAAGACATTGAGTAAATAACATTGTATATATAACATTAAATGCCATTATATTAAAAAGAATCATGTCGAATATTTTTAATAATGAAAAAATCATAAAATGATGAGCCATTCTGTAATTTGTGGACAATTATGTTGTATGTGAAATGTACTAATAACACATACTGCTACTTGGTAAGATATTGATTCTAATAATTACCTTGATAAGATCCTTGCTTTCATCATTTTCACTTACCTTAGTAAATTAAACCTTCTTTTATAGATATCATTAAATAAATAGAAAAGAAATAAATAATCCTTACAATTTCTCTCCAAATACTTTTGACTTATGTGTACTATTTGCATGACTCATTATTGCTCACAAAATCTAGTTTCTCTGTTCTTCTTATACCTCCATTGTCTCTTTTCTTAATAATTCTATAAATGCCCAACTGTTTGGAAATCAAAAACAAGTGTTGGAATGACAACACAGCATGATTTTATATAATGAGTAAAGATAGTATTCAAATACAATGTCATTTCTCTTTGAAAAGAGAATTAGAATTTGAAAAAGTGTCTAACAAACTGAAGTAACAAGTACTCTATTTTACTTTATTAGATAAGTCAAAAAGGTAACCAACAAATCTAAGCATTAATGTAGTAGAATTTGTAACTGAAAACTAACAAATAGCTGTAGGTATCTAATCATTTGTTCTTTCCCTGTGGTTATGTTCAATAATATATTGGGTTCACAAACTTTTGCTTTATAAAAATAATACTATATATTACAGACTATGTTTTAAAAATGTTAGATACTATTTAGAAAAGATTCACATTCCTTCTGGAAAAAAAGATCAGTTTATTTCAGAAGACTTGAGAAAATTGCCACAATAAAATATGAATATAAACACATACTTTTAGTCATATAGGGATCTCATAGAAAAAAAGAGGCACAGACAAAGAGGCAGAGAGAGATGTCTCTTAGGCTGTATCTATTCATCACGAAGACCACAGCTTTTTAAAATCCATAAGGACTATGGGCAAAAAGAAACAACTGTAACTTATCAGTTCTTATTGCATACCAACTATATTGTTCTTCTAATACCTATAGTCTTCACAATAACTCTTTGAGGTAGGTTTTATGATAGCTGGTTTGTGTGTTTAGTTTTATATAAGAAATGGGAATTTAAAAAAAAGAAATGGGACACAAAAAAGTAAAATAGCTTATTTTCCAAGTCAATAAAAAAATAGTTTAAACTCTGGTGTCCAAGTTAGTTTGTCTCCAATGCAAATAATTATTTTTCCTATACCATCTTTCTTTTCCCTACATTGTGAATTATTTTCTACTTGGAATTGTTTTATATCCAACAATCTCTTGCCTGTACTTTCCTCAGAGAATAGGTCTCATTTACAATTCCACATACTCTATTGCCTGCCGTTGATCTAATTCTTTGACTTGAACCCTGAAAAATATTCTTGAATCTGTGTTGTTATCATATCACAAATCAAATCCAAACAGATGCACATCCCACATAGATTTAGCCATCTTTTCTATGAACTCTAGTAGGAACAACTTTAAAAAAAAAATTCTTTTTTAAAACACCTACATCATTGACTGGAAGGCCTCCAGTAAGGAATATACCATAGAACCAATACACAGAAATTTAGTTTTTACCAACACAATTACCATTCCAATGAAAACTCCTCTCCAGAAACTTCCTTCTTATGCCCTGTACCCTTCAAGTCTCAAATATTTTAGATGTCCTTTCTCAGTTTGCCATCCATTTTCTTTTATTTAATGTACCTAATAACTATATATTTTTAATTATATGTTTAATAAGGGGTGTTGTGCACACACATACACACATAAAACTATAAGTTGGATGTAACTGGTTATTATAGATATTATTATAAATAGAAAGTTTTTCTTATTGTCACAATCTTATTATATTAATTAAGGTTACCCATCCTCCCTGATCTACTAGTAAAACACATACACAAATGCTTAGATATCCTGCCATTCTTTTGATTCTATTGACCTATGGCCTTTCTCAGATTGTGAAAAATAGGAATCAAGTAACTTCTTGGATATATAATCAAACATGTTTCAAAAATCTTCTTTATCTGGCTGTAGGGTAGTATTTCTTTAAAAAATAAAAATTTAAGTAAAATTTCTACGCTCATTTTACTAATATCAGAAATAATTTCCTTATGGAGAAATAAAAATAAAAATAAACTATTGGGACTAAATCAAAATATAAAGCTTGCCCAGCAAAACTTAGTCAACAAAACTATAACACAATTTACTCAATAGGAGAGATATTTGCAAATGCCATGACCAGTAGTTAGTCTCCAAAATATGTAACAAACTTAAACAACTCAATGCACACATAAAAACAATCCAATTAAAAACTGGCAGAAGACATTAACAGACATTTCTCAGAAGAAGACATGCAGATAGCCAACAGAAACATGAAAATATGCTCAGCATCACTTATTATCAGAGAAATGCAAATCAAAACTACAATGAGATATCACCTTATATCCATCAGAAATCAAAAACACAAGAAACAAGTATTTGCAAGGATGTGGAGAAAGGGGACCCTTATGAACTGTTGGTGAGAATACAAACTTGTACAGCCACTGTGGAAAACAATTTTGCATGTTCCTCAAAAAGTTAAATAGAACTACCCTATGATCAAATTGAACTACTGGGTATTTACCCTAAAAATAAAAAAAAAAAAAACAATAATTCAAAGGGATGCATGCACCCCAATGTTTATAGCAGCATTATTTAGGATAGCCAAATTATGGAAGCAGCCCAAGTGTCTGTCAGCTAAGGAATGGATAAAAAATGTGGTGTATATATCCAGTGGAATATTATTCAGCCATTAAAAAAAAAAAGAATAAAATCTTTCCATTTCAACAACATGGATGGAGCTGGACAGTATAATGTTAAGCAAAATAACTCAGAGAAAGACAAATACCATATGATTTCACTCATATTTGGAATTTAAGAAACAAAACAAATGAGCTAAATAAATAAAAAAGAGGGAGAGAGACTAATCAAGAGACAGACTCTTTAACTACAGCAAGCAAACTTATGGTTACCAGAGAGGAGGTCAGGGGATGGATGAAACAGGTGACAAGGATTCAGGAGTGCACTTGTTGTGATGAGCATTTGGTGATATATGGACATATTATATATATATGGAACCATGTATATCTATATCCATATCTATATCTATATCTATATACATGGAACTATATATGTATAGGTCAATCACTGTATTATACACCTGACATGAATATAACTCAGTATGTTAACTATATTGAAATTAAAACAAAAACTTAATAAATTAAAAGAATAATAATTTCCATGTGAAAACACTCTATGGGATATGTCTAGGGTCTAGGCAAAGATGTACTCATATTTTTCCACAAAAAAGTAAATTCTTTTAGGAGGATTCCATTAGGAGGGCATGAGCTGGGGGATTAATTTTCCAGGTCTTTCCTCTCCATTACATTCTAAGGAAATCCTCTTTGTTTCAACAGCTTGGTACACCATGAAAAGTACCCGAGAGTCATTGTCTATTTGAGCTACATTTGCTCCAAATGGCAGTTATATTCATGAGCCTGCAGATTTTTCTTAGTTCTATTCTTATCATACAGAATTATATATCCAAAAACCTGTTTCAAGAATGACGACAAACAAACATATTCAAAATAAGTAAAAATATTTATCACCAACTGGACTACACTAAAGAAATTGCTAATGTATGTACTACAATGAGAATTAAAAATAACCCCCCAAAAGAAGGTGTGAAAAGCTAGTCATTAAGAATAACAAAGGGGACGCCTGGGTGGCTCAGTTGGTTAAGCAACTGCCTTCGGCTCAGGTCATGATCCCAGCATCCTGGGATCGAGTCCCACGTCGGGCTCCTTGCTTGGCAGAAAGCCTGCTTCTCCCTCTGTCTCTGCCTGCTATTCTGTCTGCCTGTGCTCTCTCTCCACCCTCCCCCCCTGATAAATAAATTAAAAAAAAAATCTTAAAAAAAAAAATCTTAAAAAAAAAAAAAAAAGAATAACAAAGAGGGGTGCCTGGGTGGATCAGTCAGTTGTTTCTGCCTTTGGCTTAGGTCATGATCTCAGGGTCCTGGGAAGAAGCCCCACATCAGGCTCCCTGCTCAGCATGGCGTCTGCTTCTCCCTCTCTCTGTTCTCATTCTCTCCCCACTTGTTCTCATTCTCTCTATCTCTCAAATAAATAAATAATTTTTTTTTTAAAAGAATAACAGGGAGGAGTCAAGATGGCGGAGAAGTAGCAGGCTGAGACTACTTCAGCTAGCCAGAGATCAGCTAGATAGCTTATCTAAAGATTGCAAACACCTGAAAATCCATCCGCAGATTGAAGAGAAGAAGAACAGCAATTCTGGAAACAGAAAAACAACCACTTTCTGAAAGGTAGGACCGGTGGAGAAGTGAATCCAAAGCGACGGGAAGATAGACCCCGGGGGGAGGGGCCGGCTCCCGGCAAACAGCGGAGCAACCGCGCACAAAAACAGGACTTTTAAAAGTCTGTTCCGCTGAGGGACATCGCTCCAGAGGCTAAACCGGGGCGGAGCCCACGCGGGGTCAGCGTGGCCTCAGGTCCCGCAGGGTCACAGAAGGATCGGGGGTGTCTGAGTGTCGCAGAGCTTGCGGGTATTGGAACGGGAAAGCCGGCTATAGAGAAAGAGCCGACAGTAAGCTCGCAGCTCGGGGTGACCTTGAACCGGTCGCAGGCTCGGTGAGCTCGGAGCGCGGCTGGAGGTCAGGCAGACGGGAGTAACTGGGCGCTGTTCTCTGGGGGCGCACTGAGGAGTGGGGCCCTGGGCTCTCGGCTCCTCCGAGCCGGAGAACAGGAAGCCGCCATTTGTATTCCCGTCCTCCGGAACTCTACGGAAAGCGCTCAGGGAACAAAAGCTCCTGAAAGCAAACCCGAGCGGATTACTCACCCCGGCCCCTGATAAGGGCGGTGCAATTCCGCCTGGGGCAAAGACACTTGAGAATCACTACAACAGGCCCCTCCCCCAGAAGATCAACAAGAAATCCAGCCGAGACCAAGTTCACCTACCAAGGAGTGCGGTTTCAATACCAAGGAGAGCAGCAGAATTCCGGAGGAGGAGAAAGCCAAGCACGGAACTCATGGCTTTTACCCTGTGATTTTTTTTTTTTTTTTAGTCTTGCAGTTGATTTAATTTTTTACTTTTTCATATTTTTTTTTCTTTCTTTCGCTTTCGGGTAAAAATTTTTTTAACTGTTACTTTTTCTTTTTAAACGATTTTTTACTAGTTTATCTAACATATATATATATTTTCTTTTTTATATTTTTCTTATTTGTTTTCTTTTTATAAATTCTTTTCTTTTCTTTTTTTCTTTCTTCCTTTTTGAACCTCTTTTTATCCCCTTTCTCCCCCCTCACGATTTGGGATCTCTTCTAATTTGGTTAAAGTATATTTTCCTGGGGTTGTTGCCACCCTTTTAATATTTTACTTGCCCCTTCATATACTCTTATCTGGACAAAATGACAAGACGTAAAAATTCAACACAAAAAAAAGAACAAGAGGCAGTACCGAAGGCTAGGGACCTAATCAATACAGACATTGGTAATATATCAGATCTAGAGTTCAGAATGACAATTCTCAAGGTTCTAGCCGGGCTCGAAAAAGGCATGGAAGATATTAGAGAAACCCTCTCGAGAGATATAAAAGCCCTTTCTGGAGAAATAAAAGAACTAAAATCTAACCAAGTTGAAATCAAAAAAGCTATTAATGAGATGCAATCAAAATGGAGGCTCTCACTGCTAGGATAAATGAGGCAGAAGAAAGAATTAGTGATATAGAAGACCAAATGACAAAGAATAAAGAAGCAGAGCAAAAGAGGGACAAACAGCTACTGGACCACGAGGGGAGAATTCGAGACATAAGTGACACCATAAGACGAAACAACATTAGAATAATTGGGATTCCAGAAGAAGAAGAAAGAGACAGAGGAGCAGAAGGTATACTAGAGAGAATTATTGGGGAGAATTTCCCCAATATGGCAAAGGGAACGAGCATCAAAATTCAGGAGGTTAAGAGAATGCCCCTCAAAATCAATAAGAATAGGCCCACACCCCGTCACCTAATAGTAAAATTTGCAAGTCTCAGGGACAAAGAGAAAATCCTGAAAGCAGCCCAGGAAAAGAAGTCTATAACATACAATGGAAAAATATTAGATTGGCAGCTGACTTATCCACAGAGACCTGGCAGGCCAGAAAGAGCTGGCATGATATTTTCAGAGCACTAAACGAGAAAAACATGCAGCCCAGAATACTATATCCAGCTAGGCTATCATTGAAAATAGAAGGAGAGATTAAAAGCTTCCAGGACAAACAACAACTGAAAGAATTTGCAAACACCAAACCAGCTCTACAGGAAATCTTAAAAGGGATCCTCTAAGCAAAGAGAGAGCCTACAAGTGGTAGATCAGAAAGGAACAGAGACCATATACAGTAATAGTCACCTTACAATGGCCCTAAATTCATATCTCTCAATAGTTACCCTGAATGTTAATGGGCTTAATGCCCCTGTCAAAAGACACAGGGTATCAGAATGGATAAAAAAACAAAACCCATCTATATGTTGCCTCCAAGAAACTCATTTTAAGCCCGAAGACACCTCCAGATTTAAAGTGAGGGGGTGGAAAAGAATTTACAATGCTAATGGACATCAGAAGAAAGCAGGAGTGGCAATCCTTATATCAGATCAATTAGATTTTAAGCCAAAGACTATAATAAGAGATGAGGAAGGACACTATATCATACTCAAAGGGTGTGTCCAACAAGAAGATTTAACAATTTTAAATATCTATGCCCCCAACGTGGGAGCAGCCAACTATATAAACCAATTAATAACAAAATCAAAGAAACACATCAACAAAAATACAATAATAGTAGGGGACTTTAACACTCCCCACACTGAAATGGACAGATCATCCAAGAAAAAGATCAACAAGGAAATAAAGGCCTTAAATGACACACTGGACCAGATGGACATCACAGATATATTCAGAACATTTCATCCCAAAGCAGAAGAATACACATTCTTCTCTAGGGCACATGGAACATTCTCCAGAATAGATCATATCCTCGGTCCTAAATCAGGACTCAACCGGTATCAAAAGATTGGGATCGTTCCCTGCATATTTTCAGACCACAATGCTCTAAAGCTAGAACTCAACCACAAAAGGAAGTTTGGAAAGAACCCAAATACATGGAGACTAAACAGCATCCTTCTAAAGAATGAATGGGTCAACCGGGAAATTAAAGAAGAATTGAAAAAAATCATGGAAACAAATGATAATGAAAATACAACGGGTCAAAATCTGTGGGACACAACAAAGGCAGTCCTGAGAGGAAAATATAGGGGTACAAGCCTTTCTCAAGAAACAAGAAAGGTCTCAGGTACACAACCTAACCCTACACCTAAAGGAGTTGGAGAAAGAACAAGAAAGAAACCCTAAGCCCAGCAGGAGAAGAGAAATCATAAAGTTCAGAGCAGAAATCAATGAAATAGAAACCAAAAAAACAATAGAGCAAATCAACGAAAGTAGGAGCTGGTTCTTTGAAAGAGTTCATAAAATTGATAAACCCCTGGCCCGACTTACCAAAAAGAAAAGAGAAAGGACCAAAATAAATAAAATCATGAATGAAAGAGGAGAGATCACAACTAACACCAAAGAAATACAAACTATTATAAGAACATACTATGAGCAACTCTATGGCAATAAATTTGACAATCTGGAAGAAATGGATGCATTCCTAGAAACATATAAACTACCACAACTGAACCAGGAAGAAATAGAAAGCCTGAACAGACCCATAACCAGTAAGGAGATTGAAACAGTCATTAAAAATCTCCAAACAAACAAAAGCCCAGGGCCAGACGGCTTCCCGGGGGAATTCTACCAAACATTTAAAGAAGAACTAATTCCTATTCTCCTGAAACTGTTCCAAAAAATAGAAATGGAAGGAAAACTTCCAAACTCATTTTATGAGGCCAGCATCACCTTGATCCCAAAACCAGGCAAGGATCCCACCAAAAAAGAGAGCTATAGACCGATATCCTTGATGAACACAGATGCGAAAATACTCAACAAAATACTAGCCAATAGGATTCAACAGTACATTAAAAAGATTATTTACCACGACCAAGTGGGATTTATTCCAGGGCTGCAAGGTTGGTTCAACATCCGCAAAACAGTCAATGTGATACAACACATCAATAAAAGAAAGAACAAGAACCATATGATACTCTCAATAGATGCTGAAAAAGCATTTGACAAAGTACAGCATCCCTTCCTGATCAAAACTCTTCAAAGTGTAGGGATAGAGGGCACATACCTCAATATCATCAAAGCCATCTATGAAAAACCCACCGCATATATCATTCTCAATGGAGAAAAACTGAAATCTTTTCCGCTAAGGTCAGGAACACGGCAGGGATGTCCATTATCACCACTGCTATTCAACATAGTACTAGAGGTCCTAGCCTCAGCAATCAGACAACAAAAGGAAATTAAAGGCATCCAAATCGGCAACGAAGAAGTCAAATTATCACTCTTCGCAGATGATATGATACTATATGTGGGAAACCCAAAAGACTCCACTCCAAAATTGCTAGAACTTATACAGGAATTCAGTAAAGTGTCAGGATATAAAATCAATGCACAGAAATCAGTTGCATTTCTCTACACCAACAGCAAGACAGAAGAAACGGAAATTAAGGAGTCAATCCCATTTACAATTGCACCCAAAACCTAAGATACCTAGGAATAAACCTAACGAAAGAGACACAGTATCTATACTCAGAAAACTATAAAGTACTCATGAAAGAAATTGAGGAAGACACAAAGAAATGGAAAAATGTTCCATGCTCCTGGATTGGAAGAATAAATATTGTGAAAATGTCTATGCTACCTAAAGCAATCTACACATTTAATGCAATTCCTATCAAAGTACCATCCATCTTTTTCAAAGAAATGGAACAAATAATGCTAAAATTTATATGGAACCAGAAAAGACCTCGAATAGCCAAAGGGATATTGAAAAAGAAAGCCAACGTTGGTGGCATCACAATTCTGGACTTCAAGCTCTATTACAAAGCTGTCATCATCAAGACAGCATGGTACTGGCACAAAAACAGACACAGAGATCAATGGAACAGAATAGAGAGCCCAGAAATAGACCCTCAACTCTATGGTCAACTAATCTTCGACAAAGCAGGAAAGAATGTCCAATGGAAAAAAGACAGCCTCTTCAATAAATGGTGCTGGGAAAATTGGACAGCCACATGCAGAAAAATGAAATTGGACCATTTCCTTACACCACACACAAAAATAGACTCAAAATGGATGAAGGACCTCAATTTGCAAAAGGAATCCATCAAAATCCTGGAGGAGAACACGGGCAGCAACCTCTTCGACCTCAGCCGCAGCAACATCTTCCTAGGAACAACGCCAAAGGCAAGGGAAGCAAGGGCAAATATGAACTATTGGAATTTCATCAAGATCAAAAGCTTTTGCACAGCAAAGGAAACAGTTAACAAAATCAAAAGACAACTGACAGAATGGGAGAAGATATTTGCAAACGACATATCAGATAAAGGACTAGTGTCCAGAATCTATAAAGAACTTAGCAAACTCAACACCCAAAGAACAAATAATCCAATCAAGAAATGGGCAGAGGACATGAACAGACATTTCTGCAAAGAAGACATCCAGATGGCCAACAGACACATGAAAAAGTGCTCCATATCACTCGGCATCAGGAAAATACAAATCAAAACCATAATGCGATATCACCTCACACCAGTCAGAATGGCTAAAATCAACAAGTCAGGAAATGACAGATGCTGGCGAGGATGTGGAGAAAGGGGAACCCTCCTACACTGTTTTTGGGAATGCAAGCTGGTGCAGCCACTCTGGAAAACAGCATGGAGGTTCCTCAAAATGTTGAAAATAGAACTGCCCTATGACCCAGCAATTGCACTATTGGGTATTTACCCTAAAGATACAAATGTAGTGATCCAAAGGGGCACATGCACCCAAATGTTTATAGCAGCAATGTCCACAATAGTCAAACTATGGAAAGAACCTAGATGTCCATCAACAGATGAATGGATCAAGAAGATGTGGTATATATACACAATGGAATACTATGCTGCCATCAAAAGAAATGAAATCTTGCCATTTGCGACAACATGGATGGAACTAGAGTGTATCATGCTTAGCGAAATAAGTCAAGCAGAGAAAAACAACTATCATATGATCTCCCTGATATGAGGAAGTGGTGATGCAACATGGGGGCTTAAGTGGGTACGAGAAGAATAAATGAAACAAGATGGGATTGGGAGGGAGACAAACCATAAGTGACTCTTAATCTCACAAAACAAACTGAGGGTTCCTGGGGGGAGGGGGTTTGGGAGAAGGGGGTGGGATTACGGACATTGGGGAGGGTATGTGCTTTGGTGAGTGGTGTGAAGTGTGTAAACCTGGTGATTCACAGACCTGTACCCCTGGGGATAAAAATATATGTTTATAAAAAATAAAAAATTATATTTAAAAAAAAAAAGAATAACAATAAGTAAGACAAAACCAGATAAAATGTTTCAAAGAAAATTAATAATGTTAATAATTGGGATTAAAAAAGAATGCAAGACTAAAACACTGAAAAAATAGCATATAATTCAGAAGATTTATGTACTTTTATGAGATAAAATTCAGCAACTGAAGTTATGAATGGAACTGTTATTAATGTAACTCTGGATGGTAAGATCTTGAGTGTAACTAATTTATAAAGGAAATTAAGCAAGCAGGATTTAGAGTAGTATATTATTTTCAAATCAGAAGTTAGATAACAGATAAATAAAAAATTTAAAACAAAAAATTACTAAAAATAAAGAGCAAGCAAATGACCAAGAATAGCCAAAAGAATATTGAAAAGGAACAAAGTCAGAGGACTGATACAACAAATTTCAAGGCTTTTTAAAAAGCAAAGGTAGTCAAAACAATGGCATTAGTGAAAGAATAGATAAATCAATGGAACAGAGAACCCAGTGAGTGTTCACATAAATATAGTCCATCCATTGATCTTTGATAAAGGAGTAAAAACAGTAAAACACAGAAAAGAATATTTTTTTCAAAAAATGGTGCTGAAAAAATTGAAAATTCACATACAAAAAAAAATGAATCTAAACAGAAATCTTACAACATTCACAAAAACTAACATTCACAAAAACTAACTCAAAATGTGTCCTACTTGCAAGTTTAAAGAATAAAACTGTAAAACTCTTAAAAGATAACATAAAATCTATTTGATCTTATGGATCGTGATGACTTTTTAGATACAGCACCAAAGACAGGATCTGTGAAATAAATAATTTCAATTTTATTAAAATTAAAAATTTTTGTTCTAGTGTGTGTGTGTGTGTATATATATATATATATATATATATATATATATATATATAATTTTAAAGAACTCTTAAAGAACTCTTAGAACTCTTAAAACTCAATAGTAAGAAAAATGAACATTATTAAAAAATGGGCAAAAGACCTGAACAAGATCTTCATCAAGAAGATACACAGTTAGAAAGTAAGCATATGAAAAGATGTTCCATTATATAACATCAGGGAATCACAAATTTAAATCATTACTACACACTTATCAAAAAGGCCAGAATCTGCAATACTGACAAACTAAATGTTGACAAACATATGGAACAACAGGAATTCCCTATTCATCACCAGTGGGAATGCAAAATGTTATAACCATTTGGAAGAAGTTTAGCAGTTTCCTACAAAACAAACAATTTTACCATACAGCCCAGCTATTTTGTTTCTTGATATTTACCCAAAGGAGCTGAAAACATGTCTACACAAAAACCTGCAAACAGATGTTCATAGTAGCTTAAGAAGCAATGTAGATGTCCTTTAATACATGACCAGGTAAACTGTGATACATTCAGTCAATAGAATAATGGAGTAATGTAATAAATTATTCAGTCAATGGAATAATATTCAGGGATAAAAAGAAAGGAGCTATTAAGCCATGAAAAGATATCACAGAAATTTAAAAGTATATCACTAAGTAAAAGAAGCCAATCTAAAAAGTGTATATGTGTAAGGGCCTGGTTGGTTAGAGGGAGTCATTTTATGTTTATGTAGTGAAATTAGATTGACCCCACCCCTCCCAGAGGAACTTACTTGCAAAGCCTAGATACAAGGGCGGGTCAGGCCAGGTAAAGACATCCAATCAGTGGGGCGCACATATATCTTCTAGGGTAAATTGAAATTCAATTGGCCACCCGTGTGTTACCTAGCAGTTTTTTTCTGTGTGTGGCAGACCTAGCATGATGGTGCAGTTTTCCCTGTGTATTGCAACCTCATTGGCCACCTGTGTATAGCCTGGCTAAAATACCTCTATAAAAGTATGTCTGTGAGGCTGGGAGGGGTCGCCTCTTTGCAAGAGATGACTGTGACTGGTCAGTTTGATATCTCGATGCTTGGTGCGAAATAAAGCTTTGCTTGATCTTTGCTTTGTATCAGTCTTGCTCCTTTGATTATGGACCCTAACATTAGAGGGGGCACCCAGACCAAACAATGAGAATTGAGCCAGCATCAGAATTTTGGGGAAAAGCCTCTGGAGGCATTGGGATCTTGGGTATTGGGATCTTGTCTGTCTGGTTGGAGCTCCAGGGTACGGCCCACCAGGGAGAAGCTTGACGCAGCCATGCTCCCCAGGGCTGGAGTGGATATAGGGCCACCCCATCCCTCTGCTCATAGATCAACAGAGGGTTCGAGTCCCCCTGGGCGGATGGGGGATTCAAGTCCCCCTAGATGGTCAGGGGGTTCAAGTACCACTGGTCTGTCTCTGGGTGTTTGAGTCCCCATGGGCAGTCAGGGAATCGCTGGGGGATTCAAGTCCCTCTGGATGGTGGCCAGGGGGTTCAAGCCCTCTAGATGGTTGAGGGGTTTGAGTCCCCCTAGGTGGTTGGGCAATAAAGAAAGCCCCCACCAGTGGCAGGTTCTGGTTAAGAATCATTGGGCCTGCGGTTGTCTTTGCCTGGTTCTCTTGTTGTCTGTTGTGTTGTTTGTTGTATTTGGAGAAATGGGACAAACGGGGAATTCCTTGCCTTTTCTGGCCTAATGTGGACTACCTAGCCCCTCCCCCTTGCTGGTGGGAGAGCATTGCATCTGAAGTGGAGACGGTTATTTGTCTGTCTCAAGGTTATAATGGGTAATTGTTAAAGTGGCTTCCAAAGTCTTTGGTAATCTGAAACTGTGAAAGGTTGCTTGAATGACAAATGGAATTAAATTTGTTGGACATCAAGGTCTTAACCAAATGGGATAAAATACTAGAGAGTTGGCTGCTGGAACTGGGTTTGTGCTTTTGAAATCTGCTGGTGAACACGTTTTGTGCTTAACTGATTCATAAATTTGCCTTCTAAGAATTCTCTTGTAAAATGACTTCTGCCTTAAAGGAAATTCATATGGAAAGACTTTCAGAACAAATACTGGTCTTTGATACATTGAAATCCTGGAACTGAAATAAGTAAGAATTTACAGAAGTAAAAGCTGCATTTGGACTAAACCAGAATTATTAACATGGGACTAGGTGAACTGAAAGATTGTAATGTTGTATCTCTTGATGTTTTGTCTTATTTTAAATATTAATGGTTCTTTAATGTTTGCTCTTCCAGACTAGGGAAACTTTTTCTTAAGTTATCTATAACTTACAGAAATAAAAATGTAGTCATTTGTAAACAAATCAAGGTATTCAACTCTTTCCCTCTATCTGAACCCTCTGAAACCAAAAGGTCTCAACAATTATTCTTTCTTCCATGGCAATCAGTTATTTGCATAAGTTCAATAAGAATCTCTTCTCCTTGTAACAGGACACCATTGGAAACACTGGTTATTTTACTATGACGTTGACTGGAATGTCATATTTGAAAAGACTCAGATATGACTAAACAGCTTAAAAGAACTAGGGTTGACTTTATAAAACCTGGAACCGTAAAGCCCTTTGGAACTGTTGGCCTGATACCTTGCTTACAGAATTCCCAGCAGCCTCACCAGGTGAGTAAAGGATGTTACTTTCTGGCAGGTGCAAGAACCTCAGGATTCTTTGGGGGCCTCAGGAAAAGGAATTTGCCCAAATTGACAGGTATTGTAGGCAGGTGTGATGTCAAGTATGTAGCTTGGCTTCTGGCCTGGAGAGGCTATTATAACTTCAGCCTAGAGATTCCTTATGAGAAGTTCCAGCAAAGCAGATTCTAAAAGATTTATATGATCCCTCACTGTTCTTGCTGAGCTTATGTAAATAATTAGGCCAAGCTTGTTAAAACTGGACTTGTTTTTCAAATAAATTAGTCCTGATTTGGCTATCTCTGAAAACGAGGGCTATTTTAGAGAGTAGAATTATGTTTTAATAACACACCTTTATAGATGTTAAATTCTAGATTCGATTATCTTTAAATGTTTGTTTACTTAAGCTAGACAACATGAGGTAAACTTCAGGGATAGCTCATTTAGATGATCTTGCTTTGCCAGTCAGTCAGCCCCAGATTTAGGAAACTTCAGAAAATTGAAGGATTTGAAGGGAAGAATCTGACTGAGTTAGTGGGAATAGCAGAAAAGTTGTTTAACAACAGGGATGCACAAGAGGATGAAAAACAGACCAAAAAAAAAAAAAAAACTGGTTAAGGTTTTGGCATTACATGAGGTGGGGAGGAGACGAGTAAGGGATAGTAAATGGAAGGAAAAGCCTAAACACAGAGAAGGCAGGCGGGAAGACTTAGATTCAGATCAGTGTGCTTACTGTCAGGAAAAAGGACACTGGGCCAGGGAGTGCCCCAGAAGGAAGACAGCAACACTTGCATCAGAGACTGAAGGGGCCATGGTTCGGAGCCCCTCCCTGAACCTTGGGTAAAAATTGAAGTGGAGGGGAAATCAGTTGATTTTTTTGGTGGACACAGGAGCCCAATTTTCATCATTACTAAACCTATGGGAAAACTATCTGGAGAGGAAGTTTGGGTACAAGGAGTAAATGGCACAGAGAGACATAAATGGACAACAGAAAGGACTTTAAATTTGGCCTCGGGAGTAGTTAAACATCGATTTTTGGTCCTCCCTAATGCTCCATATAACTTGATGGGAAGAGATCTCCTCCACAAGTTAAGAGCTGGCATTCAGTTCTTGGAAGGAGGCATGACTGTAACCTTGAGACAACCCACTGTACAAGTGCTTATGGCAGCAGTAGATGAATACCTCCTTTACGAGCCAGTCTCAAAACCAGAGGAGACAAAGGCGGGGAGCTTTCTCCAAATCCTACAGGATGAGTTTCCCGAGGTCTGGGCAGAAGGGAAGCCCCCTGGCTTGGCCAAGGTTCAACCTCCAGTGGTGGTACAATTAAAGGTGACAGCTACGGCTGTTCACGTTTGGCAGTACCCCCTTCCCCAGGAAGCAAAGGAAGGGATCAGAAAACACATTAACCACCTCCGAGGAGATGGGATCCTAGTTGCTTGCAAATCTCCATGGAACACACCTTAGCTGCCCGTCAAAAGGCCGAAACTGGGGAGTACCGACCCATCCAGGACTTGTGGGAAGTTAATAAACGGGTTGAAGATATCCACCCAACGGTGCCTAACCCCTATACCCTACTCTCCCTCCTGGGCCCTAGAAGAACTGTGTATACTATCTTAAATCTCAAGGATGCATTTTTTCTGCATGTCTTTAGCAAAGGAATTCTCAGCACCATTTTTGCTTTTGAGTGGTCCAACCCACAGGAAGGATTCCAAGGTCAGTTCACCTGGACAAGACTTCCCCAAGAATTCGCCCACTATTTTCAACGAGGCCCTACATGAGGATTTGCATAAGTACAGAACTTCCAACCCAGGAGTCACTCTGTTACAGTACATTGATAACTTGCTAGTAGCCACTGAGGACTATGAGTCATGTTTGTGGGGGACAAGAACTCTTACAGACTCTGCAGGAAAACGGGTATCAGATGTCAGCGAAGAAAGCACAGCTCTGTCAGAGCCATGCCACTTATCTAGGCTTTGATCTCCACAAGGGAGTGCGTTCACTGTCTGAGTCCAGGAAACAGGTGATCACCCGATACCCCTGCCCCACCACGTCCCAACAAGTGAAGGAGTTTCTTGAGATGGTGGGCTATTGTAGGCTGTGGATACCGCGGTTTGCGGAGATTGCCCGACCTCTGTGAACTGGCAAAAGGAGGTCTCACTATAAGAAAGTGGACAGCTGAGTCAGAAGGAGCATTTTGGGAATTACAAACAGCCTTACTGAGTGCCCCAGCATTGGCCATCCCAGATGTTACCAAGCCCTTCTACTTGTATGTGGATGAAAAAGCAGGGGTGGCCAAAGGAGTTTTAACTTCGACTCTGGAGCCTTGGCAAAGGCCAACAGCCTATCTTAGCAAGAAACTAGATTCAATAGCAGCTGGGTTCCCCCCCCCGCCTCTGCATAATTGTTGCCACGGTCAAGGATGCAACTAAATTGACTTTGGGTCAAAATCTCATCTTGACCACCACCCACGTTATCGAGGGCCTTCTCCGGACTCCACCCGACTGATGGATGATGAACACCCGAGTGACAGGGTATTAGGACCTCCTCCTCAACAAACCAAGAGTGACCTTCCAGCCCCCGGTGGTGCTAAATCCAGAAAGGGGTCTATTAACATCAGAAGGAAAAGGAATTAAAAACAGAGAAGAAATATTGGCTCTCCTCCAGGCTATTTGGGACCCAAAGAGGTGGCTGTTATGCATTGTTTGGGACACCAAAAGGGGACTGATCTGATTTCAAAAGGAAACCACTTAGCAGATCAAGCCACAAAGCAAGCAGCCTGAGAAACAGTGTAAGAACTGATTACACTCCCAGCTCCAGCCCTACCAGAAAAACTGAACTGTTCAAAAGAAGATTTAAAGTATTTACAGAAATGGGTTAAATTGGACTATGAAGGGGACTGGGCTAAGACTAAAGCAGGAAAAGTAATTCTTCCTTGAATACTAGGTAAGAAGTTAGTGGACCAGATACATCAGGGTACTTATTTGGGGATACGCAAAATCAAGGACCTTATAGGCAAGCAATTCCAGTTTCTAAATTAGGGCATATGGTTCAGGATGTAGTTGATATATGTGCTCAATGCCAGGCAGTTAATGTGGGAAGAACTAAAATGGGAAGAGGGAAAGGAGAAAGAGGTAAGGAACCAGGAATTTATTGGGAAATAGATTTTACAGAAATGAAACCTGGAAAATATGGGCACAAGTATATGTTAGTTTTTGTAGATACCTTTTCAGGCTGGGTAGAGGCTTTTTCCACCAAACATGAGACAGCAGGAGTGGTAGCCAAAAAGCTACTAGAAGAAATAATTCCTAGGTTTGGGCTGCCTCTCGCGATCGGGTTAGACAATGGCCCTGCATTTGTGAGTTCAGTCTCACAGGCATTGGCCAAGGCTGTGGGCACAAATTGGAAACTACATTGTGCCTATTGGTCCCAGAGTTCCGGAGAAGTAGAGAGAATGAACCAGACTCTTAAAGAGACCTTGACAAAACTAATTCTGGAGACTGGCAGTGGATTGGTGGATCTCCTTCCTTTCGCCCTCCTCAGGGCACGATGTGCACCCTGTTTGAACAGGGTGACCCCATTTGAGATTGTCTTTGGGAAACCCCCACATACTTGGCTACAAGAGGTTGCCCTAACAGAAATGACTGATCAGTCTGTACTCCAGTCACGGCAGGCATTATAGTCTGTCTTAAATAAAGCCCATGCAGGGATCCGGACTACCCACACTGGTATGGAGACAGAGGTGGAACCACATCCTTACCAACCCAGGGACTTGGTTTGGATACGTCACTATCAAGTGGGGAACTTGGAGACTCACTGGAAGGGACCATTTACTGTTATCCTGACTACCCCCATGGCAGTAAAAGTAGAAGGCATTAGAGCCTGGGTTCACGTGGGTCACGTCAAATGAGCTGAGAGTAAGGATGCCCCCCAGAGATGGAAGTTGCAGCTGACAGACCCTGCTGACCATGGACTAAAGCTAAGACTAAAAAAACTGTGAGTTCATTGTTGCTCCTATTGTTACCTGTTTATGTAAAGTATAGGTAGGAAATTAGGAAAAATGGAAAAGGTTCTATGAAGCGGTAAATTGCTAACTCATCAGCCGACTGTGTACTAGTGTCATTTGTACAAAAGAAAACTAGAGCGATAAAAATGTTAGACTTACATGCTCAATATAACCCCTTACAACCAGAGAACATAGAACTGGCTGAAAAGTCAAGGATTTGACTAATCTCCAAAGAAAAGGGGGGAATGTAAGGGCCTGGTAGGCCAGAGGGAGTCATTTTGTGTTTATGTAGTGAAATTAGATTGACACCACCCCTCCCAGAGGAACTTACTTGCAAAGCCTAGATACAAGGGCGGGTCAGGCCAGATAAAAACATCCAATCAGTGGAGCGCACATATATCTTCTAGGGTAAATTGAAATTCAATTGGCCACCCGTGTGTTACCTAGCAGTTTTTTTCTGTGTGTGGCAGACCTAGCATGACGGTGCAGTTTTTTCTGTGTATTGCAATCTCATTGGCCACCTGTGTATAGCCTGGCTAAACTACCTCTATAAAAATACGTCTGTGAGGCTGGAAGGGGTCGCCTCTTTGCAAGAGATGGCTGTGACTGGTCAGTTTGATATCTCGATGCTTGGTGCAAAATAAAGCTTTGCTTGATCTTTGCTTTGTATCAGTCTTGCTCCTTTGATTATGGACCCTAACAATATGTTCTATGATTCCAACTATATAACATTTTTGGAAAAGGAAAAACTATGGAATAGTAGAAATGTCAGTAGTTACTAGGGGATATGGTGGAAAGAAGGGTAAATAGGCAAAGCACAGAAGATTTTTAGGTCAGTGAAAGTACTCTGTATGATATCATAATGGTAGATACATGTCATTATACATTTGTCCAAACCCATGTAATGTGTAGCACCAAGAGTGAACCTTTGATATATACTATAGACTCTGAGTGATAATGACATCTCAATGTAGATTTATCAGTTGTAAAAAATGTACCACTCTGGAGGGGAAGTTGATAGTACGAAAAGACACTGCAGAGGGAGGGGACAGGGAATGTATGGAACTCTCCATAATTTTAGTTCAATATTTCTTTGAATCTAAAACTAATCTAAAAATAGTATGTTAAAAAATAAAGGGGAGCAGAAAGGGGAGAAAGGAACATAGAAAAAGCAGGAGAATGGGGAAAGTAAAAAGAGATTCTTTAAAAATCTAAATAATTGACAAACCAAAATAAATGTAAATCCATAGAATTTATCAATTAAGGCAGATAACGTAAGAATAAAATAAAAAATAAATCCATTAAATAATATTTGAAAGAGGCTCGCCCAAATTCTGAGATAATAATAATAAATGGTAGGGGCACCTGGGTGGCTCAGTGGGTTAAAGCCTCTGCCTTCAGCTTGGGTTGTGGTCTCAGGATCCTGGGATCCAACCCTGCATCGAGCTCTCTGCTCAGCGGGGAGCTTGCTTCCTCCTTTCTCTGCCTGCCTCTCTGCCTGCTTGTGATCTCTGTCGGTCAAATAAATTAAAATAATAATAATAAATGGTAAAACATTGATAGTTTTAGGAAGAAAGATAAAATTTTAAACACACCAGGGTATGTTAAAAAATAGATTCAAATTAAAGATATTGGATTATTTTCCTACACTGTGTAACAAATTACCATAAACTTAGTTGCTTAAAAATGCAATTTATCATCTTACAATTTTTTTATGGATCAAGAGTTTGGGCCCTGCTTCTCTGGATCTATTCAGAATACCTTCTAATGTCATGTAGGACAGTGATCTCAGATGAGTTTTATGCTTATCTGAGTTTTATTTTATTATATGAGTTTTGTGCTTTTCTTCTAAACTCCTATGGTTTTTGGTAGAATTTATTTATGTATTTAATTAATTGATTACTAATTAATTAATTAATTTGTAGCTATAGAATTGATGGTAGCTAGCTCTCTCAAGTACAGCAATGAAGAGAGATAAAGTGTGTTTTTCAGGTCTTATACCTTTAGAACCTCTTTATTTAATAAAAAAATTATGTTTGAGTATAGTTGACAGTCATGTTACATTAGTTTCAGGTATATAACATAGTGATTCAACTCTGTTCACTGCAAGAATAGCTACTGTTTGCCATTTGTACACAATAGTACAACACTATTACATTATCATTGACTCTATTCCCTAAGCTGTGCCTTTTATTCCCATAACTTATTCACTCCATAACTGAAATCCTGTTTCTCTTAATTCCTTTTACCTATTTTACCTATCCTCCTTTTCCCTGGCAAGAAATAGCAAGTGTTGACAAGGATGCACAAAAAAAGGAACCCTTGTGTGTTGTTGCAAGTAATGTAAATTAGTATAACTACTGTGTAAAACAGTACGATGTCTCTTCAAAAAATTAAAAGTAGAAATATAATATGCTCCAGTAATCCTACTACTGAGTATTTACCTAAAGAAAATGAAAACGCTAATTTTAAAAATGCATGTATGCACCCCTATATTTATTTCAGCATTATTTACTATAGCCGATATATGCAAGCAACTTAAGTGATCATTGATAGATGATATAAAATGAATAAAGAGGACATGGTAAAGAGGACACACACACACAAACACACACAAACACACACAAATATTACACAGCCATAAAAAAGGATGAGATTGTGTCATTTGTGGCAACTTGGATGGACACAGAGGGTATTATGCTAAGTGAAATAAATCAGACTGAGAAAGAAAAATACCATATGATTTCACTTACATGTAAAATCTTTTCAAAATAAAACAAATGAATAAACAAATAAAAAGCAGTATCATAAATACAGAAAACAACCTAATGGTAGACCCTCTTTTAAAAGGCCTTATCTGGTTATGTCAAACCAATAGGGAAATTTCCTTTCATTAACTCAAAATTAACTAATTTAGTTCCTTATCACATCTTCAAAATAATTTCACTTTTGCATTATAGTACAGTTGACTCTTGAACAACATGGATTGCAATTTTATGGGTCTCCTTATATGCAGATTTTTTAATAAATGCAGCAAAGTACTATAAATGTATTGTATCTTCTTTATGCTTTTCTTTCTTTTTTTAATATTTTATTTATTTATCACAAGTAGGCAGAGAGGCAGACAGAGAGAGAGGAAGAATCAGGCTCCCTGCTAAGCAGAGACCCCCATGTGGGGTTGGATCCCAGGACACTGGGATCATGATCTGAGCCCAAGGCAGAGGCTTTAACCCACTGAGCCACCCAGGTGCCCCTTCTTTATGCTTTTCTTAATAACATTTTTCTTTAGCTTACTTTACTATAAAGATATTGTACATACTATAATCAACTGTTAACCAACAGTTTATGTTATCTGTAAAGCATCTGGTCAATGGTGGGCTAAGTTTTAGGGGAGTCAAAGGTGATATACAGATTTTTAATTGCATGGGGAGGTGAGCAACTCTAACTCTTGCATTGTTCAAGGGTCAACTGTGTAACATGTTTTACAGGAGCATCTTAGAAAAATTTCAAGGAACAAGTCATTTCAATCTTACAAAAACACTTCTATGAATATAATATAAGTTTATTTTAGAAAATCTATTGATAGATATTATCATATTAATTAAAGGAGAAATCCCTATTATCATTTCAAAAGGTACAATAAAAATACCTGATATTAGGTAATACCAATTCAATTAAATGTGAATTCAGTTTTTTTAAGATCTTGCAAAGTTTACTCTACATTTTCTATAGAAGTAGAAGGTTCAAGAATAGTTAAGTCACTTCTGAAGAAGAATAAGTATATGTGTTGGGATAAAAGAGATATTTGTGGGGCGCCTGGGTGGCTCAGTGGGTTAAGCCGCTGCCTTCGGCTCAGGTCATGATCTCAGGGTCCTGGGATCGAGTCCCGCATCGGGCTCTCTGCTCAGCAGGGAGCCTGTTGCCTCCTCTCTCTCTCTCTCTGCCTGCCTCTCTGCCTACTTGTGATCTCTCTCTGTCAAATAAATAAATAAAATCTTTAAAAAAAAAAGAGAGATATTTGTTCTTCCTGACATCATATAGAGCTATAGTGATTAAAACACTGTGTTTGATGCAAGAATACATTGATTCATGAAATGAATAGAGTCCAGATAGCCATAGATCTATGAAATTTAAAGTGTAACCTAAGTAACATTGTAATTTACTGGGAAAAAAATACACAATTTTAGAAGTGAAATTGAGACATTTTACTATTGAAGATAGTAAATTGACTAGGAGCTATTCTTACTGCCTCTTAGTATAACTTTCTGTATCATAGCACCTAGGAAGCTAAATACCAAACTTTATATACTCTTGCAGTACGGTCCTAATATGATTCATTTTCTACCAATTAGTTGATTGACATGAAATTTAAATTTGGGACTAAATGAAGAAGCACAGAGAAAATAATTTGTGTTCAAGGCATCCACTGTGATGGTGTGTCAATGGACCATGCAGCTAATGAACCAGCCATCTAATTCTCAAAATACAGCTAATGTGGTACTATCCTGAAGACAGCAATGTCACAAAAAGTCTTATTCTATTGCTTTCTCATTGTAGCAGAAGTAGTTATTTTTTTAGTTGTGTATGTATTGATTTGTTGATAATCATTCCTGGAGGCCCAGTCTAGAACTTGTTTCTCCAACTCTTCCATGATTTTTGAATGCATGTAATTCACTGTATTACATCTCTCTCTCTCTCTCTCTCTCTCTCTCTCTCTTTTTTAATAGGCTCCATGCTGGGCCTGGAGTTTAACATGGGGCTTGAACTCACAACCCTAAGATCAAGGCCTGAGCCGAGATGAGTCAGATGCTGAACCAACTGAGCCACCCAGGCACCCCCTTTCTTATTAATATAAGGTGTTAACAACAACAGCAACAACAACAAAATTCTGACTTAAACATAATTTTGAAAGGGTGACAATATGCAGTTGGATCCCTACTGCATGATATACTAAGTAAATTCAATAAGGAAAAAAACTTAAATGTGAAAGACAAAATTATGTAAGCATTAGAAGAAAATATAAGATAGAACACTAATATTCTCAGGATGCAGAATTTTAAGAGAAAATAAAAGTATTAACAATAAGGAAAAGATGGATAAAATTGAATACATTAAAATTAAGAACTGTAGTCTATAAAAAAGAGTAAAACAAGACAAAAACTAGGAGAAAATGTTTGAGGACATATTAATAAAAAGGAAAAAGTATCTAGGTTACATGGGGAAGAAAAGATTGTTTGAAATGTGAGTAAAAGGAATTTCACAGAAGAGAATACACTAATGGCCAAATACACATGAAAAGATGCCTAACTCATTTAGCGATTAATGAAATGTTAATTAAAATCACAGTGAGATACCATTTTACACATAATATATAGTCCAAACTTACAAAATCTGGTAATGTTAATTGTTGGCAGGGTACAAAGCAAGGGAAATACTTAAATACTACTAGTTGCATAAAATATTTGTTGGAAGAAAAGGGCAGCAAGAGAAAATGAAAGACAAAAATGTATTAAGAAAGACATTGTGAGAATCGAGTGTATATGCAGTGGAAATTCTGAAAACAGATTGGTCAAAGAAGACTTATAAATAAGGAAGAATTGCATTAATGGATGGCATCTGAACTGTAGTACATCAGCACGACCTCAGGTACTGTTTGAAAAATGAAACCAGTTGATATATTTTATAAGGATAATTAGAACTCAGGAACTTGGATGAAGGAGAAAAAAAAAAAAGGAAAGTGAAACTGAGCACAGGTGTTCTAATAGCATTCCACAAAGCAAAGAAACTTGAAGCAAAAGGTGGGAGGTCGGGGTACCAGGTGGTGGTTATTATAGAGGGCACGAATTGCATGGAGCACTGGGTGTGGTGAAAAAATAATGATACTGTTATGTTGAAAATAAATAAATGAGAAAAAAAAAAAAGAGAGATATCATGCCTTGTAATTACATTGCCACCCTGCAGGTTTGGGGAGAAGTGACTGTTGAATAGAAGGTTTAGCATTAGCATTCTTTAGTGTTCTGACATGAGGTTATATTAAGTGGAAGAGTTGGGTTTTGACCCATTTACGTATGACTTGGGGCAAGTGGTCAAATAGAACAATAGTCAAATAGAACAATAGTTCTATTTGACAAGAGTTCTATAGAACAAGAGTTCTATAGACAAGAGCTAAAGCTCTTTCTACCTTCCATGCCTGCCTTATTCTACATCTACAAAACACACTAATAAATTAGGGAAGCAACATCTAGAGCACATTATAATTTTCATACTGAAATTAATAGCCCAGATTAAAACCACACATTAAATAAATTACACAATAGTTTCAGTTCCTTCATAAGATTAATGTGAAATATTTCAGACAGAATTAAAAGTTACTATTTTATTCCTCTAAAATACAGATATAAAAAACCCTCTTTGACACATCACATTTAGTCAATTGAAAATGAAATTATTTTAATTTTGATATTTTCATTTTATTTTTACTTCAAGTTTTTATTTAAGTTCTAGTCAGTTAACATATATGGTAACATTGGTTTCAGATATACAATTTAGTGATTCATTGCATACATACAACACCCTGTGCTCATCATAAGTGCCCTCTTTAATACTCATCACCCATTTAGCCCATCCCCCACCAGTCTCCCCCCATCAACACTCTCTCTCTCTCTCTTTTTTTTTTTTAAGACTTATTTATTTATTTGAGAGAGTGAAAAAGTGAGCAAGTGTGGGGAGGGGCAAAAGGAGAAGGAGAAAAGAATCTCAAGCACAGTGTCCACTTAGCACAAAGTCCCACAAAGGACTCAATCCTACAACTCCGAGATCATTACTGAGATCAAAAGTCCAATGCTTATCTAACTGAGCTACCCAAGAGTCCCTCCATCAATCCTCTTAACTTAGATATTTTATTTAAATATCTAAAATTTTCCAATTGCAAATGTTAGGTTCTCAGAACTAGATGGCAAGATTTGACTTGATAAGAGAAGAAAGATAGTTCTCATGGAGTCTGTTCCTTTTATTTGGGAGAATGACCATCTGAGTCTTTACACAACCTCTCTACACACAAGTAGCTTTGTTGTAGTCTCTCTTTTTCTCTCTTGCTCTCTCTTACCTTCAAATAAATTATTTCTTTGTGCTTCCTGGCCAGTACACTTTTTAATTAATTGATTAATTGATTAATTTGAGAGAGAGCACACACCTGCACTCTCAAAAGTGGGAGGAGGGGCAGAGGGAGAACAGGACTGTGAGATCATGACCTGAGCTGAAATCAACAGTCCGTCACTCAACTGACTGAACCCACCCAGGCTACCTGGTGACCAATACATCTGACATCATACCCTGGTTGTTATTGGGTTCCTGCCATAAAGTATCATTGAAGGTTGCCTAATTATCAAGAGAAAAGGAAATTCTTTAGACCAATAATTACCTAAACCTTTAAAGAATTACAATTATTTTCCCAGTGGCTATTCTTCCAACACCCATTGCACAATTGCACAACTGCCTTCCTCTTCCCAAGAAGTGAAGCTTATGTAATACTCAGAGCATTGTCATTCCAGTAGACATTTGTTCCTGCAAAGTGAGAGAACGTGGTCCCATATTAATCTTTAAAACCAAAAATTTAAAATATATATAAAACAATCTTTTCTGGGTGTACAAATTAACATTAACTATCAGTTTTCAATTAAAAAAGCTTTAATCTTTTGTATTTAGAAAATAATGTTATCATAAGTTACGTTTCCTAAAAACAGAGCCAGAAACATATTTATATGTTCTTCAGGATAAACCTGAGAGTGAGGGAAATAAAATAGGAAAAGGGAGAGATACCAACAAAAATGTAGTCTTGGTAAAAATCTGGTTGTGGGCAGATCAAAGGGAACACAAGGGGACTCAGTATCACAAAACTCACCAGAATGGGCCTGCATTGAAGCAAGGGTACCAGCCTTTGCTCAATAAATAACTCATAGTCTACTGTCTGGGGTTAAGAGGGATAATTTTCCAGGTGGTCTAATCAAGGCTACTCCCATCAGTCCAGTTGTACGCCTCACTCAGAATCAGGGCTGACCTCATGAGAGTGCAATCTGTGTAGTCACATAGGACCCTGCACTCAGAAACACCCCATACTTTGTTCAATGATCTCCTATCCCTGTCTTCAAAATTTTAGTAATATTATTTTTGAACTTGAGAATTTCGGTGAGACAATGGAGTATGTGAATGAGCAGAGGAATTTCATATAACATATTACATGAAATTCCTCTGCTCATTCACATACTCCATTGTCTCACCGAAATTCTCAAGTGCGTGTTCCCCATTTCTTGCTGCTCCATTTGCATATAACATTTATAATGTCCTGTGGGCATGGAATTACAGTGGAGCCATGACATCTCCATTCAGTGAGAATCAACCAAATGCTTTGAATAAAGAATGGCAGCTATGTTCTTTAGAAACACGAATGACAAAACAAACAAACAAAAAACCTTCATATCATTTTTTATTCCTGTTACTTCTCTGTATTGACCAGCTATTACTCTGAAAATGATGAAAGAAGGAAAGGGAAAGAAAGAGCCACGAATAATTTTCCTTTTCTTTTTAATCCTTCCTTACTCATGAAAAGGATAGAATGTTGAGAGAATGTAAGCAAATCAAGAAGTAAAATAAAAGCAGTTGAGTTGGGCACCTGGGTGGCTCAGTGGGTTCAAGCCTCTGCCCTTAGCTGAGGTCATGATCCCAGAGTCCTGGGACTGAGCCCCACATCAGGCTCTCTGCTCAGCAGGGAGCCTGCTTCCTCCTCCTCCTCTCTCTCTGCCTGCTTCTCTGCCTACTTGTGATCTCTGTCTGTCAAATAAATAAATAAAATTAAAAAAAAAAAGAAAGCAGTTGAGTTAGTTTTATGCTTTTCCACTTTTCTGGTAAGAATGAAATGCATATGTATGTATGAGTTATGAAATCTGAGTAATTTTGGTGTTTCTAAAAATGACTTAAATGCTCTAATATTTGCGTTTAAAACTGGAATTGTACAATATAAAGATGAATGATAAAATAAATGATAAAATTCATGCAAATAGTTAAAATTTTTAATTTTAAATAGCAAATAAAAAAACTTTAGAACAAGAGAAAGATCATAAAAAAAGAGAAAGCTTTATATATTAGTTCCTTTAATGACATTCTTCCATGCTTTTGAACAAAGGCCCCACATCTGTATTTTTCACTGGACTGTGAGAATTATGTAACAGGTCATGGCCAAAGCCAGTTTTCTAAACAAGGCCTCAGGTATATACCATTAGCTTCAGCATGTCTCAGAAGTCATAGAAGCTAGGGAGAAAAGGTATGGCAATAACATTTCTTCCAGTTTGCTCCTTTCCAACACTGATATACCTACTTAATTTACAAATTAAGTTCACTCTAAGAAGACACAGAATCTCAAGGATAATGGTTGGTCACAATTTCTAGGAAAATTTTTTATAAGAGAATGATGGTGGGCAAGCTACAACCCTGATGCTGCGGTTGGTTTAGAGAGTTTAACTAATACTCATTTAATTTCTACCCATCTTTCGTAATTTATTGAAGTTCCCTACAGCTATAACTTCTTATTGTCTAAGTGGCTAGCCTGGGTTGACTCAGACCTCCACTTTGAGGGATAAGAATAAGAGTTTAAGTATTATATACACACTGCAGGATGCTGTAAAAGTGACACTTGAAGGAAACTGGGAAATGATGAGGGAAAAGACTGGACTCCGTGGACCTACTATAATACAGTCCTAGACTAAGACTCCATTTATCACCTAATTCCCATGCACTAGTTCTCTAACAGGCATGACAAAAAGATGATACATTTTTGTCTTTGGTGTAAATGCAGAATGTCTGTTCAAAAGCCTTTAATAGGTCTAGGTATTCTCTTTTCCTCAATGAATTATTACTGAATAAATGAACCTAAGTCTCTGTGGAGAACAGTTGGGGGAATCTTTATATACTGACCCTTCCTCAAGGGGCCCTAATATCTCCATTAGCTAATGAAATCCAAGTGTGAACATGTGCTCAAGTCTAGAACATGGGGAAGAGATAGCAACTGTTCCAGAGGGGCTGGTTGACCATACCTTACCATTCTTCTTCTTCTTCTTTTATTTTTTAATTGTGTTATGTTAGTCACCATAAAAACCTTTAATTATATGTATTAAACAATTATGTGGGCTGGCCATCTTCTCTCTAAGATAAATGTGCCAGGAATAATAAATAAAAACACAAAGCATCAATTAAATTAGGATTCAGATAAATAGAGTATGTTTAAACATAAACATGTCGCATACAATATTTGAGACATACTTAGACTTAAAAATTGAGCATTGTTTATCTGGAATCGAAATATAACTGTATGCCTTATATTTTATTTGGCATTGCCTCTCTAGAAAAACCATAATTTGGAATTGTTACAGATCCCCAACAGTCATGTCACCATGGCTGACACTCAGAAATTAATGGCCATTAAGATGATAATAACCATCTTACTTCTGATTGTTAGTTGTTGCCACCTGGCATTTCCTATTTGAGATGTTACTGATCTGTTATGGGTCAGAATTTCCTACCATAAGTATCAGCCTATGGAGCCTCTTAATGTCACTATTGTCCCCCTTGACTTGTACATCCTTTGCTCTCTTAACAAATGAGGGTTCTTCCAAACAACATATTCAGCTGGTGGGTCTCCTGGTCTTATATAAATAATTCACTAATATGCTTACTTCTCTGAGTAATTTTGTCCCTTCTTCCATGGCTTCCAAGCAATTCTGGCATTTCTACTTCATATAATGCTGACTATTACCTATCTGCACCTTGCCTCCCAGTTTCCAAGAGCCATTATCATCAACACTGAATTAGAATGAGTCACCCTGGGCGCCTGGGTGGCTCAGTGGGTTAAGCCGCTGCCTTCGGCTCATGTCATGATCTCAGCGTCCTGGGATCGAGTCCTGCATTTGGCTCTCTGTTCAGCAGGGAGCCTGCTTCCCTCTCTTTTTCTCTCTCTGCCTGCCTCTCCATCTACTTGTGATTTCTCTCTGTCAAATAAATAAATAAAATCTTAAAAAAAAAAAAAAAAAAAAGAATGAGTCACCCTCTCTTTGCTGTCTTGGCCAGAATGTTAGATTTTATTTGGTAGGAAATTGTCCCCATATCATAAACACCCTATCCAGGTTTATATTCCACTCCTATTGATCTAATTTCATCAGCATGCTTTCTCACGTATACTCTTATTTCTGGTCAATAAAACATAGCCAAGACAAATAGTTTATTATCCCTCACACTATAATCCTTCTGTCCCTTTCTTTTCTCTCAGCATTTCACCAGTTAGGCCACGTTGAAATTTTCTGAAATAGATTTTTTTTTTCTTTTTGGTGGTCTGTACAGGAAGCTGGGGGAAGATCTTAACTCAGGAAGCATTATCCTATAAGGCACTTCACTGATTTGAGGCCTCTGAAAGAACTAAAAGTAAAGGAAATGGGAGGTGGAGATATTATTTGCTACCCTTTGACATGATGGAGTTGGCCCCGTCTACAAGCCCAATGTCAAGGGAATCTGGGTGTTCAATGTTCTCAAGTGTATATATACAGATATCCCCTTTTTTCAATCTCAGTCCAGCTTTTTTCCTGTTAGGCATAAGGGACTTGCTGGAGGTGAGAAATGAACTTTTTCTGGAGTTCTTCTGTTTCTGCATGAAGTTCCCAAGCCTGCTCTTCAGTGTGTTCAAAGGTCAGTTACAGGAAAATGACTGTATCTTTAAACACTGCCATTGAGGCCCTCTGATTTTCACATTTTGTATAAAATTGGTGATTAATCCCCCAGGGTTTATAATTTTCTCTCTTATAAGCATCCTTGGTGCTCAGCAATAACCACCCAGTTTCCATGTCCTGATGATAAATATGTTTCCTGTTCTTTTCAAATATCTATTGCATGAATGCGTGCACTTCCTCCATCTCTATCTTTCCCAGTTCACCACAATAAATTCTTAATGATAAACTTTTATAGAATGATAAAAAATGTTAATATTTCACTTACCTTGAGTGACAGAGTGCTCATTGTTAGCTAGCTAGCTGATAAGCCATCTCTGAAATCAAATCTTTGTGTCTTTCCCAGAACTATTTTTGATACTAACTCTCTAATGTTAGGCACCACACAAGCAAAGCCAGGCTGGAGTCAGGGATTAAGGTGTATGAGATTAAGAAAATCATCATCAAGAAAATGAGAGAAGCAATATTAGGAAAGGGAAGGAGTTGAGCAAGAGTCTAGTCTCACATAAATTTTAGCCTAGATCTGATTCATGAGCTTGCTTTGGCACATAAATCACATTGCAGATTCATCCCCTGAGGCAAAGCAAATAGACCACAGTGCCCCCATACAGTAAGTCACTGACTGCACTGGGGTTCGGAGTTTAACAAGTGTCCCAAGTGTAAGATGTTAACACAGCCCCCCACAGCTAGGTAGATGGGCATACCAGCCAATAAAGAAGATATGGGCAAGGAACACCAGCAATACCTACTACAATCATATTATATAGTCAGTTATAACTACATTTAGACTTTATACAGTATCTTGAATCGCCCTAATACAGTAAAATATGGTTACTATGCCTCCTTTTGCATCAGAGCCAGTTATGCTAATCATAGTGTCTAAATTACCCAAAACATTTTTTTTAGCCCACTACTAGTATAATCAACCTAAGAAATGTAGGTTGATAATATATAGCTACTTCCCTTCTTTAAGAGGATAGCGTCTGTTCCTAATTAGGTTGTGTCTCATTTAATAATTGTCCTGGGGTCTATTTAGACTTTCATATTCTATTTTATGCTTTGACTCAATTATTTATTCATTTTTATTTTTCTGCATATCAGTGGCAAATTTCTTGTTTGCTACCATTCTGACCCCTGCTTACTATTCCTAACCTATAGATTATCCTTACAAATATAATCTAATATATAAATTGGGTTTTACATATATATATATATATAACTTTCTCCAACTCTAAAGTAAATCATAAACACTCTCTACAAGCATTTTTAACTAAAAGGGGCAAACATGCTGTAGAATAGGTAAAACAAACATTCTTCATACCTTTTTCTTCAGAAATCGTTATCCCTCTGGGAAGTAGGGTATTGTATGTCTGAAATATCTTTATTATAGAAGCATAATGTGTGTATATTGTGCCAGGATACCCCAAGTGTTTTTGGAACCAGACTAACTGCTAAGATTTACATATTAAGTTGAGAGATAATCTCTATGAAGGAAATATTTTAAATGACAAATGATAATACTAATAATGTAAACAGAATGTAAGATAACTGATTTACTTTTGTTTGGGTTTAATTTTGGTCTTACTTATAATAATCATCTTCATTGATATATTTCTTTGCAATGCATTTTTTTTCAGTCAGGAATAATCTTACTTAGCATAGTGGACTATAATAAAAAAGAAATCCAGTGTAATTTAATGTTATTTAAATGGTACAATATTACACATTACCATTAAAAATTGCACTTAACATAGTGCAATACACATAAGATTGTATCTTCATTTGGGTACCTATTTACCAAAATAATTTGCCTTTTTAGTTGAAAATACAGATCTGCATAAAACATATTGATCTCTTCAATATGTTCTAGTTTTTATTATTTATTCTCTTTTCTCTGTTCTTTATCTTTCTAATTTAATGCCATATCATAGCTATGAAAATAGTGATTAGCAGATAAACTATATAGAATAAATGTCTTCTGTGCCCAAACATCTGAGATACTTTTATGAGCATTTATCAAAACCATACCTGTGTATGTTAAGTGTAATGAAATCCCCAAGATGCTAAATATCTCCAAAAATATAAGAGGCTTTATTGGCCCAAATGAATAGGCAAAATAGAGAAGAGATTATTTTCTCATAATCTTTGTTATGCTGGTGAGAAAAAAAATACTAAAGTTGAATAAGGTAATTTAAAAAATTGTATCTATTGTCATGTCAAATGAAAATATCCCCCAATACTGAGACATTTCAAATAGAGAAATAGTTCAGATCAATCATATGATTTTAAGAATTAATGTTTCTGGGACAACTAGGTAGTTTATTCAAAGGAATGCATTATGTATGATTCAGCACTACTAGACAATCCCTTCAAATATTGTAAGAAACATTAAAAATCAAAGGAGATAATATTTTAAATTTTCTACGTATTTTAAGAGAATCTTTTATTCCCTACTAGGGTACTAGGTATGTTACACAAGGCTTAATGAAAAAGAGGATGAGTACAGAATAAGAACTGAAAGGTGGGAGATACATAAGTATAATAATTTGGGTTTAAAAAAAATAAAACTTTAGATAAAATAACCATTATTAGTTTTGTTGTCCCTGTAGAAAAAAAGATAAAATAAAAAATAAAAGTCATCATGGACTCATTACAGCAGGGGTACTAATTAAGGGAACAGGAGCAGCATAAGATTAAGAGATGATAAAACTTTACTCAAATAACCACCATTTATTGTCACCAACAGGGACCCATGGGGAAGATAAGGCAGTGCTCAGTGCACATCCAGTTCAGGCTACCAGTTAAATGCAGTCAGCATAAGTGACCAGCAAGAGCAGGAATGCATCAGCTTTTGTGGCTCATTATGTTTATACAGTGTTGTTGCTCCATCCCACTTTTTTGAAGAAAAAGAATATGTGAATATGTTGCCTCCTCCAGCAACTTGAAGGGACTTAGACTAGTGAACCTCCATGAAGTTTCATTAAGCTTTAAATAAATTCATTAGCTTGAGTTCATTAACTTTATGGTAAATCTACCTCTGAGACAGAGTGATGACGGTTTCTTCCCCCAGACTTTGCTCAGTTCCCACCCTGACATTGCACTCCCATCAAGGACCTAGGACCCACATAAGACTTTCTTTATATCTATGAGTGAAAAAGAGAGCAATGAAACCAAGGAACAGGGATAGTGGTGAGAAGAGAAGGTAGCTTTACCTACTCCTACTCTAACCCTAAGTGAGGATGATGTTGATATGCACCATCATTGTTTCAAGTAGTATCTTCTGTGTCCATAGAAGAACCAGCCAATAAAGTTAGAAAAAGAAGAACTAAATAAATCATTTAATTATATTTGTGAATCATAATGATATTTGTTATCTTGTCAACTAAAAAGGAAATGCAGAAGGACTTTTCTTTCTTAAATATTTGTGATTACATTCAAAAATTTCTTGTGCTATTGTGTTCTAAAGAGACTGAACTTTAAAAAAGAATCATTAATTGGTTAAAGTAATAAGAGCAGCAGAGAGCTGCAGAGCTGGATAGTACCTTAGAGATTGACAAAACCAACTCTTGCATTGTCTAGTTGAGGAAACTGGCAGTTTGGAGATGTTTAGAGACTGAATAAAAATTTCGCAGCCTGAGAGTAGCAACATCAGAATTAGAGCTAAGGTAATAACTCCAAGACAAGCTACCTGTGTAGATAGATTATAGGATATACAATTTAATTAAAGATACCTTTTTCTATTATTTCTGAGCTCTCTCCTTTCTCAACTTCTAACAAAATAAAAGTACATGAATGGAAGTTGACTCTAGGAAAAGACAGAATGATGAATCAAAAGAAGTGCTGAATTAGAGTCTAAGCTGTAGTGACGCCAAAAAGACAGACAGGTACAAACTCTAAGGTTTAATTCCCTTACTTGTTCAATCAAAGAAAAATATTTTCCCTGTAGGTGTCCGACAGCTCTTGTAAGAGTCAAAAGAAATAGTTGTGAAATATTTTGTAAACTATGAAGCCAGTTTTACAATTATTTAAAAAAAAAAAAAGGTTGTGAGGAATAACATACTGAGACTGAGCAATCATACTATTTAGGAATTATCACTTTGGATTTTATTTCCCTTAACTCAAGTATTGTGATCTTTTACTATATAAAAGCAAATTCACAGTAAGAAAACAAACAACTGAATTCAAACAAAAATGAGGCAACCTGTGCTTCAGATTATATTTCTCTTCTCCCTTGCAAAGTCATCCTTGTAAAAAATTGTGGTGTATTACAACTCACTTCAAGTCTAGTTGCATTCCTTGTAACTCTACTAAATGACTTATTTGGAGCACCTGGGTGGCTCAATCACTTAAGCTCTGCCTTCAGCTCATCATCTCCAGGTCCAGAGATTGAGTCCTGGGATTGAGTCCCTGCTTTTCCTTCTCCCTCTGCCCCGCCACACTGCTTGTGCGCACGAGCGCTCGCTCGCGCTCTCTGTCTCTCTCTCTCTCTCTCTCTCTCTCTCTCGCGAATACAAAACACGATCTTAAAAAAAAAAAAAAAACCAAAACAAAAACTCCTTTCTTACCAATGCTTTTGAGAAACCATTGATAATCATGTCTTTTTTTTTTTTTTTTTCTGATTACCCATTAATTACTTTCTTTTCTGAGAACATTTTTTTTTTTCCTCTCTGGCTACTCCTCTACTGCATTTTTTTTTTTTTAAATCAGTCTTTCAAATACTGTATCATTCATGAACACTTGGTGTTGTATGTAAGTGATGGATCACTAAATTCTACTTCTAAAAAACTAATATTACATGGTATGTTAACTAACTGGAATTTAAATAAAAACTTGAAACAAACAGAACTAAATAAATAAATACTGTATCCTTCATATTTCTATCTTACACTCTTTTTCTTTTTCTAGCTCTGCTTATACTTTCTATGTTCTCACCCTTCTCTATTGTTTTAAATGCCATTTGTATGTTGTTGTCTCCTAAACCTGGCTCTCCATCCCAGAACTGACAGAATGTTGAAACATGTTCTTATATATTGAATATTTTTACTTGAATCTGCTATTGGCACCTCAGACTTAATATTTCAAAAAACAAATGTTTCATCTTCAGTCTCAAAAGTATTTTTTTAAAGATTTTATTTATTTGACACACAGAAGAAGATTACAATTCAGCAGAGAGGCAGGCAGAGAGAGAGAAGGAAGCAGGTTCCCTGCTGAGCAGAAAGCCTGATGTGGGACTTGATGCCAGGACCCTGGGATCATGACCCGAGCTGAAGGCAGAGGCTTTAACCCACTGAGCCACCCAGGCACCCCTCAAATCTACTTTTATGTTCTAGTCCCTGTCCTGAAGAATGACATTTATTTCCTCCTAACTGCCAAAGACAAATCTCCATATCATTCCTTCTTCATTTTTTCCCATACCCATTCAACTACAAATTCCATGAATTTTACATAATTCCATAGGAATTTACTTCTGTCTATTTACACTGCAACTACCAATAGCCCCCATGAAATTATTTCTCACCTGGTAATTTTAACTTCTTTGTAACTCCTTACTTTTCCTATCTTAACTTTCTTCTAGTCAATTTTCCATGCATCAAACTGAATTATATTTCTAACACAGAAGCCTGATTTTTTTTCTTCAAATCCAAAGTTTATCAATGACTTCCCATGCTTTTGTGTGTAATTTTAAACTTTGTATTATGTCCTGCAAGATTCCTCATCACCTAGCTTCTGATAATATTTTCAATAGCAAATTATTTCAATTCCATGAAAGTAGATATTCTCCTTAACTCTAAACATTTAATTTTCCTGAAACACCTTCCTAAATCCTTTTGGCCCATGCCTATTTCCAACTGACTAATTTCAATTCTTCATTCAATTTAGACATCCACTAAAAAGAATTCCTTTCCTGATTTTTGAAATCTTCTTCAAAATGCTCTCTAAAGCAAACTGTATTTCCCTCACTGGCATACTTCTCACATTGTCTTTTATTTGTCTGTGTGATTGTCTCTATCCACTATTAGAATGCTGGCAGGATGTATATCTGTCTCATTTACCATTTCGTGGAACCAGTTCTAGGAAGTAGATAATAATCAATAAACATTTGTGGAACAGAAAAAGTATCTATGAGAACAAAATAATACTATCAAACTTCTAAGGTTATTAGAAAAACAAAGGGGAACTGAAAAAGAACAATTATTATTATTATATACTGAAACAGAGATTTGTGTGTCTGACTTAAAATTTTTCAATTCAATTGGAATATATGTAGAACCAATCTAAATTAGTTTAGTGCTGATCATGAGCCTTTGGAGTTACAGGTAAAATAACATGTGAACTGATTTCTAACTATCTGCTCCTTGTCACAATCCCATGGAAATGACCAATAAAAATTTTTAAAAAATAGAATTCACCTTTTATGTTAGAGATTAGCTAAAGTTATACAGTATGTTGCAGTAAATCACTGCAGGGGCTGCTGCTGTATTGAAACTCTTATTACCTGGGAAGAATGAATGTTAGTACAAATGTCAAGACCATAAAAATGTTCACTCTTTTTGACACAGTCATTCCAAATCTAAGAAGATATATTAAGAATATTATGAGAGTTATATGCAAAGATTTACATATAAAGACATTCTGTCTTACAGAAGGTTCCCTTGAAGACAATCCTATGTCTGAGAATTCATCTGCAAGTGACTTATTGAGAAAGTGCTCCCCAGAGAAACCAGTAAAGAAGTGGATTCATAGGACAAGGAAGAGGAAATAAAACTAGGCAAGATTTCAGGCCACACACAAAATTTAATCCCTCAAGGTTGTTCTAGACCAGAATCTAGAGTATAAATAAAAAGTGTCTTGATTGGATGGAAAGGAATTAGGCACTTGTGTTCTAGCTCTCTTAATTATGGAAGTATCATCTACTAGACCTATTCTCTTTTCTGCTTGCAGATGAAAGTCTCCTATATTGTATGGCAGTCTCTCAAGAAATTTTATACTAGTGGGCCATTAGAAGTAAAATAAGAGATTAAGAGTCACTTATGGTTTGTCTCCCTCCCAATCCCATCTTGTTTCATTTATTCTTCTCGTACCCACTTAAGCCCCCATGTTGCATCACCACTTCCTCATATCAGGGAGATCATATGATAGTTGTCTTTCTCTGCTTGACTTATTCCGCTAAGCATGATACGCTCTAGTTCCATCCATGCTGTCGCAAATGGCAAGATTTCATTTCTTTTGATGGCTGCATAGTATTCCATTGTGTATATATACCACATCTTCTTTATCCATTCATCTGTTGATGGACATATAGGTCCTTTCCATAGTTTGGCTATTGTGGTCATTGCTGCTATAAACATTCGGGTGCACGTGCCCTTTCGGATCACTATGTTTGTATCTTTAGGGTAAATACCCAGTAGTGCAATTGCTGGGTCATAAGGTAGCTCTATTTTCAACTTTTTGAGGAACCTCCATGCTGTTTTCCAGAGTGGTTGCACCAGCTTGCATTCCCACCAACAGTGTAGGAGGGTTCCCCTTTCTCTGCATCCTCACCAGGATCTGTTCTTTCCTGACTTGTTAATTTTAGTCATTCTGACTGGTGTGAGCTAGTATCTCATTGTGACTTTGATTTGTATTTCCCTGATGCCAAGTGATGTGGAACACTTTTTCATGTGTCTGTTGTGATCTAGATGTCTTCTTTGCAGAAATGTCTATTCATGTCCTCTGCCCATTTCTTGATTTGATTATTTGTTCTTTGGGTGTTGAGTTTGATACATTCTTTACAGATTTTGGATACTAACCCTTTATCTTATATGTCATTTGCAAATATCCTCTCCCATTCTGTCAGTTGTCTTTTGTTTTGTCAACTGTTTCCTTTGCTGTGCAAAAGCTTTTCATCTTGATGAAGTCCCCATAGTTCATTTTTGCCCTTGCTTCCCTTGCTTTTGGCATTGTTCCTAGGAAGAATTTGCTGCCCCTGAAGTCGAAGAGGTTGCTGCCTGTGTTCTCCTCAAGGATTTTGATGTATTCCTGTCTCACATTGAGGTCTTTCATCCATTTTGAGTATATTTTCATGTGTGGTATAAGGAAATGGTCCAGTTTCATTTTTCTGCATGTGGCTGTCCAGTTTTCCCAACACTATTTGTTGAAGAGGCTGTCTTTTTTCCACTGGACATTCTTTCCTGCTTTGTCAAAGATTAGTTGACCATAGAGGTAAGGGTCTATTTCTGGGATCTCTATTCTGTTCCATTGATCCATGTGTCTGTTTTTGTGCCAGTACCATACTGTCTTGATGATGATGGCTTTGTAATAGAGCTCAAAGTCCGGAATTGTGATGCCACTATCATTGACTTTCTTCTTCAATATTCCTTTGGCTATTCGAGGTCTTTAGAACAATATTTCTTTTGTACTTTTTGAGTCTGTCTGCCAAAAATATCCTGTTCTTACCTGATCACCTGCCCATATTGTTTAGTGAACCTACTACCTTTGTAGCACTCAAACAAGCATAATATGTACATCATTAGCAGTTTACATTTTAAAACGTCATCCAAAAATCTTTTTTAAGGAATTATGAAGTTGTTCTCTTGAAGAACTTTAATTTACAACCAGCTTGATCCACAAGGTGAAACAGAGTCCCACTATTAGAAACACTGGCAAACAATAAATGGAAGTAAATCGGTATAGTAGAGTAAGGGGAAATTTGATCTGGAATTTAGGGTAACTGATAGTCTTGAGTGTGCAGTTTACAGAATGCATAATCAACAACATCTCCCAATTTAATGAATAAGGATATTGATCTAGATAATCTCAAAGTTCCCTTCCATTCTCTTTATAAAATTTACATAATATATATTTTCTTGTTTATCTGTCTTTGTTACAGAACTGTTGAGTTCCAAGTGGTCAAATCCTCAATATTTGTCAAGTGACATGTATCAGTTGATAAATCCTCAATACATATGTGTTTAATAAATTAATAATGTTCAGGAATATTAAAAGTTAGGTATTCAAACATATCTTCTAACTGAAAGTAACACAAGATGCTGATTAAATTAAAACCTTTCTGTTAAAATGACCTAAGTATTGAAAGATAGTAAAGAAATACAAGCCAAACTCTGAATAAAGGCTGGACTCCAAAGATGTAAGTTGATCACTAAAGGCATTTTTGCCCAAAGAGCATCTACCATACTGAAAATGTAAGCTATGATTTACAAAGCTATTGTGGTTATAAGGAGAAAAAGAAAGTCAAGTCTTGCCCAAGTTGTAGAGTAAAATATCAGATACTCTTCTTAAAAATTAAGAACCCGAGGAGTCAAGATGGCAGAGAAGTAGCAGGCTGAGACTACTTCAGCTAGCAGGAGATCAGCTAGATAGCTTATCTAAAGATTGCAAACACCTGCAAATCCATCAGCAGATCGAAGAGAAGAAGAACAGCAATTCTGGAAACAGAAAAACAACCACTTTCTGAAAGGTAGGATTGGCGGAAACATGAATCCAAAGCGACGGGGAAGATAGACCCCGGGGGGAGGGGCCAGCTCCCGGCAAGCGGAGGAGGAACAGAGCATAAAATCAGGACTTTTAAAGGTCTGTTCCGCTGAGGGACATCACTCCAGAGGATAAACCGGGGTGAAGTCCACACAGGGTCAGCGTGGCCTCAGGTCCCGCAGGGTCACAGAAGGATCGGGGTGTCTGAGTGTCGCAGAGCTTGCGGGTATTGGAACGGGAAAGCCGGCTACAGAGACAGAGCCAACAGTAAGCTCAGAGCTTGGGGTTATATTGAACCAGCCGCAAGCTCAGTGAGCTCAGAGCCGGGCTGGAGGTCAGGCAGACGGGAGTAACTGGGCGCTGTTCTCTGAGGGCACACTGAAGAGTGGGGCCCCGGGCTTTCGGCTCCTCCAAGACGGAGACCAGGAGGCCAACATTTGTATTCCCATCCTCCAGAACTCTACGGAAAGTGCTCAGGGAACAAAAGCTCCTGAAAGCAAACCCAAGCGGATTACTCAGCCTGGCCCCTGGTAAGGGCGATGCAATTCTGCCTGGGGCAAAGACACTTGAGAATCACTACACTAGGCCCCTCCCCGAGAAGATCAATAAGAAATCCAGCCAAGACCAAGTTCACCTACCAAGGAGTGCGGTTTCAATACCAAGGAGAGCAGCAGAATTCCAGAGGAGGAGAAAGGAAAGCATGGAACTCATGGCTTTCTCCCTGTGTTTTTTTTAGTCTTGCAGTTAATTTGATTTTTTTCTTTTTCATTTTTTTTCTCTTCTTCTCCTAAAATTTTTTTAACCTTTACCCTTTTCTTTTTAAACGTTTTTTATCTAGTTTATCAAATATATATATATATATATATATATATATATTCTTTTTTATATTTTTCTTTATTCGTTTTCTTTTTTTAAAATCTTTTCTTTTTTTTTTTCGTTTTTTTCTTTCTTTCTTTTTGAACCTCTTTTTATCCCCTTTCTCCCCCTTCACGATTTGCGATCTCTTCTGATTTGGTTAAAGCATATTTTCCTGGGGTTGTTGCCATCCTTTTAGTATTTTACTTGCTCCTTCATATACTCTTATCTGGACAAAATGACAAGGTGGAAAAATTCACCACAAAAAAAAAGAACAAGAGGCAGTACCAAAGGCTAGGGTCCTAATCAATACAGACATTGGTAATATGTCAGATCTAGAGTTCAGAATAACAATTCTCAAGGTTCTAGCCGGGCTCAAAAAAGGCATGGAAGATATTAGAGAAACCCTCTCGGGAGATATAAAATCCCTTTCTGGAGAAATAAAAACTAAAATCTAACCAAGTTGAAATCAAAAAAGCTATTAATGAGGTGCAATAAAAAATGGAGGCTCTCACTGCTAGGATAAATGAGGCAGAAGAAAGAATTAGTGATATAGAAGACCAAATGACAGAGAATAAAGAAGATGAGCAAAAGAAGGACAAACAGCTACTGGACCACAAGGGGAGAATTCGAGAGATAAGTGACACCATAAGACGAAACAACATTAGAATAATTGGGATTCCAGAAGAAGAAAAAAGAGAGAGGGGAGCAGAAGGTATACTGGAGAGAATTATTGGGGAGAATTTCCCCAATATGGCAAAGGGAACAAGCATCAAAATTCAGGAGGTTCAGAGAATGCCCCTCAAAATCAATAAGAATAGACCCACACCCCATCACCTAGGTGTAAAATTTTCAAGTCTTAGTGACAAAGAGAAAATCCTGAAAGCAGCCCGGGAAAAGAAGTCTGTAACATACAATGGTAAAAAATTTGATTGGCAGCTGACTTATCCACAGTAACCTGGCAGGCCAGAAAGAGCTGGCATGATATTTTCAGAGCACTAAATGAGAAAAACATGGAGCCAAGAATACTATATCCAGCTAGGCTATCATTGAAAATAGAAGGAGAGATTAAAAGCTTCCAGGACAAACAAAAACTGAAAGAATTTGCAAACACCAAAGCAGCTCTACAGGAAATATTGAAAGAGGACCTCTAAGCAAAGAGAGAGCCTACAAGTGGTAGATCAGTAAGGAACAGAGACAATATACAGTAACACTAACCTTACAGGCAATACAATGGCACTAAATTCATACCTCTCAATAGTTACCCTGAATGTGAATGGGCTAAATGCACCAGTCAAAAGACACAGGGTATCAGAATGGATAAAAAAACAAAACCCATCTATATGTTGCCTCCAAGAAACTCATTTCAAGCCCGAAGACACCTCCAGATTTAAAGTGAGGGGGTGGAAAAGAATTTACCATGCTAATGGACATCAGAAAAAAGCAGGAGTGGCAATCCTTATATCAGATCAATTAGATTTTAAGCCAAAGACTATAATAAAAGATGAGGAAGGACACTATATCATACTCAAAGGGTCTGTACAACAAGAAGATCTAACAATTTTAAATATCTATGCCCCCAACGTGGGAGCAGCCAACTATATAAACCAATTAATAACAAAATAAAAGAAACACATCAACAAGAATACAATAATAGTAGGGGACTTTAACACTCCCCTCACTGAAATGGACAGATCATCCAAGCAAAAGATCAGCAAGGAAATAAAGGCCTTAAATAACACACTTGACCAGATGGACATCACAGATATATTCAGAACATTTCATCCCAAAGCAACAGAACACATTCTTCTCTAGTGCACATGGTACATTCTCCAGAATAGATCACATCCTCGGTCCTAAATCAGGACTCAACCGGTATCAAAAGATTGGGATCATTCCCTGCATTTTTTCAGACCATAATGCGCTGAAGCTAGAACTCAAACACTAGAGGAAGTTTGGAAAGAACCCAAATACATGGAGACTAAACAAGATCTTTCTAAAGAATGAACACGTCAACCGGGAAATTAAAGAAGAATTGAAAAAAATCATGGAAACAAATGATAATGAAAATACAATGGTTCAAAATCTGTGGGACACAACAAAGGCAGCCTGAGAGGAAAATATAGCGGTACAAGCCTTTCTCAAGAAACAAGAAAGGTCTCAGGTACACAACCTAATCCTACACCTAAAGGAGCTGGAGAAAGAACAAGAAAGAAACCCGGAGCCCAGCAGAAGAGAAATCATAAAGATCAGAGCAGAAATCAATGAAATAGAAACCAAAAAGACAATAGAGCAAATCAATGAAACTAGGAGCTGGTTCTTTGAAAGAATTAATAAAATTGATAAACCCCTGGCCCGACTTATCAAAAAGAAAAGAGAAAGGACCCAAATAAATAAAATCATGAATGAAAGAGGAGAGATCACAACTAACACCAAAGAAATACAAACTATTATAAGAACATACTATGAGCAACTCTACGCCAACAAATTTGACAATCTGGAAGAAATGGATGCGATCCTAGAAACATATAAACTACCACAACTGAACCAGGAAGAAATAGAAAGCCTGAACAGACCCATAACCAGTAAGGAGATTGAAACAGTCATTAAAAATCTCCAAACAAACAAAAGCCCAGGGCCAGACGGCTTCCCGGGGGAATTCTACCAAACATTTAAAGAAGAACTAATTCCTATTCTCCTGAAACTGTTCCAAAAAATAGAAATGGAAGGAAAACTTCCAAACTCATTTTATGAGGCCAGCATCACTTTGATCCCAAAACCAGACAAGGTTCCCATCAAAAAAGAGAGCTGTGACCAATATCCTTGATGAATACAGATGCAAAAATTCTCACCAAAATACTAGCCAATAGGATTCAACAGTACATTAAAAGGATTATTCACCACGACCAAGTGGGATTTATTCCATGGCTGCAAGTTTGGTTCAACATCCACAAATCAGTCAATGTGATACAACACATCAATAAAAGAAAGAACAAGAACCGCATGATACTCTCAATAGATGCTGAAAAAGCATTTGACAAAGTACAGCATCCCTTCCTGATCAAAACTCTTCAAAGTGTAGGGATAGAGGGCACATACCTCAATATCATCAAAGCCATCTATGAAAAACCCACCGCAAATATCATTCTCAATGGAGAAAAACTGAAAGCTTTTCCACTAAGGTCAGGAACACGGCAGGGATGTCCATTATCACCACTGCTATTCAACATAGTACTAGAAGTCCAAGCCTCCACAATCAGACAACAAAAGGAAATTAAAGGCATCCAAATCGGCAAAGAAGAAGTCAAATTATCACTCTTCGTAGATGATATGATACTATATGTGGAAAACCCAAAACACTCCACTCCAAAACTGCTAGAACTTGTACAGGAATTCAGTAGTGTCAGGATATAAAATCAATGAACAGAAATCAGTTGCATTTCTCTACACCAACAACAAGACAGAAGAAAGAGAAATTAAAAAGTCAATCCCATTTACAATTGCACCCCAAACCATAAGATACCTAGGAATAAACCTAACCAAAGAGGCACAGAATCTATACTCAGAAAACTATAAAGTACTCATGACAGAAATTGAGGAAGACACAAAGAAATGGAAAAATGTTCCATGCTCCTGGATTGGAAGAATAAATATTGTGAAAATATCTATGCTACCTAAAGCAATCTACACATTTAATGCGATTCCTATCAAAGTACCATCCATCTTTTTCAAAGGAATGGAACAAATAATCCTAAAATTTATATGAAAACAGAAAAGACCTCAAATAGCCAAAGGAATATTTAAAAAGAAAGCCAAAATTGGTGGCATCACAATTCCGGACTTCAAGCTCTATTACAAAGCTGTCATCATCAAGACAGCATTGTATGGCACAAAAACAGACACATAAATCAATGGAACACAGTAGAGAGCCCAGAAATAGACCCTTACCTCTATGGTCAACTAATCTTTGACAAAGCAGGAAAGAATGTCCAATGGAAAAAAGACAGCCTCTTTCATAAATGGTGTTTGGAAAATTGAACCGCCACAGGCAGAAAAATGAAATTGGACCATTTCCTTACACCACACAACAAAATAGACTCAAAATGGATGAAGGACCTCAATGTGCAAAAGGAATCCATCAAAATCCTTGAGGAGAACACGGGCAGCAACCTTTTCGACCTCAGCCGCAGCAACATCTTCCTAGGAACATCGCCAAAGGCAAGGGAAGCAAGGGCAAAAATGAACTATTGGGATTTCATCAAGATCAAAAGCTTTTGCACAGCAAAGGAAACAGTTAACAAAATCAAAAGACAACTGACAGAATGGGAGAAGATATTTGCAAATGGCATATCAGATAAAGGACTAGTGTCCAAAATCTATAAAGAACTTAGCAATCTCAACACCCAAAGAACAAATAATCCAATCAAGAAATGGGCAGAGGACATGAACAGACATTTCTGCAAAGAAGACATCCAGATGGCCAACAGACACATGAAAAAGTGCTCCATATCACTCGGCATCAGGGAAATACAAATCAAAACCACAATGAGATATCACCTCACACCAGTCAGAATGGCTAAAATCAACAAGTCAGGAAATGACAGATGCTGGCGAGGATGTGGAGAAAGGGGAACCCTCCTACACTGTTGGTGGGAATGCAAGCTGATGCAGCCACTCTGGAAAACAGCATGGAGGTTCCTCAAAATGTTGAAAATAGAACTGCCCTATGACCCAGCTATTGCACTATTGGGTATTTACCCTAAAGATACAAACGTAGTGATCCAAAGGGGCACATGCACCCAAATGTTTATATCAGCAATGTCCACAATAGCCAAACTATGGAAAGAACCTAGATGTCCATCAACAGATGAATGGATAAAGATGATGTGGTATATATATACCCAATGGAATACCATGCAGCCATCAAAAGAAATGAAATCTTGCCATTTGCAACAACATGGATGGAACTAGATCGTATCATGCTTAGCGAAATAAGTCAAGCAGAGAAAGACAACTATCATATGATTTCCCTGATATGAGGAAGTGGTGATGCAACATGGGGGCTTAAGTGGGTAGGAGAAGAATAAATGAAAATAAATGAAACAAATTTGGATTGGGAGGGAGACAACCATAAGTGACTCTTTATCTCACAAAACAAACTGAGGTTTGCTGGGAGGAGGGGGGTTGGGAGAAGGGGGGTGGGGTATGGACATTTGGGAGGGTATGTGCTTTGGTGAGTGCTGTGAAGTGTGTAAACCTGGCAATTCACAGACCTGTACCCCTGGGGTTAAAAATATATGTTTATAAAAAATCAAAAATTTTAAAAAAATAAATTAAGAACCCAAAGCCTGTACCCTCAATTTAATTGTAAATCACAAATAAATATGTCCTACTGCATGTTAGAGTAACAATAATAAAAAAAATTTAACACTAATTATGAAATTTGACAAATATTTATATAAATACATCATGTAAATTAAATTAATTCACTGTATTTGTGGATCTGAAAAATTACAACATCAACATGGTCAAAAACAAAGCAAAACAAAATTCAAGCACAAATATTTTAAAAAATTATTCCTGTTTAGCATTGCCACCAAGTGGCTAGCAAAAGCAAGCACAAATACCTTCATACCAGAACAAAAGTCCCCCCCCCAAAATAATCAAATTATATTTAAAAAATCAAACAAGTAAACATAGTATTGTGAGGGAAAAAAATAAGAAGATAGAACAAAGCAGAAATAGACCAACATAATTTTTCTTATCAGTATTTCCAGAAAAGTTCATAAATAAGCTTGCAAGCTATGTTACAAGTAATAAATATAAAAATAATTGTAAACTTTTACCAGAAAGCCAAAATCAGATTCGAATAAAGTCAAACCAATCTTCTAGGGTAAAAAGTCATAATAATAACAAAACATTATGAATAGCTTTTGCAAGTAGATAGATAGAGCCACAAAGAGAATTCATGAACTGGTAGATAAATCGGGATGAAAGTATCACCCATAGAGCATATAAAGTTAATGATTTAGAAAATAAGAAATAACTATTAACACATATATTGTTGTTGTTTTCTGCCATAACAAATTACCACAATTTAGCAGTTTACACAACACAAATCATTACTTTTCAGTTCTGTTGTTTGGAAGTCCAGTACAGGGGTTACTGGATTAAAATCAAGGTATAGGGAGGCTCCATTTATTTCTGGAGGTTGTAAAGGAAAATCTGTTTCTTGTTTATCTTGGATTTTGGAAAAATTCAGTGCTTCTGTTACAGGACTGACATCCCTCTATTCTTGTTGGCTGCAGTCTACAGGTCATACATATCTGCTAGAGGCTGCCATATCTCTTGGCTCACGTTCCCCTTTCTATATTTCAAAGCCAGCAACTGTGGGGTAAGTCCTTCTCAAGTTGAATTTTTTGGAACTACTTTTTTATTTTGTGACCTCTCACTTGTAAGTACTCATGTATTTATATTGAAATCACTTTGATAATCCAGGACCTTCCCCTCTTAGGACCTTAGCCTTAATAAGATTCACAAAGTCTCTTTTGCCATGAAAGGTAACATATTCACAGGTCTGGGGCTTAGGAATATGGGCATCTCTGAATGATTATTATTCTATTTATTGAAACATATAACAAATCTAGAATTAGAAAGTCAACATATGTTTAACCAGAATTTCATAAAAAGGAAAAAAAATGTAAAAGAGAAAATGTGTAAGTGAACGATGGCTGGTAATTTTCCAAAAGGGTAAAGTTATTAATCCCCAAAGAAGTTCAGGAATCTCCAGACTTCCAGGCCTTGATAGCTTCACTGGTACATTATGTCCAATATCAAGTATTTCAGAAAATTAAGGAAGACAGAATAGCTCTCAATGCACTTAGCGGGGCTTGCATACCTCTGATACTATATTCTGGTGATTTTCCTACAACAAATGAAATACACAAATGATTCTTCAAAGAAGTTCTAGGAAACTCAAACAGGGACTCTGTTTCACCTTGTGGATCAAGCTGGTTGTAAATTAAAGTTCTTCAAGAGAACAACTTCATAATTCCTTAAAAAAGATTTTTGGATGAAGTTTTAAAATGTAAACTGTTAATGATGTACATAGATAAATAGCAATTGTCATGTGATCTCATGTAGGATACAAAAATATAGAGAAAGATTTTTTATTTGATTGGTTTAAAGGAGTCAGAGAAAAAAAAATCTTACTACTTTAAAATTAGTAACCTTTACACTGATAGTTGGCTTATAAATACAAATAATAAAATGATGATCTAATGGACTTCTATCTTTAATATGCTGAGAGAAAATTACTACTGATCTAGATTTATGTAAACAACTAATGGATTGAAGAAATGTTTATGTGTGTGGTAATTTTATACATGCAGAAAATTTATATACACAGGAAACACACATACATATACACAACAACAACAAAACCAAAAAAAAGGAGAAAGTAAAAAAAAAAAAAAAAAAAACCTTTCCACTGAGAAAGCTTTAGGCATTGATTCCTTCACTGATGCATTATGTCCAATATTTAAGGAACACTATCAATAATACTAGTCTTACATCAAGTCTCTAAGAAAATTAAGGAAGAAATAATAGCTCTCAATCTATTTTGGGGTTTTTCATAGCTCTGATACTGAATTCTGGTCATTATCTCACAACAAATGAAGTACACAAATGAGTATTACCTGTTTAACAGGATGCAGAAATGGTGTCAGCAAATTGAGTTCAGTGATGTATACTTAGGAAAATGCATCATGAGCAATTGAGATGTAGCATGAGAATGCATTAGAAATTTACCAATGATACAGCACATTATAAAGCAGGAAAATAATATACCACATTAATAGATGCTGAAAAAGTATTTGACTACATTTAGCGTGCGCACACACACACAAACACACACACAGTAAACTCTCAACAGGCTATGAAGAGAAGGGTACTTCCTCAATCTGGTAAAGAACAGCTATGAAAAAAATCCAACATTAGAATAAATGGTAAAAAATTGAAAACTTCCCACTAAGATAGGGAATATGGCAAAGATTAAATTTCTAGTATTTGGCAATGTACTGGAGATTCTAGCCAGAAAACTAGAAGAAGAAAATAAATAAGATCCATAAATATTGTAGAGGAAGTAAAATATCTTTATCAAGAGATGGCATGATTATAAATTTAAAAAATCCAAAGCAGTCTAAAAGCAACTAGTAAAACTAGTAAGTACAGGGGTGCCTGGGTGGCTCAGTGGGTTAAAGCCTCTGCCTTCCCCTCAGGTCATGATCCCAGGGTCCTGGGATTGAACCCCGCATCGGGCTCTCTGCTCAGTGCAGAGCCTGCTTCTCTCTCTCTCTCTCTCTCTGCCTACGTGTGTTCTCTGTCTGTCAAATAAATAAATAAAATCTTAAAAAAATTTTTTTCAAAAAAATAATAAATAAAAATAAAACTAGTAAGTACAATATTGCAAGATAAAAAAATAGAAGAAATTGATTATATTTCTATATACTAGCAGCAAGTGATTAGAAAATAAAAGTATAAAAACTATCATTTAAAATAGTATAAAAATTCTAAGAAATCAATTTAAGGAAAGATATACAAGACCTGTGTACTGAACATTACATAATATTTTTGAAATAATTTAAAGAACTAAATGAATAGAGATATATTACATATTTAGGTATGGAATCAGTATTGTTATGAGCTCAGCTTTCTCTCAAACAAATATATTTTACTCAAACTTTCATCAGGCTTTTATGAAGAAATTGATAAAATTATTTTTAAATTAATGAAAATACAAAGGACCTCTTGAGCTAATATCCTTCATGTAGTGACTTATTAATTCAGGAGGTAATGATCTTTAGCTCTGACTTCAAAACAGAAGTGTTCTTCCATAATAGTGACAAGAGGGGAGATAATTTCCCTGACTACAGAGTTCAGTTTGGAAATCATATTGACTGTGCTTACAATCTCTTGGTTCAGAACTGTCCTATGGCCCCACCTGGTTTCAAAGTCAATAGAATTTAACATTCTTCTATAGTACTCTCATGCCTGAAAGAAGAGGAAAACTGAAATTGAAAACATTAGAAATCCAGCATTGTGACTTGAGAAAGCATGCACATATGTGCAGAATAGCATGAACACAGCAATATTATTCACAATAACCAAAAATTTTAAATTACCCAAATACCATCACTGTTAGGATGTAGAAAAGAATAATGGAACATCAGTGAGAATGGAGGATCAAAGACCTATGAAAACCTGTTCCTCCAGAAAAACAACACTGACAAAAAAAAATTGTAAAAATTAAATTTTCAGTATTCTTGATGTTACCCAAAGAGTAGCAACAATCCATAGAGCTATCCAAGAAAAAAAGACTGCATCTCAGTAAAAACAGTGACCTTGGTTGTGTATTAACTTGCCGTGTTCCTATTCTGTTCTTCTTAGCTCAATGGTAGCCTCAAAAACTAACAGCCCTACTATTTTGATGAAAAGCAGCAGTTTAGCTGCTCACTAGAGAAAATACATTGATATTAGAACTCTCAAAAACATCATTTTCAGAAAATTATCATTACTTTATCTGTCTGGCAATTCCATGGAAACCTCCATTTGCAGAGCTAGTCTTTATTTGACTTAACTCAAAGCTAACTCAGTGCAAATAGCTTTTCCCCATGGGGTTAGGGGGATTGCCAAAAATAATCAACAGCAACTGTTTAAATCATAACTCCCTGAGACTATAAAAATAGTTGGGGCAAAAAAGAAGTGACCAAAAGCACTTAAAAGGAAAGTGAAAAATGTAATGTCCATTTGAAGCTTTGAATGGCCCTAACATATTCTTGGGGAACTAGAGCTCACTCACATGTGTAGCACTGTCCTCATATCTAGGGCTATGCAAGTGCTCAGAAAAGACGAGAAGGCCTTTACCTAAACTTAATCCTCTGCACAAACAAGAGTTAAAGGATAAGGAAATGTAAACTATCTGCCCGAACATTGAAGGTATACCACAGCACATACACACAGCCTTTTGGCAATGGTTTGGAGACTTACTGATTTCCAGCCATTAAGAAAAGCTCTATCCAATGATTAGCTGAACACTAACTAACAAAGAAGATACTTCAATGGCCACATACAACAAATAATAGATTTTTCAGAATTAGTTCAGGGAAGTCACTAAAACAAAAAGCAAAAACAACCATAGGAGCAACAACAAGTAGCAACAACAAATGCCAGAGATAGGAGATCTAATTTACAGATTTGAAACACTATATTGTTTAAATATCTAATATTTAACAAAATGAGATATATAAAAAATAAGAAGATATGGCTCGGGGGGGGAAATGGAAATAGAAACTGTCCCTGTGAAAGCCCATATTTTGAACTTACTAGACAAAACCATTAAGTCAGCTATTTTAAATAAGTTCAAATAGGAAACCTGGTCTAAAAAACTAAAGAAAATTTTCAGAAATTCTCACCAACTAGAAAATATCAATAAAGATATGGAAATTATGAAAAAGAGCCACATAGAAATTTTGAGGTTGAAACACACCATAGCTGAAATTTAAAAATTACTAGGCTGTTTAATAGTTTATTTGAGTTATCAGAATAAAGAATCATTGAAATTTAAGACAGATCAATTGAGAACATCCAGTCTGAGAAACACAAAGTAAGCAGAACAAAAGAAAAATGAAGAGACCCTAAGAGATTTGTGGGTCACCATCAAGCATACAAACATATGCATAAAGAAAGTACTAGAAGGAAAGAAAAGAGATAAAGAGACAGAAATAATATCTTCAGGACAAAATGGCCAAATTTTTATGAAATATGAGAAACAGTCAAGCTCAATAAATTCCAAGTAAGATAAATTGAAAAAAATCCACATGTAGACTTCACTGTATAACTGTTGGAAGACATAAAGACTCTTGAAAACAGCAAAAGACAAAGGACTCATCACATATAAGGGATCCTCAATAAGATGAACAGTTAATTTCTTATAAGAATCCCTAAGATGTCAGAAATCAATAAGATGTCATAGAGTGGTGGAAAAAAATAAAAAGACTCCCAACCATGAATTCTCCATTCAGCAAAACTTTCCTTCAAGAATGGAGAAATTAAGAAATAACCCAGACAAACAATAATGTCCCTAGAAGATGTGTCCTATAATAAATATCAAAGAGAGTCTTTCAGACCTAAATGAGAGAACACTAGACATCATCTCAAATCAATATGAAGAACTGAAGACCACTAGTAAAAGTCACTACATAACAAAACATTTAAGGTAGTATTAATGTGTGTATTCTTTGTAACTATTTCCCCCATCTGATTTAAAAGACAACTACAAAATAATAAATGTAAACCTGTGCTGATATGTATGTAATGTATAAATATATAATTTTTATGATAGTAGCACAAATGAGAAAGGATGGGGGATGGTGCTATCTAGAAGCAAAGTTTTTAGATAATATTGAAATTAAGTTGGTATTAATCCAAACTATATTGGTTTATTTACTAAGTAAACCTCTTCGAAAATACCAGGGCAAGAACAAGAAAATAACTCAAAAACATATAGTAAAAGAAATGACAAGTGAACTAAAGTGGTAGATGAGAAAATATCTTTTTAATACAAAATAAGATAGTAGTGGAGAAATTGGGGAATTAAAAAGACACAGTCATATATAAAACATATAGCAAAATGGTATATGTAAATCCAACCTTATTGTCAACTACACTAAATGTAAATGGGTGTGACATACTAATAAAAAGAAATGAGCAGAATGGATTAAAAATCTATGATCCAACTATGTGTTGTCTATAAGAGGCGCATTTTATATTCTGTGGTACAAATAACTCAAAAGATACAAATAGGTTGAAAGTGAAAGGATGGTTTAAAACAGATAATGCACACAGTAGCAAAAGAGAATGGCTATATTAATATCAGACAAAGTAGATCTCAGGACAAGAAAAAAAAATGTTGCTAGAGACAAAGTATAACATTTTATAACAATAAAAGAGTTAAACCACCCAGAAGACACAAGAATTATAAATGTATACAGGCATACTTCAGGTATATTGCAGGTTAACTTCTAGACCACTGCATTAAGTAAATATTGCAATGAAACAAGTCAAATTAATTTTTTGTTTCCCAGGGCATATAAAAGTTATGTGTACACTATAAGTCTCTTAAGTGTGCAGTAACTTTATATCTAAAATCAATGTACATACCTTAGTTTAAAAAGATTGCTAAAAATGTTAACAGTCAACTGAGATTTTAACAAGTCATACTCTTTTAGTTTCTGGAGGGTCTTGCCTCAATCTTAATGGCACTTACTGATCAGGTTTGTGGTTGCTGAAGTTGAAGTAGCTGTAGCCATGTTTTAAAATAAAACAATAATGGAGTTTGTTGCATCAATTGGACCCTTCCTTTTCTGAACAATTTCTCTGTAGCATGTGATTCTGTTTCACATGCTGTTTCATATGTAGAACCTCTTTCAAAAATTGGAGTTAATCCTCTCAAAAACAGCTGCTGCTTTATCAACTAAGTTTATGTAATGTTCTGAAGCCTCTGCTGTCGTTTCAGCAATCTTTACAGCATCTCACCAGGGGTAGATCACTTCTTAAGAAATCGCTTTCTTTGCTCATCCATGAGAAGCAGCTCCTTAACCATTCTAGTTTTATCATGAGATCGCAGCATTTCAGACACATCTTTAGGCTCCACTTCTACTTCTGTTATTTCCACCACATCTGTAGTTATTTCCTTCACTGAAGTCTTGAGACCCCTAAATTCATCCATGAAGGTTGGGATTAACTTCTTTCAAATGCCTATTAATGTTGATGTTCTGATCTCTTTTCATGAACTGCAAATGTTCTCAATGGCATCTAGAATGGTGAATTATTCTCAGAAGGCTTTCAATTTACTTTGCCTGGATTCATCAAAGGAATCACTATTTATGGCAGCTAAAGCTTTTAAAGTGTATTTTTTAAATAATAAAACTTGAGAGTCAAAATAACTCCTTGATCCATGGGCTGCAGAATGGATGTTTTCTTAGCAGGCATGAAAACAACGTTAATCTCATTATACACTTCAATCAGAGTTCTTAGGTAACTGGGTGCATTCTTGATGAACAGTCATATTTTGAAGGATTTTTTTTTTCTTGTGCAGTAGGTGTCAACAGTGGGCTTAAGATACTGAGTAAACTGCTGTAAACAGATGTGCTGTCATCCAGCTTTATAATAAGCATAAGCTTCAACTTAAAGTCGCATGAGCCCCTAACAAGAGAATCAGCCTGTTCTTTGAAGCTTTGAAGCCAGCCTTTACTTCTCTCTAGCTATGAAAGCCCTTGTTGGAATCTTCTTCCAATAGATTGTTTTATCTGTGCTGAAAATATGTTGTTTAGTGTAGCTACCTTCATTAATTACCTTAGGTAGATCTGGAGAACCTGCTGTAGCTTCTACTTCAGTACAAGCTACTTCACCTTGCACTTCTATGCTATGGAGACAGCTTCTTTCCTTAAACCACATGACCAGCCACTGTTAACTTCCAACTTTTCTTCTGCAGCTTGCTCAGCTCTCTCAGCCTTCATAGGGATGACAGAACATGCTCTGGGTTAGGCTTTGACTTTTTTGAATGTTGTGGTTGTTTTGATCTTCTAATCCAGATCACTAAGACTCTCCGTATTAGCAGTTAAGGTTGTTTTACTTTCTTATTATTCATGTGTTCACTGGAGTAGCACTTTTAATTTCCTTCAAGAACTTTTTCTTTGTATTCACAATTTGGGTAACTGGCACAAGAAGCCTGGCTTTCACCCTATCTCAGTTTTTTACATTCCTCCTTTACTAAGTTTAATCATATCTAGCTTCTGATGTAAAGTGAATATTTGTGATTCTTCCTTTCCCTTTAACAGTTAGAGGCCATTGTAGTGTTATTGATTGGCCTAATTTCAATATTGTTGTGTGTCAGGGAATAGGAAGGTCTAAGGAGAGGAAGAGAGATGGGGAATAGCCAGTGGACCAGTGAGAACACACACATTTCATGATTAAATTTACCATCTTATATGGATGTGGTTTGTGGCACCCCAGACCAGTAATAATAACATCTAAGATCACTAATCATCATAACAAATATAATAACAATGAATTTTTTTTTAATTGCAGGAATTACCAAATGTGACACAAAGACATGAAATGAGAGAATGCTGTTGGAAAAATGCACTGATAGACTTGTTCAACAAAAGTTGCCAAAACCCTGCAGTTTCTAAAAAAAATGCAGTATCTGCTAAGTATAACAAAGCAAAGCACAGTTAAACAAGATATACTTGTATAAACCTATAAACAGAGCCCCCAAATTATGAAGTAAAAAACTGAGAGAATTTATAGGAAGAAAACCAGTTCAATATAATAGTACAAAACTTCAATACACCACTTTCAGTCATGAATAAAACAACTAGGAAAAAGATCAACATGGGAATAGAAGATTTGAAAAACACTATATAACAACTAGACCTACTAGACATCAATAGAACACTCCAACCAAGAATAGCAGAATATACATTCTTCTCAAGTATGCATGGATATTCTCCAAGACTGATAATATATTAAGCTATAAAACAAGCCTTACTAAATTAAAAAGGATTGTGATCATACAAAGTATGTTCTATGATGCCAATGGAAGGGAATTAAAAATAACAAAGAAATTTGGGGAGTTTAGAAATATATGGAAATTAAATACTTTTTTCCTAAATAATCAATTAATCAAAGAACAAATTGCAATGGAATTTGTATTACTCTTCAAAATGAGTAAAAAAAAGAAACACAGTATATAAAACTTAAGGAATATAGTTAGAATGGTGCTTCGAGGAAAATTTATACCTAAAAATAAACCTGTATTGGAAAAAAAAAATCTCATATCAATGACCTAAGCTATCACATTAAGAAACTATAAAAAGAAGAGTAAAATCAATGCAAATCAGCAGAATAAAGGAAATAATAAATATTAGAAAATAAATTTAAAAGACTAGAAAAATTTAAAAAATTAAACACAGAAATTGGCTCTTTGAAAAAAAAATGATTTAAGCAAAAAAAAAAAAAAAAAGAAAGAAAAAAAAAAGAGAGAGAGAGAGAGAGGTTTTAAAATTTCCACTATCAGAAATGAAAGACAATACATTACTACTGACCTTAAAGAAATAAAAAGAGATATAAGTTTGTACCATGAACAGTAGTATGGCAAGGACATAGATACCCTATATGAAATGGACAAATTCTTCCAAAGACACAAATTACAGGATGTGATTCAAGAAGAAATAGGGAATGAATAAACCTAAAAGTAAAGTAAAGAAGTAAAATATTGAACAAGTAACTAAAAATAAATTAATAAATAAACATTCCATGAAGGAAGCCCAGGCTTAAAGACTAGTTGGGCAAATTCTTTGAAATGTTTAAAGGGGAATTAATATAAATCTTTACAAACACTTTCAGAAAGCAGAAGAGGAAGAAATTCTTCTTAATACGTTGTATAAGACCAGTGTTGCCTTTGTATTAAATCCATATAAAACCATCTTAAGGGGAAAAAAAAAAGATGTACAGAAAAATTTTCTTAAGGAGAATAAGCACAAAAATCCTAAACAAAACAATAGCAAACTGAATCCAGCCATATATAAAATGTAGTATAACCAGAGCTAAGTATGGAGGGCACATATTGCATGGATCACTGGGTATGGTGCATAAACAATGAATTTTAGAAAACTGAACATTTTAATTTAATTTTAAAAAAACATAGCTATGTAGGATTTATTATAAGAGTGCAAGGTTATTTCAATAAGAAAATAAGTCATTGTGGCAAAACACATACATAGAATAAGTTACAGTAAAACAGAAAAAAAATGCAAAATCCCAAATCCTTTCATCATAAAAATAATCAGCAAACTAAAAGTACATGGAACTTATTCAATCCTATGAAAAGAAGAAACAAACAAAAAAAATCTAGCACTGACATTATACTTGATGAAAGACTATACAGTTTCTTCATAAGATCAGGAATAAGAGAACAATGTCCACTCTCAGTACATGTATTTAACATTAAACTGGAGGTTCTAGCCAAGGCAATTAACCAAGAAAATGAATTGAAAGGCATCCACATAGAAAGGAAGAAGTAAAACCAGACCTATTATAGATGACATGATGTTAAATAAAGAAAATCCTTAGAGACTACAAATTAGATCAACAACAAAGTTTGTCAATATGATTCAAAATCATTATAAAAAATCAGTTATATTTCAACACATTAGCAATACACAATCTGAAAATGAAATTAAGAAAATAATTCCATTTACAATAGCATCAAAAAGAAAAAAGTGCTTAAGATTAAATTTATGAGTGTTGTGGAAAGGGAGGTGGGTGGGGTCTTGGGATAACTGCATGATGGGCATTAGGGAGGGCTTGTGATTGTGATGAGCACTGGGTCTTATACACAACTAATGAATCATTGATCATTATGTCAAAAACAAATGATGTATTATATGTTGGCTAGTTGAATTTAAATTAAATAATAAAAAAGTGCAAGACTTGTACACTGAAAACTATAAAATACTATTGAAAAAATTTAAAGAAACCTAAATAAATGGAATTCCACTCTGTTCCTGGATTTAAAAACTTAATGTTGATCTATAGATTTAATATTTCATATGAAATTTCAAACTCCATTTTTTTTTTGGCAGAACTTGACAAGCTGATACTAAAATTCAGTTGGAAATTCAAGGGGCCCCCAAACCAAAGGAATATTTAAAAGGAACAAAGAGAATTTCAGAATGTAACATAAAGTGATAGTATCTAGACAATATGGTATGATAATAGGCTTATAGATCAATGAACAGAATTGGAAGCTCAGAAATAAATTTTTACATTTATGGTCAACTATTTTTCAATAAGGGTACCAAGATAATTCAGTAAGGAACAATAGCTTTTTCAACAATTTTTTCTGAGATGACTAGAAATCCACGTTCAGAAAAATGGAATGTGAACCCTTAACTATAATAATAATAATAAACATATTTCATCAAAATTATAAACTAGTATGCTTCAAAAGATGCTATAAAAATGAAAAGAAAACCCACAGAATGGAAGAATATTTTCAAATCAAATTTGATAATGGGTTAGTTTACAGAATATATAGAGAACCCTTACAATTTAATAAAAAGACAACCCAGTTAAAAATGGGCAATGCATTTGAATAAACATTTAGCACATGAAAATATGCTCAACATCATAAGTTATTAGGTAAATGCAAATCAAAACCACAATCAAATACCACTTCACACCCCTAAGATGGCTTTAATGATAATAATAAAAAGACACATAATAACAAGTGTTGACAAAGATTTGGAGAAATTGGAACACATTGTTCGTTGAAATGGAAGATGATACATTTGATTTGTAAAATTTTGGCACTTCCAAGCAAAACAGAAAAAATTTAGGTCAGAAATAGAAGTTCATTTTGTAATACCCTTGTCAAGCATATGAGTTTTATTTTATTTTCTAGGTTGAAATCTCAAAATTAAAAGCCATATCATATACTTGTTTGTACTTCCTTATGGCTTCTTGGTTAGTTTTGAATACATATTAATTAGAGATGTTCTGGTAAAAGTTTAATAACTGGGTCTTGGCATGATGAAGGAAATTTGTAATTTTGTAATTTGTAATATGTAACATTGCCAAATTCCTCACTCCTATGATGAGTGGAATGATAAATAAAAAATATTTAGTAAAAATAATTTGCATATTTTAAATGCAAAATATTTTATCTTTTTTTAAAAGATTTTATTCATTTATTTGACAGAGATCACAAGTAGGCAGAGAGGCAGGCAGAGAGAGAGAGAGGAGGAAGCAGTCTCCCTGCTGAGCAGAGAGCCCGATGCGATGCAGGGCTTAATCCCAGGACCCTGGGATCATGACCTGAGGGGAAGGCAGAGGCTTTAACCCACTGAGCCACCAGGCGCCCTCTAAAATATTTTATCTTGAAAGAGAGAAAGAACAAGATAAATCTACATGGGGAGTTAGTTTGACCTACAAAGTAGTTTATCAATAATTACAGAAGTATATTTTCCATACCAAAATCAATAAATTAGCTGTCACTATTGGTGTCTACATGGTGTCATTAAATATAGCTCAATCACTATTTTTATTCTGAAATTGTTATTTTTTAACCCATATGTAGCAAGTCTGAAAAAGAAAGTGATCTAATATATACTAAGTGTAAATGAGTCATTGGGAAGTTTGGGTACGGTCACCAAATCTGTCTACTTGTGTTGCCAACCAAATAATAACACAGACTAGGTGACTTAAACAACAGAAATCTATTTTCTCATAGTTCTGGATGCTAGAAGTCCAAGATCGAGATGGGAAAATTCAGTTCCTGGTGAGAACTCTCTTCCTGGCTTCCAGACAACTATTTTCTCACTATGCCTTCACATGGTCTTTCCTTTGTACACACAGAAAGACACAGATCTCGGGTGTCTCTTCCTTTTCTTGAAAGGATATTGCTCATATTTGATCAGAGCCCCACGCTTATAAACTATTTAACCTTAATCACTTCCCAAAATCCCGTGTCCAGATAGTTTTTGGCTTCAGTGTGTGGACTTAGGGGTGTCATATGTCATTCCCTAACACTTAGATAGTAAGTTTCCCATAAAAATATTTCTTCTCTCAGAGATCTATGTTAATGTGTTGTTGTGCAAAGTAGATGAAGCCTAAGTGTTTAAAGCAGAGTTAGGCAATTTATAAAAAGTATTTTTACTCCAAGGCAAAACCTTTATATTTAAAAGTAGTCTAAGATGCCATATAGATATTTCCTTAGAGAAATATTTTTATTTGTTCTCTGGAAATTCTAGACAAAATTTCAATTTGGGGTGGGGAAGCAAAACAAAACATTTTCTTAGGTCTGTGGAAAATTACAATGTTATATATACGTCATATATTCATATAACATTGTGTGACATAAAGATGTGGCTATGAGCCTGTTATGTGGATCATCCAGGTTAGATAACTTGGGCCCAAATTCGCTTTCTTTTCTTGCTTGAATGAATCAATTTATCTGTTTAAATTGATAAAAGCCACCTTTCAGTTCTAGTATATTAGTCTCTACCTGACTGGGATTGATTTTCCGCATGACATCAGTTTTAGAAGAAAAGCTAAAAATTAGGTGGTTCAAATGTCCTTGCAAGACCAACCAAATGATTTCAGCCACTTTTTCCAAGTGTGATGAGTAATGAAATCATGTTTTCATTTAATCTGTGTGGTTTCTGTTACCTTAAAGGTAGTTGATCTGATTTGACAGTATTTCTTCCATCCAGGGAAATGTGGTTGTCTTTGTTTATGTATAGGATTTCATAGCCCAAAGTGAAGTAAGGATTGACAATCATCTGAGTAATTTATAGTGTGGATATGCTATGTGAACAATGGAAACCAAACAGATTATATAGGATGTCTTTTGTTCACATGAATTTAAATTAAATTCCCAGTCACTATGTAGTTCAACATATTTAAGAATGATATGTAGATATGTAGATATCTATAGATCTAAGAAAATCAAAGTAAAGATTAATTTATGAATGTGAAATATTATGTAGAGATTTGATGTTGCTACTTCCCAACCCCAATCTTTTTTTCAGCAGCTGCGACTGTTGATGAGTAATGGCTCTCAGCTACAGCCTCAGCCAAACTGAAGCCATTTCCTCTGGGGGCTTGTTTCTCCTTTCCTCACCCCTTCCCCAATCAACTTGGCCAGTGGCTGACTGGTAAGAAGGTACAAAACTGGTATCCTTATTTTGAAATAGACTAACTCTCTGATATAGTCTGTGCTCCAGAACTTGCTTCTGGTATCAGACTTTAGCTGGTTCTTTAGCTAAAGCAAAAATTTAGGTCATTTATTTTTTAACTGTTCTTTTTCTCTTTATTTCTTTGAAAGACATGATTCCTTTTTTTCAGTGTACATTTTTATTCATCACGATCCTAGTTTTTGTTTGCTTCCTTATTTGTTGTGTTTTTTTTAAACTTATTTTTTATTGATGTATAGTTGACACACACATTGTTATAGTAATTTCAAGTGTACAACTTAGTCATTCAACAATTTTACTCTATGCTGTGCTTCCCACAAGTGTAGCTATGATTTGTCACCATAAAATGCCATTTCAATACCATTAACGGTATTTCCTATGCTTTACCTTTTATCCCTGTGCCTTATTCATTTTGTAATTGGAAACCTATACCTCCCACTTCCCTTTACACATCTTGCCATCACCCCCTCTGGCAACCATCAGTTTGTTCTCTGTATTATGGGTCTGTGTCTGCTTTTTATGTTTGTTTGTTTTCACTTGTTTTGTTCTTTAGATTCCTTTTAAGTGAAATAATATGGTATTTGTCTTTCTCTGACTTATTTCACTTAGCATGATGCCCTCTAGGTGCATCCATGTCAATGCAAATGGCAAGATAGCACAATTTTTATGGTGGAGTAATACTCCATTATGTACATAATGTACAACACCTATTTCTTATCCTTTTGATTCTACTTGATTTGGCAGGTGTACTATGTGATATCTCATTGCGGATTTTTTTGCATTTCCCTGATGATTAGTGATGTTGAACATATTTTCATGTGTTTATGGGCCATCTATAAGTCTTCTTGGGGAAAAAGGTCTATTTCTGTCTTCTGTTAATGTTTCAATTGCATTATTTCAGGATTGATTTTTGTTTTTTTTTTTCCCTGGTGTTCAGCTGTTAGATCTATCATTTGCAAATATCTTCTCCCATTTAGGAGTTAGCTTTTTCATTTTGTTGATGGTTTCCTTTGCTGTGCAAAAGCTTTTTATTTTGATGTAGTCTCAATAGTTTATGTTTGCTTTTGTTTTCCTTGCCTGAGGAGACTTCTCTAGAAAAAACGTTCCTAAGGCCAGTGTCAAAAAATTACTCCCTATGTCTTTTTTAACACTTTCATGGCTTCCAGTCTCACACTTAGGTCTTTAATCCATTTTGTGTTTATTTTTGTGACTGCTGTAAGAAAGTGGTCCAGTTTCATTTTTATGCATATAACTGTCCAGTTTCTCCAGCACCATTTACTAAAAAGATTGGGATTTGGGTTAACTTTTCTACTCTATCTTAATTCCCTGATTACTCTTTGTCTGAGGGAATTCCCTCATTATTCGTTTTGAGATGATCTCCCATCCTGGGCTCTGCTTTTAGAAAACTCAACCTAAAGTAGGCGGTATTAGAAGTTGTTCTAGGAAACAGACTTTAAGAAGTGGTTTCTTCAGTCAGAGTATTTACCACCTGGATAATAAAGAAGACTCTATTACTTGTAGTAGGTACATATTGGTGGTCTCTGGCATGTTGTATCAGTTGAGGTTGCTAAAATTTTCAATTCTGATAAACTGGGATAAGATACAGGTGGAAGAAAGCACTAGTTGGTGCTGTATCTGGCGTCTTTGAGAAGTTTTAGAAAAATAACTAGATGGACTTGGCATTGAATGGCTGCTGGTGAGCACCACTGATGCTTTTAAAAGAAAAAAAATGTAGTTCAAATCTGTTAATTAACAATTTAAAACAACATGTGTAAGTTAGAGGTCCTCCTTGATAACACTTAGTCCCTTATCTCCAGCCTCTGAAGGTCAGACATGGCTAAGATCAAGCACAGAACTTAAATCTAAGTGTGCCAAAGCTGCAGAGAACACAGAATTTCCACCTTGAGCAAACCTCCTATGCTAAATCAAGACACTAATAGGAAAGAAATGAGATTCTGAGTCTTGAGATAGGTGTTTAAAAGTTGCACCTAACACACTCAAAGCGAGATACTAATTTGGCATACTTATAGTAAATCACATCTGGGCTCAAATGGCAGGCAGGGGGCCTGACCTATTGGGAACTAGGGAGAAGACTCAGAAAAATGCATTTTTAGAGGCAAGTTAAATGATTAGACTGATTCACTTTGAAGATGAAGAAAGCAATCATGAACAAGATGGCCACCAGAGGCTTAAAAAGGCAAAGAAGCAGATTCTGCCTTAGGGCCTCCAGAAGGAACTAATAGTCCTCTTAACACTTTGATTTTAGTCTAGTGAAACTTATTATGGACTACTGACCTCTGTAAGTGTATGATAATTTTTTTTTTAATTTTTAGGGTTTTTTTAAGCTACTGAATTCATGGTACCTATTTACAGCAGCAATAGGAAACTAAAAGAGATAAGAAATGGAATTCTGGCCAAGGTCCATCTTGGGTACATTGGGTCCACAACCTCACCTACTAGCCTTTTATATTTATTTCTAGATCTATATGCATCTTTAAAGGTTTATATTTGGAAGTAACATAGAATATATTCCAAGTATATATTAATTCTCCTTCCTCTGTCATAATAAAATCAGAAGGGACTTGGCCATTAGTATATTCTAAAGATCAGATCCCATTGGTTCATTTTATGATATAGTACAAATCAATTCTGATGAACAAAGAAGTGTTAAGTTTTCTGGATTCCTTCATAAGACATAGTCTCCACTGAATGGGAATGAACCTACACAATTTTAGGACCAATGACATTAGCAAAGATTTTTGGGTCTAGTGCTCTGGACCATGCTAGAAATGTAAAAATTACTGTATTGAACTTTGCAACTTCTACCATTAAGAAAAGGTAATATATTCTGTGCTTGAAACCACCACTCAAGTACATTTGTTAGATAATGTGTATGTGTGCAACTGTTAAGTGACACCCCAAACAAGAAATAGAACTAAGTAGGTCCAAACTGCTATACAAATAAGACATGTGACTTGATAGATCCTATGGTATTAGAGGTGTCTCTGTTGGAGAAGGACAGGATGCCTCTGTCACAGCCCAGTAGGAAAGTCACAGTGCAGAACTCAAGCTCTAGAGTATGGTAATGATGTCTTTATCAGAGAACTATCGACTATTAAAAAAAAAAGTTTCTAATATGCTACAGAACTCTGATATATATGGAATGCTTTACAATGAGCTACCAAGTAGCTATGAAACCAAAACTGTTCTGAGTGAACTAAATACTATTATACATACCAGGGTCCAGTAGCTATCAGCCCTAAATCCAAAGTGAAAATTCTGAGATGAAACTGAATAGTTTTAGAAGACACAAATAAGCTATACAGAGATGGGGGTCTCACAGACCTCTTTGTTCCCTTCTATTGCATAAATATCTCTCCCTCAACTCAGACCATTGGCCTCATGGAAGGGTTCCCTAAGATTAACTAATAGAGGAGGGGAAGAAAAAACATGTCTAGTTGAGAGATATGTCTTCTATGTGGATATAGGCTATAAGTGAGCTGCCTGATTGGCTTATTGCCACACTCATTGATAGTCCAGAAAGAGGGTAAAAGGGAATCTTTCCAGTGAACATTGTCTGCTGTGGTCTCTGGTCGTCCTTTTTGTATGGAGAAGGAAGAAGCCCATAGTATGGAAATAGACCTCAGTTTCCTGGGGGGCTGTGTGCTTCCTCTTCTCCATATCTCAGCTTATCACTGATTGGCCTGGGGTACAAAAAGTACTTATTGCTTTAAATCTATGATGGAATTTATGTTTTATACTATCCTATAGGTCATCCCAAAGCTAGTTTCTGAAATTTTATTCAGATTTTTTTTTCCCTGCTCTATCTTGTTTCCCACATTCTCCCTTTAAAACCACATGAACAAAAATTTGCTTCTCAAGCCTTGCTTCCAGGGAGGCCAGTCTAAGACATTATAATAAACCACATTTTGGATATCTTTTATGTGATTATAACTCTCTTCCCTTACCTACTCTAAGAAGCTTACTATCAATAACCTTCAAAATAGCACAGAAATAACAGATTATAACCTAGCCTGGCTATTTAAATAACCTAAGATTTAAAAATCTAAAATAAATTTTGTCTGTTCCATCTTCTGAAGTTTAAAGAAAATCCTTCAGCATCATATTCCTATTATGGCTGCCTACAATCTTAAAATGATTCAATAATTTAAATGGTAGAATCAGAGAACTGATTGATTAATAACATTCCAAAAAATTTTTTTATAAATGGAAAATTCATCTATATTGTATAAAGTCAGATCAGTTTGTCCAGTATCTCATACTTTCTTTTCAAGTTTCTTATGTGGGCTGCCTAGTTGGCAAGTGAACAAAAATTAGGAAAAATTTAAAAGAAAATCACGTGGAAAAGTCCTAAGGAAATTGTTGACTACATCAACATCAAGCCTCACATAGTAAAACAACTCGAATCAAGCCAGCTATCTTTTTTGACTCCACAATTTACAAAACTGTATAAGAAATAGACTTTCAAATTAATACATCATCTACCAAGCAGCTGAAGTATTTAAGAAAATAAATGTAAATAAAATAATACAAGTAGAGTTTCTAATCAGTATTTTGTAAGACCATAGGCTAAAAAGAAGAAAATTAAGTGTACTTAAAAAAAAAAAAATTGTTCCATTGAAAGTAAGTATGCTTCACTGCATGATTTTTGAATTGGATAAATGAGTAATGCCACTAGAATGTCAAAGGCCTTCAAGTAAATGGATTATAGCAACTAACCCTATATTTATTTGTGTCTTTTGACATATAATAGAGACCTTAATTTTTCTTATTCCAATAACTATTGATGGTCAAAATCATCAGAGATTAACCAGTTGTTTTATCAAAGATCATACTAGAAATAATGTCTATCCTTAATTTTTTGCTTTCTGGCTTCTTCCAGCAGTATATTACTCAAATTCCACTCTCAGAATCACTGACAACTTTATAATCACCAAATCCCATAATTCTTAAGAGCCCAGAGAGCCAACATTTTAGAATTAAATCTAATTAAAAATTTTCTTTGTATTTACACTACTAATGGTATCTAATCAATATTAAAGCAGTCTGGACACATAAAATTCTCCAATTGGTAATGACTTTTGTTCATGTAGGAATGAATGATGCATCCAAAGGTACCTATAAAGAAGTCCATTCATCCTAAAGAACTGCATGTGAAAGGATATTGTAAAAGAACACATGTGATTTATCTTAAGGTCACAAGGGAATTGTATTTCTGCTTTCATTTGAAGACCAGGTATTTGAAATCATATGAGATGCCTGCTACTCAAAACAGAGACCAAAATTCAACAGCGACTCAATAAGGAAAGTTGACCTGAGGATTGGGGATCTAAAAATTCTAAAAAGTGAAGGTCAACCCAGGAGGGATAATTCAGGTAGGTAGGTTGGAAACTGGGAGAGTAATTGTGTGTGTGTGTGTATAGGTATGTGTGAGTGGAGTGAACATGAAGTAAATACATTCAGCTTCTATTAGTAGAAGCTTCTAGTCCATGATCATAAGAGTTCAATTTAAATCATTGTATAACAAGGCGTATAGTAGAGGGTGTCTAGAAGAGATAGGGAATACAGAGTTCACTGGGACTTCCATATAAAGTGAATCTCCTCAAGATCTTGTCCATTCTCATCCAATATATTCAAATTTCAAGGCATTTTCTAGAGCTTTCCCACATCATTGATTTAATAATGAGATAAAAAGAGTATATAAGTTAGCCAGTCCCCAAAAGTAGATGCAGATAGATGATTATTTTTTTTCCCCAAGATTATGAGACATTTGAAGTCTTTGAAGCATTTCAGCCATTTAAGTTGAAATTAAACTCACAATTTTGTCCACAACCTCTACTTCTTCATATTTTTATCCAATTTCATTTTGGGAAACAATAATAAAACCAGTCACCATTTCAAAAATCAGAAAATCATTCTACTTCTTATTATTTCTTCTCTTATGTCTTCTTCTTCTTCAGGATGCACATCCATAACATGACTAAAATTGTCATATGTGTTTTCTAGTAGATGTTTGTAGTAAGCAGACTTCCAAGATGGCCCCCAAGATTTCTGCCCCCTGATGTACATGTCTTGTATAATTTCTTCTCCTTGAGTATGAGTGGAACTTATTAATAATATGTGAAACAATCCATGTGATTATGTTATATTAATATGGTACAGTTGACCTTAAGAAAAGGAAATTATTCTTGGTGGGCCTCTCCTAATCAGGTGAGCCCTTAAAGGAACTATAATATTCCAGAAGAAAGAGATTTGAAACCTAGGGGAATTCAGTGTGACGGAGATTTTCTGTTGCAATCTTTGCTGACAGAGGATGCCACATAGCAAGGAATGTGGATAGCCTCTAGCTGCTGAGAGCAGTTCTCAGCTGTTAACAGAAAAACAAAAACTTCAGTACTATAATCACAAGGAAACAAATTCTTCCAATAATCTGAGTGATATTGCAAGAGAATTTTATTCTTCATATATGAATATAGCCTGCCAATACCTTGATATCAACCTTTTGAGAACTGAGCAGAGAACCCAGCCTTACCTACCCAAAGTTATGAGCTTCAGAAACTATGATATAATAAATGGGTATGTTTTAGAACACTAGATCTAGGCTACTTTGTTACACAGCAATACAGAACTAATATAATATTTCTCCAACAAATCTCACCTGTGTCAATGATCTTCTCCCCTTCTTCCCTCCCAATTGCTCAGCCTATCTCTAGTTCCAGGGATGGTGGTCCCACTTTTCTAAACCCATCATGGTAATAGCAGTCATTTTGCCAGAAAATAATTCTTTAATCCAGTCAAAGGCCACTTATTTCTCTGTCAGTTGTTATTGGTCAAAAGATAGGCATATTATCTGAGTTGACTTGATAAACATGGAGCTAATGGCTTTTATTCTGTTGAAGAAGAATCACACATATCTGATAGGTAAATGAGGGAACTTGTCCCTATTGCTACTCTGAGACCTAGAGGAAACCACCCTGAAGAGAAAACTGACAAGCTAGAGGAAGAGAATAACAGAAAAATGGTCCCAGATTCCTGATCCTACTATGTTAAGTGTATTGCTGCACCCCAGCAGACTCTAAGCCAAGTGTGGATAATGGTCTGGTAAGTCTAAAGGAAAGAACTGGAGACGGGGTTTGATACATAGGCTCACTGGGGGAACTTAACAAACAGGAGTCCAGGAGCAGCCAACATGACAAAGCATCTGCTGCTGGAATCTACATGCAGCATGTTTTTATAGCATGGTAACTTATTCTAGCAACTATCTGTAGCCCTTCCCCTCCTTGAACAGCTAGTGTTCTAAGGAAATTAAGACCTGGCATCTGGACATTCTTTGTTAAAAAGGGACATGCTCTGGGTTGGGCACTCTTGGAGCCTCTACATCAAATGCTGAACAACACATTCTTCTCCACATTCTGCCTGATGAGAGTGTAGAGGGAGGATGGGTAAGGATTAACAGGGACATTCAGGGTGTGCTTGTACAAACTAGCCTTCCAGCGCATACCATGCAGCATGCAATCCACCTTATTTTCTCTTAACTTCTTGATTCTATGAAATAATAAATTGGTTTTTGTTGTTTAAGCCAAATTGAGCCAGGTTTTTTTTTGTTTTTGTTTGTTTGTTTGTTTGTTTGTTTGTTTAAGATTTTATTTATTTATTTGACAGACGGAGATCATAATTAGGCAGAGAGGCAGGCAGAAAGAGAGAGTTCCCGCTGAGCAGAGAGCCCAATGCGGGGCTCAATCCCAGGACCCTGGGATCATGACCTGAACGGAAGGCAGAGGCTTAACCCACTGAGCCACCCAGGCACCCCAGGTTTTTTATTAGATAGAAATAGAAGTATCACAATATACAAATGACCCACTCAGAAAAAACTTATAGAATAGCTACTTAATTTGAATTCTAAAAATATTACAAAGGAAAGACATAGTAGCAATGAGGATTTTAAAGTGTGTAAACCTGGTGATTCACAGACCTGTACCCCTGGGGATAAAAATATATGTTTATAAAAAATAAAAAATTAAATAAAAAAAATGTAAAATATACATAAATTATTCAACTTTATTTATACAAGATAATAATACCTAATGCTTGTTTTGCTGACAATAAAAAAAAAGAACAAAATGGTATTTTGCTCTTCATTTAACAAAAACCAACAAAGAAATGCTTAATTATGATATGGATGCTATGGGAACCTTGAGAAAAAGTGAGTCATCCTAGAATTTATAATATTTGACCGAAGGAGTACTTTTAAGTGTATTCTAGATTTTATTAAATAAGATTAAAAAATAACTTTAAGAGTAAAGATCTTAGTGGAAATATGGCTCAAGAATGAGTTATTAATCCAAAGAATTAAATTGTGACCACAAAAGCAAGACAATTCTAGTAAAATTGGAGAGGATTCACAACACATACTTTGAGTTCATTGAGTTCAGATATGCTAAAAGGTGTATTTAAAAACATATGTTCATTCATTCATTACATGTAATTGCCTGAGATTTAGAGATATTTTGATCCTTGTATTTAAATCCAGGCTAAATATTTTGGAATCCACGAGAATGGGATGTCTATGAGATCAAGGGCCGTTAAGGGTTTTGATTACTGCTGTGCACATGGTAGGCATTCAATAAATATTTGTTGAAAGAACTTAATTCTGTTCAAGTTAGTAGATTAGTAGATTGTGATTTTGTTTGTCTTAGCTTTTCTCAAGACCCAAAAAGAAACAACAAAAACAATTTTGAAATGTCATGCACTTAAGAGAGAAGTGATTGGAAGTATTTCTAAAAAGAAAGAAATTAGTAAGAATAAGCAATAACCTAGAATGCAGTAAGAGGGGCTGCCACAAGACTTGTCTCCAACTAAATTTAAATGAAACATTTGGTGGGACCTAAGAATTCTACCTTGATTTTGACAAACATAAAATATCTCATAATGGCATTTGGTGGCTGTTTTATAAGTGAGCCAAAGTTGACCTCTGTATATTGGTTTCTAGGTTATTTACTTCTTCACAGCATGCCAAGTGTTAGCCCAGAAGCCTGCTAGTGACAAATGCAATTTTTTACACAACCTGTTGTTTTAAACATATTCCAAATAAGCAGATTTTTTAGCCAGTTAGAGCCTGCCGGCTTTGCATAACGAATGAAATTATGCCCAATGCCTGCTAGCTATGGATAAGATGAACTCCAGAGCTGCAAAGACCCCAAGTCACTGCTTTCCTTTGGAACTCCATGATCCAGATTCTCCTTATCATACTACTGAGTGACATTACCTAGACATGTAAGCCCCCAGTCACTCCTCTCTCCCAGAGAGTCCCCTTGGATTCCTCCTTTTCTGAAAAGTGACCTCCCACGATAGCCTCTAGACAGGTTCATGCTGTGAAGGTCTTTCCCTGCATACAAATCTATCACAAGAGCACCTAAATAAAGCTTGTGTATATTAATGCCAAATCTATCACAAGAGCACCTAAATAAAGCTTGTGTATATTAATGCCACAATGTGGTCACATCTTTGTCCTTGATCAGTCCCCAAATCCCTTAAACCTTCTGTAGTGGATATATAGGAGTAAAGGAAGGTCCAAATTAATATTGGCTACCAGTGAACTCATCTTAAATTACATTGTCAGTTCAATCACTCTGTCCAAATGACATCAATTGAGTCCTTGATATTTATGACTAAAGCAGGTTCTGGTATTATAAACTTTCATAAAATGTGATTATAATCCGTGCTTTTTGCTTAGAACACTTTTAACTGTGTCTCCCAAACTTGCAATGCAAAAAGTCCTGACTAATACAGAAATTGGTACTAGTTTATGAGTTGGGGGTGGGAAGGAAATGTGGAGTATTTAGAATCTATTTCCTTTTTTCTCCTTATAGTCTGGAAGTCATTCTTTTGTTGCTCCTTACCCCACATTATTATCTCTAAGTTTGGAGAACATAACTGAAGGAGCAGACACCAAGATCCCCCCCAAGAGTCTCTTTTCATGTGTCCTAGGCTGAATCAGACCTGTGTTTTGGTAGAAGAACCGGCTTAATCAGATGAGAGAATGCTTTGAACTTCATTAGACATTTTTAAAAACCCAAAGAAACCAGGCAACACAGCCAGATCAACACAACGTTGTATACAGAGGCAGGAAAGAATTATTTGAAACACTACTTAAAACCTTATTTCTCAAAGTATAGTCCACAGCAACAGCAGCAGGCAGGAGCTTGATTAGAACTAGAGAATCTTAAGGTCTACCCAAGACTTCCTGAATCAGAATTTTAATTTTAACAAGCTCCTTAGATGGCACACACTTAAGTGCACTGGTTTATAGGACAATAGTGAGAAAGAGTGGGGCTGATTTCTTTCATGCAAACTTTTGATTTCAGATCAATGAATAACCTAAAAAAAATGTGTGAAGTATTTAGAATAATTTACTTGACTGTTAAAAAAACTGAAGGAAAAGTCTTATGCAATCATTGGGATGAATCAGCAATTTTTTTTGTTTTTGTTTTTATTTCTCTGAGTGATAAGTCAGATTGCCTGTGATGACCAAAATTTTTTTTTAAAAGATTTTATTTATTTATTTGACAGAGAGAAATTACAAGTACACTGAGAGGCAGGCAGAGAGAGAGAGAGAGAAGGAAGCAGGCTCCCTGCTGAGCAGAGAGCCCGATGTGGGACTCGATCCCAGGACCCTGAGATCATGACCTGAGCCGAAGGCAGCGGCTTAACCCACTGAGCCACCCAGGCGCCCCAAAAACTTTTAAAAGTATAAGACATACTTGCCTATCAAAGAATGAGCTTTAATAAGAAAAATATCCTATGTAAATAAATGACTTTCCAAGGCTGCCTGGCATGCTAGGGATTCTGTCTCTGTGTATATCTCTGCCTGTCTCTATATCTGCATTTCCGACTCTTTCTCTATATATATGTATGTATATATGAAATTATTCCATTTTATAATATTATATCATATATGCTATTACTATTGATTACTATTAAATTATTATGTATCTATATTTCTCCTCTGACAAATCTAGATACATGAAGTAAAATTATACTCTTGTTTGAATGATCAATTGAGTGGTCATATTACTTTTCCTCATTCTCTATGTAGTCAATACTTAAGAGTTTTATGTGTTTTGTAAGTAAAATACATTTTATAAAGAAATATAAAGACTGTCTTTAGAGGGGAAAAAAAAAAGTATGTAATTGAAGGGGCAGGGGAGGTATATTCCCAGCTAAAAGAATGAGACGATTTGAGATAGGAAGCTCTTGGTTTATCTAGAACAACAGACAACCCTTCCCTGATTAAGGCAGGCAATTTTATGGTTTGGGATTTTGAGTTTGACATTTCAGTGCCAATCATAACCAGGGAGTATGTACCCCAACAGCTGGGATCCTTATAATAACTTCAGGAAACAAACATTTTTCTCCCCCTGCAAGCACTTAATCCCTACTCAACTACTTTCTGGACCAAAGGTTTCTCTAAGGCTTTACAGAAAAACTCATACCTTAAAAAAAGGCATTTAACTGTCTTACCCATCTACCTCTTTTCAATTCCCTATGACCTTTAAAAAGTTGGTTGTACATTCAGTTATTTTATAAAGCATAGTAAGCTCAAATTAATAGCCTATTTTACAAGTAGGCTATTTTATAACTAGTTAAAGAGATAGCAAAGAATTTTAAAGTCCTTGTCATCATCTCTGTCATAAGAAAATATTTTTTTTTGGAGTTTACTATGCCTACCGTATTTCTAGAAATTCACCTTATAATCTCTATAAATATGATAAACAGACAAATGGGAAAAAAATTCTACTATTTTAACTCAGAAATATAAGCTAAGTATACATTAATAAAAACCAACATACAAAGTGGATTTTTGCAGGCTATCATTTCATTCAAATGAAAATAATCAAGCACAGTTGACATACCCAGTAAAGTAATTATTATGAACTTTTTGCATCATGGCAATGAGTGCTTGCTTACCAAAGGAAGAAAATATATTCCCAATTCAATTTCCTTCTTCATATTAATGTGGATATTTGTCTTAGAGTGTGTTAATACTCATAAACATATTTACCTGCACAATCAGGGTTTTGTGGGTTGTTTTTTTGTTTTGTTTTTGTAAAGACTATCAAATATACAAGCAGTATAAAAGGAATGCTTCCCCTCCAAATAGTTACAACTTTATTTTTTTGTACCCAAAGAAGATTCTGGCTTAACATAAGATATTGATTGACTCAGCCTGAGTCTACCAGTCAAATAAACATATTTCAAGGTCATATAAGATATAATACTATGCATATGTTTTGCTAGATAAATTACCCAATCATAAAATAATTTATCTGTTCAAAATTGTATTTCATGTGTTTTAGAATCATTTTGTTCTGTCGGCTAAAGAAATAGCTAAATTAATTCATGATACCCTTCAAATAGTTGACTGCTTGGCCTACCCTGATGGAACAAAATATTAAACTACATACTTTAGTCTTTAATATACTCTCCAATATACTCTTTGTTTTCTGACAATATATGTGAATCCTGTTTCACATTTTGAATTCTTTATTGGGCCAGGAGAAGAAGAGAGGGCTCTTACTTCATAGAGCAAGTGTATCAAGTCATGAATGATCTAGGTAGACATTAGCTCCCAATCTTTCTGAGCTGGAGAAACTTCCAATAGAATATCCTTGACAAATAAAATTGCATCCCTCTGCCAATAAAACAAACAGCAACACCAGCGGGGTGGGGGGTGGGGAGCATCCCTAGAAGCAAAGTTTAGGTTTTTTTGAAAATTTTTAATAACTGCTCACTTAGCCATAGGTAACTAAAAGTGACCAGTCATTTTTTGAAGAAATTTTCAAGTCAAATAATGCGTGATATAATGCTATTTAAAATTCATTTATTTTATTATCTTAATTTAAAATACTTTCAATAACCCCTTAATAAGTTATACAAATATAACTATAAAAGGGTAAACAAAATTCCAAAGAAATGATAATTTGTCAATTAAAAATTTATAAATATATATAGGGAGAAACTTTTTGTTGGTCAAAAATAGATACAGATAAAAGATACAATAAAAGTCTTTGTGTTGGTCAAAGATACATATGGATATAAGATACAATAATAAGTTGAACCTATTATCAAGTATAAGACATTTCTTATTAGCTTTCATTAGCAGAATGGGAGAATAAGGGGCTTGAAAAAGTAAACAAATATAGACTTGGGGGGATTCTTGAATCTATTGTATATACAAAATACAAATGTATATATAAAAATACAAGGGGCTTTCTAGAGTGGTTTTCCACAAAGGGATGCCATTCGTTTTAGAAAGAAACATCAATAACTTTCCATTAAACAGAATAGAACCTTGTGTTACTAAATAAATAAGAACAAAATAGAAAGTGTTTCTTTAATTTTGGCTTTTATCACACTAAATTTACATGCATGCTTATGCTTTTGGTATCATATCTAAGAATCTTTTGTTAAATCTAAAGATTTTTACTTTTACTTTTAAGGATTTTTATAATTTAAGATCTTACATTTATATCTTTAAGACATTTTGAGTTAATTATTTATGTACTGAAAGGTAGGAGTCCACATTCATTCTTTTGCATGTGACTATGTAGTTGTCCAGCACTATTTGATGAAAAGATTATGTATTCCTTATCCATTGAATTCTAGTATTAAAAATTTCCTAGTGCTGATGTAACAAAATACCATAAACTGAGTGGCAGACATTTGTTGAAAATGAATCATGTGGAATGATTTAGATGCTTGTATCTTATGACATATTCAGAAATTTTATTATATTCCTATACATGAACAATACATAAATAAACATAGAGAAGCATATCTAAAGTCTGAGAGAAAACTATTTATTATAAGACTGACCAAATCATCCTAACAAAATGAGGATTAGAGAGAATTCTTTTTCCCCTTACTAACACTCATTTTAGATAAAGTAGAAGTTACCTGCTTTAAAATGCATGCTTAAAAAATAATAATCTCTACAACTTGCAGTCAAGATACATTTTTTTGTACAAATAGGAAGTATCACAATCTCAGATTTCAAGATATCCTACAAAGCTATAGAAATCAATACACAATGATACTGGCACAAAAATAGACACATAAATCAATGGAACATAATAAAAACCCAGAAATAAGTCCACAATTGCAAACCCACAAAATGCAAATCATAACCATAATTAGATACCACTTCACACCTATCAGAATGGCCATAATCAAAAACAGAAGAAACAAGTGTTGATAATTAATCTTTGACAAAGGAGGCACTTGGAAAAAGACAGTCTCTTCAACAAATGGTATTGGGAAAACTGGACAGCTGTATGCAAAAGAATGAAACTGGACCAATTTCTTACACTATACACATATAAACTCAAAATGGATGAAAGACCTAAATCTGAGACATGAAAACATAAAAATCCTAGAATAGAGCACAACCAATAATTTCTCTGACATTGGCCATGGCAACATCTTTCTAGATATGTCTCCTGAGATAAGGGAAACATAGATGAAAATAAATCATTGGCACTACATCAAAATAAAAAGCTTCTGAACACCAGAGGAAACAACTGACAAAACTAAAAGACAACCTACTGAATGGGAGAGATATTTTTAAGTGATACATTCAATACAGGGTTAGTGTCCAAAATACATAAAGAACACATGCAACTCAACACCCAAAAAAACAAATGATAAAATTAAAAATGAGCAGAAGATATGAACTGACATTTTTTTCAAAGAAGACATACAGATGGACAACAGACGCATGGAAAGATGCTTGACACTCATCAGGGAAATGCATGTCATAACCGTAATAAGATATCACTTCACACCTATCAGAATAGGTAAAATCAAAATTAGAAGAAAGAAGTATTGACAATGAAATGGAGAAAAAGTAACCCTTGTGCATGTTTGTGGAGATTCTAACTAGTGTAAGCCACTGTGAAAAACAGTGTGGAGTTTCCTCCAAAAGTTACAACACAATCCAGTAATTCCACTACTGGATATTTACCCAAATAATAAGAAAACACTAATTTGAGAAGATACATGCACTCCTGTGTTTCCTGCAGTCTTATCTATAATTGACGAGTTATAGAAAAAGCCCAAGTGTTCACTGATAGATGAATAAAGAAGATGACACATAAATATGAATACACAAATATGAATATTAGTCAGCCATAAAAAATGAAATCTTGCCATTTACAATAACATGGATAGATTTAGAGGGTAAAATGCCAAGTGAAATAAGTCATTCAGGGAAAGAAAAATGCCACATGATTTCATTCATATATAAATTTAAGAAACAAAGAAAAAAGGAGACAAACCATAAAACAGACACTTTACTATAGAGAACAAACTGATGGTTACCAGAGGGAAGGTCGGTGGGGAAATGGGTAAAATAAATGAAGAGAATTAAGAGTACATTTATGATGATCACTGAGTAATGTAAAGAACTATCAAAATACTATATTGTCGGGGCGCCTGGGTGGCTCAGTGGTTAAGCCGCTGCCTTCGGCTCAGGTCATGATCCCAGGACCCTGGGATCGAGCCCCGCATCGGGCTCTCTGCTCAGCAGGGAGCCTGCTTCCTCCTCTCTCTCTCGGCCTGCCTCTCTGCCTGCTTGTGATCTATGTCTGTCCAATAAATAAATAAAATCTTTAAAAAAAAAAATACTATATTGTCCATAATGTAACACTGTATGTTAACTATACTGGAATTAAAATTTTTTAAATAAAATATTTTTGTGGTTAGTTGTTTCACTCAGAAATTGATCATTTAATTATTTTTCATGGTCATGAAGTTAAGGATATTACTTCTAATATGATACCAGTCCAGAAGCCGTAAAGGTAAATTTTGATTAATGTTTATATTTTTAAATTACACATAGCATAAAAATATGAAAGCCAAGGAATAAGAAAATTTTGGGTAAAACATTATAATAAATATGATGAAAGAATATTTCCTTAAATATATGAAGATTTTTTATAAATAAATAAGAAAATTAAACCAATAGAAAAATAGGTAAAAAGCATAGGTAGGTAAAAAGCATAGGTAAAAAGGAGGTTGCATTATGTATTTTAGTATAAATTTTCTCTCCGTATTCTTTCCATGCTTCCATATTGCACTGAATTTGGTCTTGACCATGTGACCCACTTTGTCAATGAAATGTAAAGGATATATTGCCATATCTTAGATGTTCTCACATCTGAACAGAAGCCTTGGATGTTATTTTATGTCCTGACAGGGCCTTTTTGTTTAGCTCCCCAACAATGAGGACTGTAAATTCTAGATAGTGACTAGTCCTGTAACCTGTTTCAAAATGCATAGACTAAAAGAGCTGAGCAAAGCAAAGGCAAATCAGACACACATATTTACATTAACATGAAGAAAAAATAAACGTATTTTTGTCAGAAAACACTGAGATATAAGATTGTTATCATCGTAAAGTCTGACTTATAAAACCCCAAAATGAAAGTTGAAAGAAAAATAAGTATAAGCAGCTGGTTAACACAGGAAAATATGCTCAATTTCACTCATGTCTGCAAAGTATAAATTAGAACAGCAATGAGACATATATATTTCTTTAGTTTATCAAATCAGCTAAGGTTTATAAACAATGTTGACAATGCTCTAGAAGAATGAGTCATTCCCAAACACTCTTAATTGTAGAGTAAATTTGTTCAACCCTTAGTCCTGTGAAAATTTAAAAAACACATACCTTAAGAGCTAGCAATTCCATTTGGGGGAATTAATTTTGCCTATAAATTCAATCATGTGTAAAAATATGTGTGTGAAGTGATACTCATGGTATATTTCTTTAGGTAGTTAAAATATGAGGGGGCCAAGCAAAAAATAAATAAAGGAAGGAAGAATCGAAAAAAAGAAAGAAAATTTAAAGAATAGGGGATACTTAAACCCTATATTAGAAATATCACTTGCAAATATATTAACGGACAGTAATACTGTGGAATAAGGGGTAGCCATTTAAGAACATAATTGAAAAAATATAAAAGGATATGCTATTAATTTTAAAAATCAAATTGCACAACAGTGTCCCAATATAATTTATTTTATTTATGAAACATTCCAATATATGAATAAAAATTGTGTGGACATACCTAAGAAACAGTGTAAACATTATTATATCTGGGGAAACATCTTGTGAAGCTGCTAGTTCTACAGTGAACCAACTTCCACTTATCACTGTTTGCTATTCTATATGAATATTTATACCATATTATGTATTATTTTCATGATTAGAAAGCCTGGTTTAAAAGTAAAATTAAATTAAATTAAAATGTGTTTTAAAAAAGTTTGCACTGAGTTGATCAGCTTGGATCTCACATCAGCATGCTTTCTATCCTGGACCCATGAGACTCTGCCGCCACCTGTGGCAGAAAACATAAATTGAAGATGAAGGCATTAAAAGGTGAAAACGGAGGCAAGATTGTGAGGCTGAAAATGTGTAGTTGCTATTTGGGCAAATCACCTGGAATAATGTGATCACCTAACTTTGCGCTGAATACAAAATAAATATGTAGATTTATTGATGGATTCAAATAACATTAGGGAAACAAGTGAAAAATAGTGTTTCCAAGATCCTGTTTCTCTAAGTTTTGAACACAGTGTGCCCCTCATGCATAAATAAATAAATAGTAACTCGCAGCCTTTTTAATAGGTCTCACACTTTTTTTTCTAGTGCACATTATTCTCTTGTATTATTGATTTAAAAGAAAATAAATTCTCATGACTTTCTGCTCTTGTTATGTTGTGATTTCACATGCAAATGGATTTCAGTGTTTAACTGGACTAGACAAAGTCAGTTAAGAAAAGACATTCAAACAGGTGTTTGCCTACAGGCATATGGCATCTCTTGCCTTATCCTTTTTATCCCTCATGGCTAGGTTCCCTAGGCCCTGCTGAGTCAAGTTAGGTTAGCTTAGGAAAATTTCAATTCTGTGTACCCATCACTGACAGAAGCATTGAGTAATGAATAAAGGGAACCACAGGGAGTAGTTTCAGGCTTTAGTTTCTGTCATGGGGAAAAATTAATCACAAATTGTTAGATACAGGAACACCATTTTAAAAACTATGATTTAAAAGGGCACAATCAGTTAATTAAAGCCAGAAGAGAAATGCTTAAGTAATGTATAAAGTGAAAATCTTGGTAAAAACTATTTTTTAAACATTTTAAAAGATTTTTTTTTCTTTCTGTAGCTTGAAACATTCCCAAGAAGTAATGACATGGCAAAACCAAAATCTGGCTAAACATGATCAGAAAAAAATTGAAACAAAAAATGTCCCAAATACCACAAAAACGGAAATAAGACAGGCAATTAGAGTGACATTTTTTCAAAACTCATGTTTATTGTATCATTGACATTATAGATTTATGAAAGGAAATTTGGCACTATAGGCACTTAACCTTTGTCCCATTCTAATTGATAGCAATGATACTTATACACAGAGCCTAAATAAATTTGTATATAATTTCTCTCCCAAACAGAGAAGAGAATGGAACCCAAATTTAAATGGAACTTCTGCTCGATTTAGGGATGTGCTATTGGGATTTTATGTGTGTTTATTTTTTTTTTCTTTTTAAAGTTTTTATTCAAATCCCAGAGTAATATGCAATATAACATACAGTGTAATATTAGTTTCAGGTGCACAACTTAGTGGTTCAACACTTTATATACAAAACCCTGCACTTATCACAAATGCCCTCCTTAATCCTTTTAGCCTATTTAACTCATTCTCACACCCACTTCCCTCTGGTAACCATCAGTTTGTTCTCTATAGCTAAAAGTCTATTGCTTTGCCTCTCTTTCTTTCTCTCTCTCTTGCTTTTTTTCCTTTGCTCATTAATGTGGTTTCTAAAATTCTACATATGAGTGAAATCATATGGTATTTGTCTTTCTCTGACTGACTTATTTTACTTAGTGTAATACTCTGGCTCCATCCATGTCATTGCAAATGATAAGATTTCTTTTTTCATGGCTGAATAATATTCCAACACACACACACACACACACACACACACAAAATGTTGCTATAAACATGGGTTGCATGAATCTGTTAAAATTAGTATTTTTGTATTCTTCTGATGAATACTTGGTAGTGCAATTGCTGAATTGTAGGGTAGTTCTATTTTCAACTTTTTGAGGAAATTCCATACTGTTTTCCATAGTGACTACACCAGTTTGCATTCCCACAAAAGTGTAAAAGTATTCCCTTTCTCCACATCCTCGACACCACCTGTTGTTTCTTAGGTTGTTGATTTTAGCCATTCTGACAGGTGTGAGGAGGCATCTCACTGTAGTTTTGATTTGCATTTCCCCGATGATCAGTGATGTTGAGCTTCTTTTCATTTGTCTGTGGGCTATCTGAATGTCTTCTTTGGGAAAGAATGTCTATTCATGTCTTGTGCCCACTTTTAATTGGATTATTCATGGGGGTTGTTGAGTCTGATAAGTGCTTTATGCATTTTCATACTAACACTTTAACAGATATTTTATCTGCAAGTATCTTCTCACAACCTGTAGTTTATCTTCCAGTTTTGTTGATTGTTTCCTTTGCTGTGCAGAAGCTTTTTATTTTGATGAAGTCCCAATACTTTATTTTTGTTATTGTCTCCCTTGCCTCAGGAGACATATCTAGAAAGAAGTCGCTATGCCAATGTCAAAGAGTTTACTGCCTGTGTTCTTTAGGATTTTATGTTGATCTTTGCCCTCCAGAATTTCAAGCTGAGTGATATGGGGAGGTAATATAATTTGACAAGGACTTCTAACTGTATGAATAAATTGCCTTGCAGCATTCATAAGAAAACAGATAATGCTTTAGTTGAAAGTTGTGGAAGTTGTATTAGTTACCTATTAATGTATAACAAATTATCCGGAAACTTAGTAGCTAAAAGTAATACATATTAATCATCTCAGTTTCTGTGGATTAGAAATCTGGGCACTGCTCTGCTTGGTGTTCTACTTCATGGTTTCATCAAAGACTGCAATCAAAATGTTGGTCAAGGCTGGGAGTCTCTCAACACACTACACTGTGACAAATCCACTTCCAATCTCGCTTAAATGGTTGTTGATAGGATTTAGTTCTTAAAGGGATATTGAGAATAGAGAATATGAGGTTTTTGCTAGCTGTTGGCGAAAGGCTTCCCTCAGTACATTATCACGTGGGATTTTCCAACAACAACTTTCTTCTTCAAAGACAGGAAGAGAGTCTGGTAACAAGATGGAAGCCACCATGTTTTTTAATAATCATGGATGTGCCATCTCATCACCTTTGCTGTTATATTGGTTAGCAGTGAGTCACTAGATCCAGGCCACATCCAAGGGAAAGGAACTATAACATAGACTGAAAACTAGAAGTTGGAGATCCTTGGAGTCCATTTTAGAAATATGTCTACCGGGGCGCCTGGGTGGCTCAGTGGATTAAGCCGCTGCCTTCGGCTCAGGTCATGATCTCAGGGTCCTGGGATCGGGTCCCGCATCGAGCTCTCTGCTCAGCAGGGAGCTTGCTTCCCTCTCTCTCTCTCTCTGGCTGCCTCTCTGTCTACTTGTGATTTCTCTCTGTCAAATAAATAAATCTTTAAAAAAAAAAAAAAAAGAAATATGTCTACCCACAGATTTCAAATTGAAAGTTATTTTTCTTCTTCTCCAAAAATATGTAGCACCCTCCCAGTACTTTTCAGGTTGACTTTGACAAATTTGCTGAATAGATAATCTAATGACAATGCTGATTTCATTAGGAAAATCATGCCATTAACAATAAAAGTTTTTTTTTTTTTTCTGGTGAGATATATATAACTTTGTTAGTCTCATTTTCCTGAAAATTTTCTAAAATTTATTTCTAATCCTTCTACTGTCACTAGTTGTAAGGAGATGCCTTTCATCAATAAATTTGACAATAACAAAATGATACTGTAGAGTTTATTGCAGCACCAAAACTTTGAATAGTTATAGCCCTTTAGGATTTTGCAGAAATTATAACTAGACCAAAAAAAAAATGGTTTTCTAAACTGTATAAGATTTTTTTTTTTAAATTTTGTGTTGCTTAGTCATAATAAGCAGGCTTAACTGCATGTCAAGCCTAAGGAAAAAGAAATTAGAAAATATTTTACAAATAAGCCCAATCTCCATTTTCAAATTTTAAAATTCACCCCATTCTGTTCCCTCTGCTCACTTTATTTGCAAATCATGACATCTAGAGTTATTAATGAACAAGGGAGGCTGACTGAAAGTTGTTCATTACCTGCTTGACATTCTTTGGCCTGTGACGATAATGATTAAACAGCTAGTTGCATCTCTTCTGGACTTTGCTGATTCCCAGATGATTTTAACTTCTCATAAATTTCCTGAGAACTTAGACTAAAAAACAGGAAGAGGGAACTGAGAGCTCTACTCCATTAGGATAATAGCCCCAAATAACTGCAGTGGATCCCAGCAAAGAAGAAGCACTTCATGAAACTAAGTTTAGTATTATGATTCCACCACCCATGAAGAGAAGGTTAAAAAAAAACCAAAAAACAAAACAAACAAACAAACAAACAAACAAAAAAAATCTTTGATTTCTTAGGTTACAGCTTGTGTAACAAGGCCTAACTAAGCAGATTATAGAAGAGGAAGTCCTGTGGATAAATGGATTTTTCTTTTCTTTTTCAAATCAACTGTAGGTAGAAGGGCAAATAAAACTATCTAATTTAATGGAAAAATTCAAAGACAAAACAGGTAAAGTATAAAATTGAAACTAAATCATAAAAATAAATTCAGTGTGTCTGGGTGGCTCAGTTGGTTGACCATCTGACTCTTGGTTTCAAGTCAGGTCATGAACTCAGGGTTTTGAGATCAAGCCCGGCATAGGGGTTCATGCTCAACAGGAGTCTGCTTGAAAATTCTCTCCCTCTGCCCCTCTGCCCCACTCACACTTGTGCTTGCACTTTCTCTCTCTTTCTTAAATAAGTAAATAAGCCTTTAAAAGTAAAAAAATAAATAAATAAATCCAAATATTGTATATATAGGAACTAAATGTTTTATATGTGTGTGTAATTCTTTTGCTGTGAAAAACCAAACTTCTCAAACTGGACTTTAAAAACTCATATGCTCCTATCTTCAAATCAAAATAATAAGTCAGGTTTAAAGTAATATATAACAATGTTGAGAAAAAATATTATTAGTGAGCCACTTGATAAATAATGCTAGCTTGACAATATTTTAATCAGATTATGAGTTTTACTATATAAAGCAAAGTGGATATTGCATGATTATTATTCCTAATGAAAAATGTTAAGCTCTTCTAATGACAATAAATAATTCCTAATTACAAATAGAAATAATGTGTTGGGAGACAGTTCTCTAAGGGTCTCTTCCGTTTTTACACAGCTTGATAACTTTTATTGTTGACCATCTTTCCAACAGTGTTTGTATAGGGTACAGCTTTGGAAAACAGGGATAGATAACCTTTTCCTTCAGAACAGAAATGTTTTTTTGTTTGTTTGTTTTGATTTTTGTTTTTGTATTGTTTTGTTTTGTTTTACTGCCCAGTATAATAAAAATAATATCCCCCTTTGGGGAGGAGTTCAAACTTAATAGATTATGAAGACTCAAGTTTCCTGTTTGAAGTTCCTCTCTTGTAATGTGATCTAATGTTTATACAGGCATCATACAGGGCCCTTGTAGTATTATCCTATGGGAATTTAGGCTCAGGGAACTGCTGCAAGAATATGAAAATATTGTGGCTACTGCTATTGCTTCATAGCAATATAAATTAATAATAAATTATCTAATAGTTCTAAACAAGGTGTCTCATGTTTTATACAAGTGTATAAAAAATCATAGAAAATTAATTTGTAAGGTTTTGTGTAGGGTAAATTTCAGATTCTTCACAGTTCCTTGTACAACTAACCAAGAATACATAGCAATGAGAGACCTGCATGCACTTAACAACAGTTTTGAAATATATGTTGAAAATACTGACAGTGACAAAAGAAATAGACTATTTCACAAACATAATGAAAGATTTAAATGTACACTTCTCAGAAAATGATAGACCAAGCAGATCTATTTTATATTCAACCCACAAAATTTAAAGAAAGCTTAGGCTACTAGATACATGTGTTTGTAGATCAATGGACCCAACAATGTTGACATTTATGTGCATATTACAAATATTTGATGCGTACTATATTGCAAAGGAAAATTTAACAAATATTAAAGAATTGAAACCTTGCAGACTGAACTGAATGTCCACTGAATTAACTTTTCTGTAATTAAAATACAGTAAAAACGGTATAAAGAAAAAAACTATGTAAATCACAGAATATTTAGAACTAAGCAATAAGAAAATTCTGCATCAGAGAACTTGTGCTGTGAAGTTATATTGATACTTAGAGGACGTTTCTAGTCCATCTTTTTAAAAAGACAGATAAAAGATATGAGTTAATCAGTGCTCATGAAGCTAGATTTATGTCAAAGTGAACAAATGGAACATAAAAAGAAGAAAATTTATCAAACAGCAAACATTAGTTAAAGAAACGATCCCAGAACTCCAAGATCATGACCTGAGCTGAAGGCAGAGGCTTAACCCACTGAGCTACCCAGGAGCCCCAATATATCAGTGTCTTAAAAAGATGACTAAATAATGAACACTTTTGTATCAACAAATTTTAAACTGCAGACAAAATAAATAATTTTCTTTTTTTCTAATTTTAAATAAATAATTTTTTTTGAAGAACATTTCTCTAATATTTTGGTCTCAGGAACTCTATATTTTAAAATTATTGAGGACCCCAAAGAACTTTTAGTAATGCAGATTATATCTATTAACATTTATAGCTTAAAAATGAAAATAAATAATGTTATATTTTACAACATAAAAATAATAAACCCATTATTAGAAAATAAGAAATAGTATATTTTATGAAAAAGTAACTATACTTTTATAAAACAGAAAATAACAAAAATAGTGTCCACATTTCTTTATAACTTTGCTTAATAGCCTTAAAATCTGCAAAAATATGTGTGAAAAGGTAAAGAGTATCTTAGTATAGTATAATTATGAAAATATTTTTTACTTCACAGACCCCCTGAAAATTTCTCCGGAAACACAGGGGTTCTCAGAATGCACTTTGAGACAAGCTGTTCTATTAAAAAAAATAATAATAATAAAATACATAAACAAATCTGAATCAAGAAGAAATAGAAAACATGACTAAATCTGTCACCTTAAAAGTAAAATATTAGTGATTAAAATTTCTGCCAATACCATTCTTACCCAAAGGGGGCAGGGACAGAGAAGGTACTAGATCTAGATAAGTTTACCAATTTGTCAAGAATAGGTAACCCCAAATTTGCAGAAAATGGAAAATAAAGAAGATAATTACTCTCTGTGGTTAGTGCAACTAATAAAACAGGAAAGCTAGCTCATTGCAATGGAAGAGAATTTTAGCTACCTCATTACTAAAATTGATGAACAAGTTCATTGTGATTTCTGGATATGAGATCAGCATACAAAAATGAGTAGCATTTATATTCAGTGAACCAATTATTCTATTAAGGTATTAGAACAGGAAAAAAGAATACCATTTGCAAAGGCAATACAGAGTATATGCTATTTGGGTAAAACTCCAAACAAAAGGTGTTCTTTATAAAGACATTTAAAATACATTATTGAAGAATTCCAATTAGAATATGAAGAAATAAAAGTACCATGTTCCTTTATGGAAGAACACAATAATATTTTTTAAAAAATAAATTCTCAGGTTGCCAGATGGCTCAGTCGTTAAGCATCTGCCTTTGGCTGAGATCATGATCCCAGAGTCCTGGGATTGAGCCCCATATTGGCCTCCCTGCTCAGCAGGAAACTTTCTCCTCTCCCATTTCCCCTGCTTGTCTTCCCTCTCACTGTCTCTCTTTTGCTATCAAATAAGTAAATAAGTAAACTTTTTTTAAAAAAAGTAAGTAAATAAATAATAATGAAAAATAAAAAATCAATTCTCACCAAATTATTTTATGAATCATGAAATTCACATTAGTATTTCATGTTTTAAATTAAAAAAAAATTGCAAAACTGCTTCTAATACCCTTCTGCTCATGTCAAAATCTTGGAGCTTTACAGAAAATACAGATTCTCAGGTTCTCTTCCTAACCTAATGAGTTATTCCAACCACATGTGGTTTATATACATATTAAAGTCTGAGAAGCACTGATCTTTTAAAAAACTAAGAATGACCATAACACTCCAAGAACAAAAATGAGCATTCTTGCCCTAACAGATATCAAGATTTAATATTACTAGGATAGCACTTAAGGAAAAGTGGTATCAATACATGGTTAGATAATCCATAAACAAAATATATAATAGGAAGAGATCCTACCTTATATATCATGGTATCATGATACAAGATGAATGAAACATTGCAAGTCAGTGGTGGTAGGGTCATCTATTCAATATCTTTCAGATAATTTGTTCTTATTATTTATATAAAATGATATATATTATATTTAAACATGTAACATATATTTATAACTATTAAAATATATAAATAATATATATAAAATAATATTTAGTATGTATAAAAATAATATATATATATAAATATATACATATAAAACATGCCTTAAATGTGAAAAGCAAGATTTTACAGTCATTAAAATTCATTACAGGTGAATATCTTTATGACTTTGGTAAAAGGAAGGATTTATCATATGTCTTAGTAAGCTTGGATTCTCATAATAAAATTTCATAAACTGTTTGTTTTATAAACAGTTTTTTGTTGTTGTTTTGCCTTTTTTTTTTTTTTTTTTTTTTTTTTTACAGTTCTGGAGACTAGAAATCCAAAATGAAAGATTTAGCCCATATTGTTTTCTGTTGAGAGCTCTCATCCTGGCTTGCAGATGGCCACTTTGTCTTCACATGGGCTTTCATCTGAGCATATGGAAGAAGAGGGATATCAAAAGGCAGAAAGAGAGTTTAGAGAGACAGAGTCAGAACAAGAGCCCTTCTTTTCTTATAAGGCCACTGATCCTATCAGATTAGGATCCTAGCTGTTATGGACTAAATGTTTGGGTACCCCCCAGAATTCATATGTTGTAGCGTCAACTTCCATAGTGACTATATTTTGAGATAGGACCCTTAAGGAAGTAATTAAGGTTAAATGTGGTCCCAAGAGCAGGACACTGATCTGACAAATTTAGTGCCTTTATAAAAAGAAAGACTGATACTCAAAGGGTCTGTCCAACAAGAAGATCTAACAATTTTAAATATCTATAACCCTAACATGGGAGCAGCCAGCTACATAAACCAATTAATAACAAAATCAAAGAAACACATAAACAATAATGCACTAATAGTAGGGGACTTTAACAACACCCTCACTGAAATGGACAGATCATCCAAGCAAAAGATCAACAAGGAAATAGTCTTTAAATTACACACTGGACCAGATGGACATCATAGATGTATTCAGAACACTACATCCCAAAACAACAAAATACACCTGGAACATTCTCCAGAATAGACCACATCCTGGGTCACAAATCAATACCAAAAGATTGGGATCATTCCCTGCATGTTTTCAGAATGCAATGCTCTGAAGCTAGAACTCAATCACAAGAGGACATTTGGAAAGAACCCAAATACATGGAGGATAAAGAGCATCCTACTAAAGAATGAATGGGTCAACAAGGGAACTAAAAAAGAATTGAAAAATTTCATGGAAACAAATGATAATAAAAATATAATGGTTCAAAATCTGTGGGACACAGCAAAAGCAGTCCTGAGAGGAAAATATATAGTGATACAAGCCTTCCTCAAGAAACAAGAAAGGTCTCAAATACACAAACTAACCCTAAACCTAAAGGAGCTGAAGAAAGAACAGCAAAGAAAGCCTAAACCCAACAGGAGAAGATAAATAATAAAGATTAGAGCAGAAACTTATGAATTAGAAACCAAGAAGACAATAGAACAAATAACTGAGACTGGGAGCTGTTCTTTGAAAGAATTGATAAGATTGATAACCCCCTGGCAAGACTTACCAAAAAGAAAAGAGAAAGGACCCAAATTAATAAAATCATGAATAAAAGAGGAGAGATCACAACCAACACCAAAGAAGTACAAACAATTATAGGATCATATTATGAGCAACACTACACCAGCAAATTTGACAATCTGGAAGAAATGGATGCATTCCTAGAGACATATAAACTACCAAAACTGAACCAGGAAGAAATAGAAAACCTGAGTAGACCCATAACCAGTAAGGGGATTGAAGCAGTCATCCTAAATCCCCCAACAAACAAGAGTCCAGGGCCAGACAGCCTCCCAGGGGAATTCTACCAAACATTTAAAGAAGAATTAATACCTAGTCTCCTGAAACTGTTCCAAAAAGTACAAATGGAAGGAAGACTTTCAAACTCATTTTTGAGGCTAGTTACTTTGATCCCAAATCAGACAAAGACCACATCCAAAAGGAGAATTACAGACCAATATCCTTGATGATCACAGATGTGAAAATTCTCACCAAAATTCTAGCCAATAGGATCCAACAGTACATTAAAAAGATTACTCACCACAACCGAGTGGGATTTATTGCTGGGCTGCAAGTTTGGTTCAATATCTGCAAATCAATCAATACATTAATAAAAGAAAGAGCAAGAACCATATGATACTTGCAATAGATGCTGAAAAAGCATTTGACAAAGTACAGCATCCTTTCTTGATCAAAACTCTTCAAAGCGTAGGGATAGAGGATACATACCTCAATATCATCAAAGTCATCTGAAAAACCCACAGTGAATATCATTCTGAATGGAGGAAAATTGAGAGCTTTACCACTAAGGTCAGGAACACAGCATGGATGTCCATTATCACCACTGCTATTCAACAAAGTAGTAGAAGTCTTAGCCTTAGCAATCAGACGACAAAAAGAAATTAAAGGCATCCAAATCAGCAAAGAAGATGTGAAACTATCACTCTTTGCAGATGATATGATATTTTATGTGGAAAATCCAAAAGGCTCCACTCCAAATCTGCCAGAACTTGTGCAGGAATTCAGTAAAGTGTCAGGATATAAAATCAATGCACAGAAATCAGTTGCATTTCTTTACACCAACAACAAGACAGAAGAAAGAGAAATTAAGGAGTCAATCCCATTTAAAATTGCACCCAAAACCATAAGATATCTAAGAATAAACCTAACCAAAGAGGCAAAGAATCTCTACTCAGAGAACTATAATGTACTCATGAAAGAGATTGAGGAAGACACAAATAAATGGAAAAATGTCTCATGCCCATGGATTGGAAGAACAAATATTGTCAGGATGTTTATGCTACCTAAAGAGCAATCTACACATTTAATGCAATCCCTATCAAAATCCCATCAATGTTTTTCAAAGAAATGGAACAATAATCCTAAAATTTATATGGACCCAGAAAAATCCCCAAATAGCCATAGGAATTTTGAAAAAGAAAGCTAAAGTTGGTGGCATCACAATTCCAGACTTCAAGTTCTATTACAAAGCTGTCATCTTCAAGACAGTATGGTACTGGCACAAAAACAGATGCATAGATCAATGGAACAGAATAGAGACTCCAGAAATATACCCTCAACTCTATGGTCAACTAATCTTTGACACAGCAGGAAAGAATGTCCAATGAAAAAAGACAGTCTCTTCAACAAATGGTGTTGGGAAAATTGGGCAGCCACATGCAGAAGAATGAAATTGGATCATTTCCTTACACCACACACAAAAACAGATTCCAAACGGATCAAAGACCTCAATGTGAGAAAGGAATCCATCAAAATCCTTGAGGAGAACACAGGTAGCAAAATCTTGGACCTTAGCTGCAGCAACTTCTTCCTAGAAACATCGCCAAAGGCAAGGGAAGCAAGGGCAAAACTGAACTACTGGGACTTCATGAAGATCAAAAACTTTTGCACAGCAAAGGAAACAGTTAACAAAACAAAAAGACTACTGATAGAATGGGAGAAGATATTTGCAAACGACATATCAGATAAAGAACTAATATCCAAAATCTGTAAAGAATGTATCAAACTCAGGGTGCTTGGGTGGCTCAGTGGTTTAAAGCCTCTGCCTGCAGCTCAGGTCACAATCCCAGGGTTCTGGGATCAAACCCCAAATCGGTCTTTCTGCTCTGTGGGGAGCCTGCTTCCTCCTCTCTCTGTGCCTGCCTCTCTGCCTACTTGTGATCTCTGTCAATTAAATAATAAAATAAAATAAAATAAAATAAAATAAAATAAAATAAAGAATGTATCAAACTCAACACTCAATGAACAAATAATCAAATCAAAAAATGTGAAGAAAACATGAACAGACATTTCTGCAAAGAAGACATCCAGATGGACAACAGACACAAGAAAAAGTGCTCTACATAACTCGGCATCAGGGAAATACAAATCAAAACTACAATGAGATACCACCTCACATGGGTCAGAATGGCTAAAATTAACAAGTCAGGAAAGGACAAATGCTGGTGAGGATGCGGAGAAAGGGGAACCCTCCTATATTGTTGGTGGGAATGCAAGTTGTTACAGCCACTCTGGAAAACAGCATGGAGGTTCCTCAAAGGGTTGAAAATAGAACTACCTTACAACCCAGCAATCACACTGCTGAGTATTTACCCTAAAGATACAAATGTAGTGATCCGAAGGGGCATGTGCACCCAAATGGTTATAGCAGCAATGTCCACAATAGCCAAACTATGGAAAGAACCTAGATGTCCATCAATGGATGACTGGATAAAGAATTGGTATATATATGCAACAGAATACTATGCAGCCATCAAAAGAAATGAAATCTTGCCATTTGTGACTAAATGGATGGAACTAGAGGGCATTATGCTGAGCGAAGTAAGTTAATCAGAGAAAGACAATTATCATATTATCTCCCTGGTATGAGGCATTTGGGAGGCAACGTGGGGGGTTTGGAGGGTAGGGAAGGAAAAAAGAAAACAAGATGGGATCAGGAGGGAGTCAAACCATAAGAGATTCTTAATCTCACAAAACAAATGATCTTTGCCAGGGGGAGGAGGTTATGGACATTGGGGAGGGTATGTGTTATGGTGAGTACTGTGAAGTGTGTAAACCTGGCGATTCACAGACCTGTATCCCTGGGGCTAATAATACATTATATGTTAATAAAAATTTAAAAAAGAGAGAGAGAGAGACTGTAAAACCCAATCTCTCTGTGTATACACAAAAGAAGCCATGGGAGTACACATTGAGTTGGAAGACACCTACAGGCCAGAAGAAGAGGTCTCAGAATGAAACCTGCCTTGCCAGGACCTTCATTTTGAACTTTCCAGCCTTTTGTTATAATTAAGCCATCCAGACTGTGGCATTTTGCTATGACAACCTGAACAGATTGATCCATAATACCACCCTCATGACTTCATTTAACCTTAATTACCTCCTTAAGGTCCTATCTTCAGATATGGGCTTCAACATATAAATTTTGTGGGGACACAATTCATTCCCTCACACTATACAAGATAGAAAAAACACAAAGCAAAAATTAGATTGATTAATAAGGTTGCATTACATAAAATCACCTCGGTGGTAAATATACTGTGAACAAAGTTAGAGGTCTAGCCATGGACTTAAAGAAGATATTTTAAATATTTATAATAAATAAAAAATACTAAGAAAATATAAGTAACAGCTACAAATGAACAATAAAAGACAAATAGCTGAAAAGGAAATATGTGCCAAGGATATAAACAGGAATTGCTAAACAAGGAAACACAATGGCCAATAAACATATGAAAAGACTCTCAGCCATTTTGCATTTCTGTAGGGAAATGCAAATTTTGAAAAATGAGATTCTTTTCATACACAGGTGATTAGCAAAATAAAAATGAATCTGGCAATATCAAGTATTTATAGGATGTTGGGGAAGGAAAACTCCCATACACCTTTTGTTGAAGAGTTTATTGGTAAAACCATTTAGAATGGAAGTTTCAGTCTTCCTAGGATAATTTAACACATGCATATTCTTTGATACAGCTATTACACTTTTATTATATAACCTACTGAAATTCTTTCACCTATGGAGAAGATAGGCACAGGAATGAGTCCTAAAATATTGTTGGCAGGAATGAAAAATTGGAATTAACCCAAATGTCTTCATCAGTAGAAATAGATGTATAAATTGTGGGGTGGGTTTTTTTTTAATGCAAATGGAATGCCACAGAGGATATAAAAGGAGTGAACTGGACCACCAGTTAAACCAACATAGATAGAGTTTTAAGCAGAATGTTGAATGAAAAAAAGAAAAGCAAGTTAAACAGAATATTATCCTGAATAAGATAAATTTTATTTCACTTCCATGATGTCGGAAGGCCTAAGGATCATCAGAATTTAACGGTATAAATAACCCTGCCCCTGTTGTCAAGGACAACTTGTAGATTTATATTTTATTTTATTTTATTCATTTATTTATTTTTAGGAGAAAAGCTTTCTGGACCAGTACAGCAGGAGTGGTGGAAACAAGGGTAATATCTCTGGTGGTCTCAGATTAGCTTTTCTTTGGCTGTCTAGGATTTAACCACAGCACAAAAAGAACATAATAAAGGTGTCCAGATAGTCCAGATGCTGACCTCAGGACTAATGCAATTAAGAAAGCAAAGGTCAACGGGGTTTGCTGACCTCTATCCCTCCTGATTATTGCTCATAATCACACTCAAGGCATGCTCTGATAGGTATTACCTTTTATACATCCCCTTCCTAGCTAAGTCTGTACTGGTCTGATCCTTCCAAATGGACCATCTTATAATTATGCTATACCGTCATGATTTAATGAAGTATTCCTTAATTATAAAGTATTTTCAGAGAAGTATTAATTCTTCAAGTCCTGGAAAAGCCTTGTATATTAGAAATGGAAGCTAGGGTTGCTTTGTTTCTGGTTGGTCAGATGGGTGAGCAAAAGAGAGAATCCCAGGAGGGCTGGGTAGACAGCCCAGGTTTATTCTCAGCAGCTGCGGCAAGTAAGGAAGTGACTATTCAACAGCTTCCCCCACCAACTGTTCAGGCTCACTGCCAGCTAACTCCAGGAACTAGGGGGCTACATTTAAGGGGTCTGCCCCACCCCTTCCAACTAACAGATCTGTGAAGAGGAGAAGGTCTGAAGGAAGCCAGTGAGACTTCCTGATATCTATAGAATGTATTATAGCAAATTACTCTCCTAATGCTGAAAGTTTTATCATAGTTACCTGTATAATAAAACACGTCTGAAATTTCCCAATTTAAGCCCAACATTCTGCATACCACCTGGTAACATAACTCATTTTTAGCCTGTCACTATGGTCCCTAAATCTGTTTATCAACCCTGATTCCTCTTACAGCACCTGATAAGAACACATTATGCAGATGTCTTAAATTAGTTTAAGTTCTAATTGACAGAACACTTGAACTTGACTGAGAAGATAAACACTAAATAAACTGTATTTATACCTTTGTTTATCTGCTGTTGGCATTTCTGTAAATGTTTAGAAGAGAAAAATCTCAACCACTGAGTAGTTTTTATGTAAATCAGGAAGGTAGTTATTCATTTAATTCCAAATATTAATTTGAAAAGTTTTGCACCAAGAAAAGCAATCCTTCATAGTTAACCAAATTCACTTATTGTGCTCTACACTTGAATGTAAAATATGTGTTTTTTAACACTATATTAAATATTTGAAAAATTTGAGAGACAACTCGAAATTTATCTTTTACCTGTATTATAGTGAATAGTTTTATTTTGCTTAGTCGTTATCATATACATTGCTTATCCATAAGTTTAGACTACTCTATCAAATCTTGCTACAGTTGTTCCAACAAATACATTTTAAGAAATTTAAGAAAAAAATCATAGACTAGGGGCGCCTGGGTGGCTCAGTGGGTTAAAGCCTCTGCCTTCGGATCAGGTCACGATCCCAGAGTCCTGGGTTCGAGCTCCGCATCGGGCTCTCTGCTTAGCAGGGAGCCTGCTTCTCCCTTTCCCCTCTCTCTGCCTGCCTGTCTGCCTACTTATGATCTCTGTCAAATAAATAAAATAAAAATATTTTAAAAAATCATAAACTAATAATTTTTCTTCTGGTTATTGAGGGTTATTTTGTGGGGGGGGGGGCAATCTTGTCATGATACCATTGATAAGAATTATATGGCTTTGTATTTTATTTTAAGATTTTATTTATTTATTTGACAGAGAGAAATCACAAGTAGATGGAGAGGCAGGCAGAGAGAGAGAGGGAAGCAGGCTCTCTGCTGAGAAGAGAGCCCGATGCAGGACTCGATCCCAGGACTCTGAGATCATGACCTGAGCTGAAGGCAGCGGTTTAACCCACTGAGCCACCCAGGCGCCCGTGGCTTTGTATTAAGTTTTATGTTGTATGTACCTTAAAAAAAATTCCCCAACACTTGAAGTTACTTTTGTTTCTTACTCACTTCTTTTTATATTTACCAGCCAAATGTTTTTGTAACATTATTCTTGCCCTCAACACTTTTTAAGCATGATAGTGTTTGATTTTTGCTTTAATTTATTTAAAGATCACATATCTTGCTTTCTAAAATAGATAAACCAATCAGTCAACGAATATTACCCTACTACCATGATTTTCCTATGTTCTGACTTCTCTGTTTTAGTAATTTTGTGCTAAATTGAACTGAACTATAAGGAACATTTTTCCTGCATTGTGACACTTTAATAGAAATCTTTTTGACAAGTATGTTGTGTCTAAATATAAACTTTTGATGTTTTATATTTTTTTACTGCTGATCAGCAAAGTACAGAGTACTTAAAATATCATATCCCACTGCAGCCAGACTCATTTTTCTCTCTCTTTTTTTTAAAAAAAGATTTTATTTATCTATTTGATAGAGATCACATGTAGGCAGAGAGGCAGGTGGTGGGGGCGGAAAAGAAGCAGGCTCCCTGCTGGGCAAAAAGCCCCATGTGGGACTGGATCCTGGGGCCCTGGGATCAAGACTCATTTGTTTCTTAATCACTGTTTGAAACATATACTATTAGAGATGCATTTGAATATTTTAAATTTTAGGTTCTCTTTTTTATTACAGATAATGAGGGCTTTTTAAAAAATACTGACCATGATTATGGTTTCCTTTTTTTAAAAAAACCTCTATGTTTAGTACTTATAAGAGCCCCTCTTTGATAATATAATATAGTAGAACTTCTGCAAAGTATTTGGAATCTTTTCATGAAATCATTGGGAAAGACTTTCACAATGATAGGATTTGGGTTCAAGGTGGTGGGATCAAAATTGAATGTTTTCCATTTCTGGCTTAAAATATTAGGAACCAAAGTGTAAATAGATGAAATCAAAACTAATTAGACAGAATGCAACAAAGACTTTAAAGAAAATATGTTATAGTAGAGATCTTAGAAGATTGGTAGTACAGGGGCGCTGCCTGGGTGGCTCAGTTGGTTAAGCGTCTGCCTTTGGCTTAGGTCATGATCTCAGGGTCTCTGGGATCTAGTCCCCTGCTGGGCTTCCTGTTCAGCAGGGAGTCTGCCACTCCCTCTCACTTTGCCCCTCCCCCTGCTCTTGTAGGTGGCCGTATGCTCTCTCTCTCTCTCTCTCTCTCTCTCTTCCTCCCCCAAATTTAAAAAAAATAAAATCTTAAAAAAAAGATTTTTATACCAATGAAAAGAAAGAAACTCAGTGAAGGGAATGGTAAAGCTTCAGAGACTTGAATAAGCTGAGTTAATTTAAGTGGTGTGTATGAAGGATCTGGCTAAAGTAGAAGATTTACATTGGGGAGCACTAGATGATAAGCCTTATATAGGTATGTTGTGAAAAAACTGAAGGCCTGTCAGGGGTTTCTGTAAAACCCATCTAAAAGGATTAATGTATGACTGAAAAAAATGCCTATCGTTGAGGGACATTTGAAAGAGAAAAAAAAGTTGAAGAAAGGCCACTTAGAAACTGCGGTCATTAAAAGTGTTAGCTAATTAGAAGTGGAATTAGGGTCATGGCACTGAAAACTGAAAATAATAAGTATGCTATGACTGTCCTGTGTCTTAGACATAAGAAATTATGTTTAACATTTTAAAAATTGCTAATTTGATATGAGGTGTAGAAAATGAAATTTTATATTTGGAACAAATGTTAGTGAGTGTAATATCAAGGCTATTGCTAGCTGTTGTAATAAATTCAATATTTTATTTGCTGTATACCATGGAATATTATTTTACACTCAAATAACTTTTTGGGTATAACTGATGGGTGAAAGATATTTTTTCTACGTAGTAGTTCAGATTTTCATTGTTTGATTCTACCCTCACTTAAAGCCTTGGAATTGTCTAAATTCATTCAGCAGAAAGTAAAGTAAATGTGGAGATGACAAACTTGTTTATTTAAACTTCAGCCCCAGAGTGATATATATTACTTCCAATAATATACTGGAATATAGGGAATGTGCCCTAGTTGCAAGGAAAATGGGAAATATCCTCTGTGGTTGGGTAGCTACTTCTTAGCAAGAAGTATCTTTATACAAGGAGGGGGGAGTATGAGTTTTGGTGGTTGGCAAGCTATCACTAACACAGAGACCATTCAGTCTCTATTCTCATTTTATAGATTATAATTTCAAAACTTAGATAAATTAGCCAAATATCTCAATTTACATAAACAATGAAAAGAATCCACTACATAACTACAGTCATTGGTTTACTCATTCATTCAAAGACTATATAGATAGTCTTTATCTTAGGCTAGGCACTATGGTAGGTACTATGGATAACACGTTTAGACAACACAAAAATTATATGTAGGTTGGATAAACTGCTTTACCATAATAAGTTGCATATACTGAACTTATTATAATAAATTTGTTTTAAAAAATGACAATTCCTAATCCGTTCTTTAATTAGTAGCTGAGCATTTAGGTTTGGAGTTATGCAGAGATTTTGTGGAGTAATGAGTAACTCAAACACTTTATGACTTTGTGGCTCTAAGTCCTTTTATTTAGTATGTTAATGCCTCACTTTTCTTATTTTGAAAACTGAAATAATGTTAGTAACTACTTCATTAATTCACTTATTTAACAAGGATTTATTGAATACTTTGATAGGCTACCATCTGAGGCTATATGAGAAAATAATTCAGGTTGAGTATCTAGGTTCTCTTTGCTTAAATTATAGATAATATATCAGATGTTGTTAATAATATAGAGAAAAATGGAAAACAGTGAGGGATATAGAGAAAGATTGAAAGGTTGATGTTTTAAATAGGGTGATCATAAAAGACCTCTCTGGTATGTTGACATGTAAGCATAAATCAGAAGGAAATAAGAGAACAAACCATATAGTAAGTTGATGGACTAATAGTCCAGACAGAAGGTCCATCAAATACAAATATTATGAAACAGAAATGTGTTTGGAGAACAGGAAGGAAAGTAATGTTTCTAAGACTAAGGATATAGAAGAGCAAGTAGCCCTTATCAAGGAGCTCTTATTCCCCTCAACTTGACTAAACTTTGGAGAGGCTTTTTCTTGGCTAGTTCCCTAACCTCCTTTTTCTTAAAGCATTTACTTTAGAAAATTTAAAATTATAAATCCTCTGCCTCTTTGAAATGTATGTAATCTTCTTCTAGTCGCTTACCAGTTTTACAACCTAGGAAATATCTTTTTCAAGGACAAGGAAACAATAGCTTTGAAATGTAAACTTTGAAAGAGAGCATCTCTATCTTTCAACCTCTGTGGGAGGATAGGAGCTTAATTTCTGGGGGCACTTTGCCTTAACTTGTAGAAACAAAACAAAACAAAACAAAGCAAAATACACACACAACAACAACAATAAAAACAACTAACTCTATCATGAAGATAAGTGAAGGTTTACTTTTCCTTTGGGTAAGAATGATTAGTAAGCACAGATAACCTATGATTTTCCCTGCCCCAGTTCTTAAACGCTCTCCAGCCCTTTGTTTTTGTTTCAGTGTGTTGAGTTCAGTTTCTCTCCCCTATTGCACTCATTTTGAATAAAGCCTTTCTAGTCTATTTGACTTTTTACAGTACTGAGAGACTGTTCACAGAGTTAGGACAAGACCATAAATGGTCTTTTAACTATGTCAGGATTTTGACTTTCTTTTAAAGGAGCAGGAACTTCTCTGGAGTTTTGAGTAGAGAAGAGTCGTGATATATCTGTGTTCCAAAATGACCACTCTGGGTATCAAGTAGGGAAAAATGGGAGCGAGAAGCAGAAAAACCATCAAAAAGCTATGGCAGTAATCAGATCAGTGCATCCCTAAATGTGAACTGAAATTTGGACCCTAAATCTAGTTCTCCATTTTGCATGGAAAGAAAAACACTCTCAAAGCTACTGATTAACAGGCATTGGCTAACTACTTGTTTAGTTTATCTGGGACTTAGAGAAAACAGATTGGAAGATTTGTCTCCAGGAGGTCTGGGGAAAAGGCATTTAGTTTTGATTTCTCAGAAAGATGACAGCATATGAGTATGTTTACCAGAGAACAGTGGGTATGTCTGCTCTATTGCTCAAGCCTGGCAGCCCAGGCTCCTGCACCACCTCCTTCCCGTTATCTTTCCAGTTCTAGGTGTAGTGGCTTCTTGCATTTTGCTCATTTCTTTATCCTTCACCTCCCCACTTGCTTTGTCCAGCAATTCCAGCATTCTTATACTATATACTACATTGTTATATGATATCCCCTTTAACTGAACTACTTGGTGTGATGTTTGGTTTGTTTTTAAATCCCTAAATACTCACTAATTGAATCGGTTGTTTTGTCCGCTGTGAAATAACTGACCATCAGTGTATTCATTAGGATACAGCAATTGTTATTTTGTCAATTTATTGCTGAAAGGAAAGCTTAGTTTCTCTGTTTTAGTTAGTCAGTGTGCCGTGTTGAAGAAACTGTATTTAGGGGTTTTTTGGGCCTTCCAATCAGGAGGCCTTGGATAAATGATCCTGTGTTTTGTTTTGTTTTGTTTTAACCAAATCTGTATCTGGCTATATATCTATATAGAAATTATTTTAAAATGTGAGCATAAGCCAGTCTTCCTCTACTACACAATTTGTTAGGTGGGTTACATCAACTACATAACACTGTTCAGAACAAAATCCACATAAATGTTTCTTCTATATCACTTCTCAAACAATGTCTATCTTGAGTAATGAAAAAAGTGCCACAGAGTTACACAGCAATACATGACTTGAAAACCTGCAATTGCTGTGGGGTTTCTTAAGAGCTCTATTGAGGTGTAGAGGAAAATGTGAATTCAGCTTCTATGCTGCAATTCCCTCATTTGTAAAATCGGAATAATAATACTTATCTGTCTCTCTTGGGTGTTGTAAAATTAATTAGAATGTTATAGTTCTTTGAGAATCATGAATGAAATTGACTCTACAAGAGCAAATGTTGATTGCCATTCTTAATGTCAATGCTAACAATAAAAAATAACATTTCTGTACTTTTTCCTCTTTTAGTTAGTGATTAGTAATTTGCAATTTTTAAATACTGTGGAAGACTGTACATTTAAGGAAAGAAAATGCAGCCTTTGAAAAATTTTATGAAATAGAATATAAAATCCATAAGAAAGTAAATTTCTTTGTTTTGTTCATTGCTATATCTTGAACATATAGAAGCATGCTTGTCACTGTTCAGTATATATTTATTTAATGAATATAGGTAAAAGATATTTTGGTTTTCTTTTTAAGATTTTATTTATTATTTATTTGACAGACAGAGACCACAAGTAGGCAGAGAGGCAGGCAGAGAGAGAGGGGAAAGCCGGCTCCTTGCTGAGCAGAGAGCCCAATGTGGGGCTCGATCCCAGGGCCCTGGGATCATGACCTGAGCCGAAGGCAGAGGCTTTAACCCACTGAGCCACCCAGTGCCCCTAAAAGATATTTTGTTAACACATGTGCATTCATAGTAGTTACATTAAAAACTCACCACAAAAGGTACCAATCTGAATTCTTAGCCATGTCAAAAACCATACTACACACACAAAGAGACACATATTCCAGGTAAATAATTACAATATATACAAAGTTTTACTATGTATAATAAATTTCCAAGAAAATAACTAATTATATAAGAAAAACTAATCAGAATACAACTACAGTGTATATAATAAATAACAAATTGCAATATGTGTTTCATAAGCAACTATTTAAATGAAACAACATGAAAGGAGAGCCCTGTATACTATCTATAAATCATTTTCATGTAATTTTATTAATATGTTTCTTGGATTTTAATGCATCATTACAGCCCCTTCCTTGGTAGTGTGTTCTTTCCCTGCATTTACACAGGTAATTAGTTTCATGAAATAGTGCCAAATTGATGTATCATTTTACCTTCTCCTTTCAGAGCCCTCTAATCTTTTTGGTTCTGATAGAAATTTGGAATTCAGAACAGGCACTCTTATGATGGAACTATAGTAATAATCTTTTTTTACTGTCCATGGTCCTGAAGACAACTTTATTTATTTATTTATTTATTTACTTACTTACTTACTTATTTACTAACACATAATGTATTATTTGCTTCGGGGGTACAAGTCTGTGAATCATCAGTCTTATACAATTCACAGCACTCACCATAGCACATATCCCCCCCAATTTCCATAACCCAGCTACCCTATCCCTCCCCCACCACCCCCCAGCAACCCTCAGTTTGTTTCCTGAGATTAAGAGTCTCTTATGATTTGTCTCCCTCCCTGGTCCCATCTTGTTTCATTTTCCCTCCCTCTCCCCAGGATCCCCCCCATGCTACCTCTCAAATTCCTCATATCAGAGAGAGCATATGATAATTGTCTTTCTCTGATTGACTTATCTCACTTAGCATAATACCCTTGAGTTCCATCCACTTCATTGCAAGTGGCAAGCTTTCTTTTTTGATGGCTGCATGGTATTCCTGTGTGTGTGTGTGTGTGTGTGTGTGTGTGTGTGTGTGTGTGTGTGTATGTGTGTATACCACATCTTTATCCATTCATCTGTTCATGGATATCTAGGAAAATCTTAATTTATAAAAACAACATTATTTCAGTGACTTGCATTTATGAAACTGACAAAACTTCTGTCATTCTGTCAGGTACCTAATCTTATGAGAGTCTATAAAATGCCAAGTTAACCTCAGTTGATCATAAAAGAAATTCTTTTACTTTGACTTCTTCAAAACAAAACAAATAAGCAAAAACAAAAAAAAATAGAAGCAAGATTTATCACAATATTTTTATCTCTCAGAATTACTACTACTCAATTTTGCTGTTATTGTTGTGGCTGCTTTGGCATTCATGGTTCAACATTGCCTCAGCTTTGTGAACCTGATTCCCATATTCTGAAAACCAGTCCTCTCACATCAATAAATATTCCTTCATCTCACCTGGGGAAGAAAAACTTACCTCATTCCTATTTGCCTTTCTTTTTTTAGGTAAATGTCTTCCCCTTTTCAGTGGTCTGTGATCACTTCCCTTCTCCAGAAGGAACCCCATTTAGCCAACATATTGTTTTCCTTTGTGGCCGCCTAAAATGCACCACTACTGCACAAATTTTCTATTTAATATTTATCAACAAATAATGCCTTGTGTAAATTCCCTTTCCATATATGGGCATTTCCCAATTTATAAATGTGGTATGTTTCAAATATCCATTCCCTTTCCATATGGGCATCTCCCAATTTATAAATGTGATATATTTCAAATGTCCATTCAACAATTAATTATTTAATACCCAAAATGCATTGTTAGTGGAAAAAAATATCATGAATTGTGTTTAAAACATCAAGCCAACACTAAAACCTTTTGAACAATATTTTGGCTATAAGAAGTCAATAATTACAATAACAATGGGAAACACACACACATATATATATGTATATACATATATACATATATATACATATATACATATATACATACATGGGTTTTACCAATTTGGAAACATACATACATACATATATATGTATATATGTATATACATACAGGAAATAAGAGATGGACTTTAAAGGGTATTATTTATTTTTCTCATTGATAATTGATTATCAAGATGTGAACATATATATGTATGAATGTTTCCAAATTGGTAAAACCCATATTCCAAAGGATATGGTGATTTTGGTGTAAGAAATCAACAAATGTAACAAATAAGTATATTTTTTAAATGTACCTATTATAATCACCAGCTGCACTTCCTAAACCTGATTGTCTTAACAAAGCAACTTCAGATTCCTAGAGTTTCCCTGAGATTCCCACCTGTGCTAGGTGGGAATCCTTAATGACTCTTTCACATGTACTGTGAAAACTCATCTAAAGTTATTACGGTATTTGTCTTTCTCTGACTGACTTATTTCACCTAGCACAATATTCCCCAGCTCCATATGCATTGTTGCAAATGGCAAGATTTCATTCTTTTTATGGCCGAGTAAGATTCCATTATATATATTCCACATCCATATATATATACACACACACACTAAGATTCCATTTATATATGCATATATAATGTGTATATATATATATATATATATACATACACACACTATATATATATATATATACTTAGTAAGATTCCACTATATGTATTCCATCATATATGTATATATGTATACATATTATATTTGTATATACACACAAATACACACACACACACACACACACATACCACATCTTCTTTATCCATTCATATGAGCTCTTTGCATACTTGGCTATTTTTGATAAGTACCATATGATTTCACTCATATATGGAATTTAAGAAACAAAAAAAATGGACATGGCCCAGGAGGGAAGAGAAAAGAAAACCAAGAAATGGACTCTTAACTATAGAGAACAAACTGATGGTTACCAGAGGGGAGGTGGGTAGGGAGCAGGTTAAATGAGTGATGGGCATTAAGAAGGCACTTGTGATGAGCACCAGGTATCATATGGAAATATTGAGTCACTGTATTGTAAACCTGAAACTAATATTACACTGTATGTTAACTAACTGGGATTTAAATAAAAACTTGGAAGAAAACAATTTTTAAATAAAATAAAAATAAAAGATTTTATGTGATAACTTGCTTCAGCTCGTCTGCTGTTTTCCTCCTTTTCTCTTTTAGCTCTATACTGCTTGCTGTAATCTCTTACTGTTACCCATTTTGAAAGTGCCAACCCTGACAACAGTGACCACAAACACAGTATTGCTTTTTCAGTTAGTGTTACCTTTTGGAAGGTTTAGGTCACGGCTGTTGCCATCATTGACTCCCCCACCAATGTCAATTCTGTTGCCCTTGCTGGTGTTTTCTTCTTCCCAACAGTCCATACACCATTACCAGTGTCAATGTTGTAACACTTTAAAGCTCAATTTTTCCAAGGAGATTATAGAGAATTAACATTTTTGCTTTTATAATCTTATATCAAAAGTTTCATAGCCTAAGTGGAAAAAAAAAATCGAGATCTGAAATGAGAAAAGGCTTTGCAGTTAGGCATGAAGTGGAAATTGAGGGGAGAAACCAAAAATCTAGAACTCTAGAGTAGAATTAAAAATAATCTCCATGAGGACATCTGGGTAGCTTAGTCACTTAAGTGTGTCTATCTTTGGCCCCAGGTCATGCTCCAAAAGTCCTGGGGTGGAGTCCCACAATGGGGTCACTGGTCAATGGAGAGTCTGCTTTTCCTCTGCCCCTCCTGCCTCCATTGGGGTCCCTGCTTACTGGGGAGTCTGCTTCTCCCTCTGACCCTTTCCCCCTGCTCACTTGCTTTCTCGCTCTCTCTCTTTCCCCAAAAAATAAATAAAATCTTAAGAAAACGTAAACTCCAAGAAAAGTTCCCCAAATGCTTTTCCTTCTTATGTTTTCCCTTCCTTCATCAACCATTATTGCCTTTTCATACATTTTTTTTAAAAAAATCTGAAATATCGTATATATTATATATGGGCATAGAAACATAAATTTGTAACTTTAAAGATAAACACAAACATAAACTTTAAATAAATAAATTAGACAAAAATCCATGTAGCTATGATTTAGGCCAAGATATCATTTTTTTTAAGATCTATTTATTTATTTGACAGAGAGAGATTACAAGCAGGCAGAGAGGCAGGCAGAGAGAGAGAGGAGGAAGCAGGCTCCCTGCTGAGCAGAGAGCCCGATGTGGGACTCGATCCCAGGACCCTGAGATCATGACCTGAGCCGAAGGCAGCGGCTTAACCCACTGAGCCACCCAGGCGCCCCCAAGATATCATTTTTAAGAAAATATAATGTATCTGTAGATTTTTTATGGATGCTTCTATGAGCTCAAATTGTGGATCTAAATTCAACTATTATGACTGGGCTCTAGATATTTCATTTTCACTATTATAATCATTATATGAATAGACTGCAGATTATTTTATTTGTGGATGCTGGGGTCAAGACATATTTTTGCTGTAATATACAACACTGATATAAGGAATTTTTGTAGACAGATCTTGATACACAGGGTTTTTCTAGGGTAGGTAATAAGGAGTGGAATTGCTAGTTACGAGATTTGTACATGGACATTCATCTTTACTAGATTACACTAAACTGGTTTTCTGAAAGGTAGTAACTACTAAAATTCCCATCAGTTAACATTCTTGTTGAAACATGGTATTATTTGACTTTGCCCATCTACTGAGTATAAAAATGTATATCATTGTGGTTTTAATTTTTATTTCCCTATTCATCATTTAACATCTTTTTATAATTTTATTACCCATTAGTGCTTTTTCTTCAATGAAATTTCTGATCCTTTGTATTGCCCAAATTTTTTGCTTTGTATTTTTTATTGACTCTTAAGAATTATTTAGCATGTATTCTATATATATGCTGTGTTGGTTTTATGTGTTGTAAAGCCCTTCTCCCAGATTGTTAAGACTTTCATATTTTCTAAGTGTTTTTGGATGAACATAAATTCCACCTGAAATTGTTTTTTGTATATTGTGTGAGATAAGAATCCCACTCCTTCAGGATTATTACCCACTCATCTACATCAACCCTTCCCGAATTTTGAATATTAGGCAAACATTATGGTTATCTAAGATTTTAAATTAAGCTCAAAGATATATAATGATTAAATTATTTGGACTATAGACTATGCCAAATGAAGAAGTGTATTTCCCTCTGATGGCTGGTACAATTATGTCCCAAAGTTTATTCTTCATAGTAAGAATATTAAAACCTTTTTGTCTTCTCCATTACTTAAGCTTTTAAGTTGATAACTCTAACTAGGTTTTAGTCGATTCAGTCCTCAGTAGAAAAATGTAGAAAATGGAAATCTGGTGACCTGGATTGTAATCTTGACTATATGTGACTTCATATTGTGTTCTTGAAAAAAGCTTGGAAAACTCTTGGGGTCTCTAAGTATTAGCTGTAACAACATTAAAAAAAAAAAACACACACATAAAAAGTGTATCTCCCTCCCCTTATTCATTAAACATTTATCTGAAGAGAATTGTTAATTGGTTATAGTAATCTGCAGCATTGATTACGGATTGTATTTGAGTCATTATATTCAGGGGAACTTTATTATCTCAGTGTCAACTTCCACATAGAGAAATTATCAAATAATATCCTTTACTCATTTTTGTTACTCTATTGTCTAACTGATACTAATATAAAAATATTCTGCATAAATGAAAAATATGTATATTTTTTAAATGTACCTATTATAATCACCAGCTGCACTTCCTAAACCTGATTGTCTTAACAAAGCAACTTCAGATTCCTAGAGTTTCCCTGAGATTCCCACCTGTGCTAGGTGGGAATCCTTAACTTCAAATTTCTTCTCAACTTCAGCAGGGCCTTCCTTTTAGCAGTAAGGTCAGGAAATAAGAGATGGACTTTAAAAGGTATTATTTCTTTTTCTCATTGATAATTGATTATCAAGATGTGAACAGTTTTTGTTTTTTTGTTTGTTTTGTTTTGTTTTGCTGTTCTTTCACTCCTTAATAGAGAGGAATCATGGTAAACAAAACTCTTCATGGTTTTAATGAGTAATGGTGTATTACCCACATGCTCAGTCTATGTTTCTTGAGTATGTAACCTCCTTAGAAGCATAAGTCAGAAACCTAGAGTTATTAAAAACATTTCCGGAAGAAAAGAAGGAGCAAGAGCAACTTCCTTAGAAATGAGACGTTTAAAAAAAAAAAAAAAGAAAAAAGAAAGAAGACCTTTACAAAATCATTGCGTTTTTCTAGAGATAGAGTAGAATAATAATAATTCATGAAGTTGAAATTTACCTGTTCTCTGTATTTAATTTATTAATACCCAAAGTTAACCAGCATATTACAATTAAGCAGAGCACTGGAAATGTTAAATAATAGAAGTTTTATCCCATATGAAAAACAATTCAATTACTATAAATATATACAAAACAAAAAGAAAAGAAAAAAGCTGCATTTGCAATTTAAAGCTATCAGACAGGTGTGTAATGTCACATGTCTGCCGAAGCCTATTTATATATGCACATCTTAATACCAACTCGTTGGCCCTATTCATTAAGGGGAAAATGCTGATTGGAAACAATTTTCATTTTTCAGTGCACCCCAAGAGTTCCTTCTGAAAAAAATCTTTCTAATTAAATAGTTTAGTCTCATTTTAATGAATTCATAAATTTTTATGAATTCATAAATATTGTTTCTCTGAGATTGTTGTTTAAGCAGCATGTAAATATGTATATGTAGCTACCTGATATATAAATTATATATGTCTGTGTATGTGAAGGTGACAAATAATTTTATTTAAAGAGAAAGCCAAAAGTGGACAATAAGTATAATTAATTTGTATTACATCCTTCAATAGTTTAGAAATAAATAATGTAAGACTTTAAAACCCATAATGTCCAACATTGCATTAAAAATTAATAAGAATACTTTTTATGCATTTTCTATGTGGGAAAATCCATTGTTTTTTTTTCCCCCCCGTCTTATGTTTCTATTTTAAAGAACATATTGTTGTTGGAATCCTTGTTTATCCAAGGCAGATCTCATAAAAGTACATATTGAATTCTGTAATTGGGGCTTTTAAAATGAGTGGAATATGGTTTGATTTGTATTTTAGAAACACATTTATAGCAGTTCCAAAGATCAATAGCAAATCAAGATATTTTTGAGCCAGCCATAACAGTAAACAAATTAGGAGGCCATCACTACAGACCAAAAAAAGGGTGATGAGCTTGTAAAAAAGAGAGGTAGCTGTGGGAATGAAAAGTAGAAGACAGATTCCAAAGATATCCAGGAGATGGAATTAACACAATGTGGTGACTGATTGAATGTGAGAAATGAGATGAATAGATGAGTTGAGGATTATAATGAGGTTTCCGAGTTTGGGTGACTCATTGAATAGTGATTTTATTAACTGAAAAGAAACATAAAAGGGAAAGAACAATTTTGGAGAGGAAAAGAACAACCCCTACCTGGAATGTGTGAAAACAAAAATCTCCCACCGGGTATCCACATGAAAGTTATCCAGTAAGCCTTTTTATTTTATTACTTTATTTTTATTTTATTTTCAAGATCTATTTATTTATTTATTTTGAGAGAGAGTGTGTGCACAAGCAGGGGGAGCCTGATCCCATGCTCCATCCCACAACCTTGAGATCATGACCTGAGCCAAAACCAAGTCAGATGCTCAACCAACTGAGCCACCCAGGTGCCCCTAGTAAGCAACTTTAGAATACAGGTTTGTATTACATAAGGGGGGAGGAAGAGTTTGTAAATAAAAATTTGGAAATCACTGACATAAAGGAATACTCTTATGAAGGGATTAAGTTAACCCACTGAAATCATGAAGAATGCACAGAGAAATTATCCAATAATTGAACTCTGTGAAACACAAATGTTTGTAAGGTGAATGGTAAAATGGAAATCAGGGCAGGGCTAAAAAGGAGCAACCAGAAAGGAGAGAGCCAAATTAAGAATTGGATATTGTATCTTTGAGTTTCAAGAGAGAAAGAGTAGTCTACTATTTTCTAAATTGCTGCATAAATTTGGAAAAAGCTGAACATTATAAGATCACTACTGACTTTTAGAGCACTTATCAAAGAAGTGTTTGGGTCACACACCAAATTGCAGTAGGTAAGTGAGTAAACTGGAGGGTGAAGAACTCATGTTCCCATAGAGCTGTTTTCAACTGTTATCAGTTCTATTTAATTCCCTCATAAAACTACCTTATTATACTTTAACTTGAGTTAGCTCTAAGTTGGCATTGCTGCTAGGTCTATTTTTTTTTTTTTAATAATTGTGGCTTCTTTTCTTACAGGGGGAAAGATGAAATTATAATCATCTTTCTCATTTTTCCTAGGAATCTGGAGATTTCCAGTTCCTGTAAGTTATCCCTGCTCTCTGTGGTTTGGTTTGCATGTAGCATTTTGATAATAACAATAAAGACATGTTATTCTTAAAGAAAGGGTTTTACTTGAGGGGCGCCTGGGTGGCTCAGTGGGTTAAGCCACTGCCTTCAGCTCAGGTCATGATCTCAGGGTCCTGGGATCAAGCCCCGCATCGGGCTCTCTGCTCAGCAGGGAGCCTGCTTCCTCCTCTCTCTCTGCCTGCCTCTCTGCTTACTTGTGATCTCTGTCTGTCAAATAAATAAATAAAATCTTCAAAAAAAAAAAAGAAAAAGAAAGAAAGGGTTTTACTTGGCACAGGCTAGAAAGTAAAATCTGAAATAAGACTTAGCAGTATGTAAGAAGATGGTGAAGGATATCATAATTTTAGAAGTTAAGGTTCCAAATTGTTAGATCTCCTACCTTATCACAAATAAGTAGATAATGAATAGAACTTAAAGACACTATGGTAAGATCCTTATACAAATCTGGTATACACTCTTTTGAGATCACACCACATATATTAATTTCAATTTTATTGCTACAAAACATGGTTAAATCATTCTAAAAGCAATCAGAACCTGCTTAAGGACTCAGCCTAACATGCCAGTGGAGTAGAATACCTTATTTGCTTATACAAGAGTTCTACTCTAGCAAACATTTATTATTTAAGGTCCTGGTGGGAGGTCTACCCTAAAACACTGTGTTTTCTACTCAATATCCTTTACTTAATTTTCAAATTCCCATCTTGCATACACCATCTTTCCACAGATGCTTGATACAATTTAGAAGTAGTAATGTATGTCATACAGATTTCCAGCAGGAAGTAGATACTACATTCCAATTCAGATAAAAGAGGGCTTAAAGGAAGCAAACACTCACATAGTTTGGAGAGGGATAGGAAAATCACAAGAGACAGTGGAATATGCCAGGGATAGCAAAGTTCCCCTATTACCCTTAGGTATTTGGGGAGAAAGAAAATTCAATTAGTGCTAAATTGCAGATGGAAAAACCTAAGAGGCATGTTGATTTGCAGTCTGAGGTCTTTCCATGGAAGGTCACAGATAGCTTGCCGCCTTGCCGCATAGCCAAAGAAAGGCAATAGAGAGGGGGGAAAAAAAGTCTGATTCTTTTCCCTCCTTGCTTCCCTTCCATCCACTATCAAAGATCTCTAATGATGGACCCCAGAGGGAATGGACTCTATTGGTGTAGTCAGTACAAGTTAGCCTCCACGGACATAGAACAGGATGGAAAAGCATAAAGAATAGTAGCTACAGATGGGGGAAAAAGAAACAAACTCTAATGAATGATAGGGTGTTCAACATGGTTAGTACTCAAGGAAATGAAAATTTAAAACAAAATACATTTTAAGTATACCTATTAATATGGCCAAAAAAATAAAAAAGCTGGTATGTCTGGTATTGGTGAAGTTAGAGAATAATCTAAACATCATATATTACTGTGTAACATGTGAATTGGTATAACTTTGGCATATTCTACCAAGACTGAGTATACCCTATGATCAAACAATTTCACTTCTGAAAATATAAAAGTGTGATTTTTGCATGTTAAAAGACATGCAGAGAATATAAATAACAACACTGTTTATAATAGTCACAAGTAGAAACAATCCAAATGCCCATAATAATGTAATAAATTGGTAAACTGTGGTATATTTGTATATGCAATATAATATAGCAATGAAAATGAGCATACGACAGGGATAAAACTCACAGATAGTGTTTATTTAATGAAATAAATCAAATACTAAAGAAAACATGGGGTATGTTTTCATTTATATAACATTCAAAAAGAAGTAAATTAATCTTAGTGATAGAAATCAGAATCATGGATACCTGGGAACTATAATTACTGGGAAGAGATACAAGGGAAGCTTCTGAAGTGATGGAGTGATGGCTATGCAGGTATGTTCACTTTGTAAATATTTACCAAACTGAACACTTATCATTTGTTCACTTTTGTATATGTGTAGTATAACTGAATTTCTAAAAGAAAAAAAATAAGAAAATTGTGTCTGAAAAATCCAGTGAAGATACCTTGTACACCAAGAAGTGAGTATTTTCCCAAACTCTGGCTTTGTCCAGCACTACTTGGAAAGGGATCTCACCCACGTGGTGAGGAACTTCTGATTTGGGCATGAGATATCATCATGCGGTAGATAAAATGTACTAGCTTCCTATCCTTAGGATCAGGAAACCTTGCATTAAGTTGTAGTGACATTTCAAACCACCTGTTAATCCCATTAAGCTCCATTTTGCCCATTTATACATGGATAGATTGAAATAATTATTAAGATCTTCTTTTGCCAAATCTGATTCTTACCAATTAAAATGTAGATAGATAAATGATAGATAGATAGACCAGTGATGTGAGAAAGGTAAGTCTTGATGCTTTTTCATGTGTGTATGTCTTTGTAGATATACTTAAGACACATCAATATGAAATTGTAATGAATAAAAATCCAGCAGTTGAAGCTCTAAAAAAAAAAAAAAAAAAGGCAAGCTAACAAGATTAACAATAAGACAAAACCAAAGCAAATACAATGCAGATCAATATCAAGTTTTAACTTGACCAATATTTTAAATAAAGTGTAAGAAGAAGAAGCTGGACACATTAATGTGTATGACAAAGAGCAGTGTATTCCTCATAGTATATTTTTGTAGTCTGATGGTCTAAATTTATCCCGTCTACGAGATTTGTCTTATATATAAAGGAAAGTAATCAATAATGAAACAGAGAACTATCTGCTTGCTTAGCAGATCCCACATATTTTAAAATAAAAATAAGATTTTCCTTCAAGAGGAAGTATATTTTCATGACAGGTTATAGAGATAAATTCTGTTTTTTCGAAACACTGCATGTGACAATAATTAAGCCTGTTGTTTATTTTTAAGTTTAGATTTACTTAACAGCCATTAAAATCTCAGTGTTTGTATTTGCCTGTAGTGAGATTCTTCCGTCCACTTCACCATGGTTCACAGCAGGCAGTCAAGACTAATAATAATGGCATGTTAATATTAGAAGAGTCTCCAGCTCTCAAACTGAAATATGAAATGTTTAAAAACTATTATTTAGTTTAAATGTATGATTGTTTTATCCCTTCAGAGGGATGAACATGTTGATTTTCACTAGTTTTATGTTCTTATAAGATGCTGCCACTCTGGAGGGAGGAGTTTAGTTGAAATACAATTCATCCACAGCTTAGAGCCAAACTGGGGCAAAATGGAATATAGTGTGTAAGAACCTGAGCTATAGAATCCAATAGATTTGTGTTTGGAACTTAGCTAAATAATAAAACAATATATTTATTTATTTATTTATTTATTTATTTGTTTGTTTTTAAGATTTTATTTATTTATTTGACAGAGATCACAAGTAGGCAGAGAGGCAGGCAGAGAGAGGGGGGAAGCATGTTTCTTGCTGAGCAGAGAGCCTTATGCGGGGCTCAATCCCTGGGATCATGACCTGAGCTGAAGGCAGAGGCTTTAACCCACTGAGCCACCCAGGCACCTTGAAACAACATTTTAAAAAAAGATGTTTTTTATTATCAAATCATCTCCACAGCACTCTAAAGCATGAAGCGATTAAAAAAAAAAAAATGGAATTAAGAAAGATCAAACACAACTTTTAGGACTATGGAAAAAATAAAAGAGTGTATATTTTGTGAATTAAGATATTGTCAATAGATACTTTTCAGATAGGATAAATTAAATGAAAAACCGACAAATATATTGAAATGGTCTATTAGAGTGTGCCGGTAATATTGCTGCTTGTCTCTGCCCAGCACAGAACAAGTTGAGAATAAGACAACACAGCGTATGGAGACATAATAGAATTGCTATTAAAGGTTATATATGTGGACATATCAGCTCCGTAGTACTGAGACACAGAATTAGACAGCCTTTACTACAAGGAAGTGCTGGAACCAGAGGCCAGACCCCAGGAGAAGGAAAGAAGAACCCAGGCTTCCTGCCTGCAGTTTGCTCACTGTGAAGAGGGAAAAAGAATAATTATGCCAATAGATGCTGATCCAATCAAAAGAGACATCAGGAATGGGGAGTAGTGCCTCATAGTATTTTTAAAAACCTAAATGTTGAACAATGCAAAGTATGAAGCATTTCACAAAAAAAAAAAAGAAATGTGAAATGTGTGTCTTGATACTAAAGAGCAGCATCAAAGGGACCCAGTTTCTCTAGATGAAGAAAAAAACCATCAGCACTTGTATGAAAAGCACAGCATCCAAACAGAAGCTGAGCAGAGACTTATATCCATAAGTATCTTTATCTTTTCAGTGAGCTTTGTGAGGAAATATTTGGAATATATCATAATCCTAAATTGATTGGTATATCTTTATTTTTGATGTACAGATTCCTATACTAGGAACTTATTTATTATGTTTTTAACTTCTTTTTTCAAATTAAAATTTGCCTTCAAAATGTCTTTACAGGCAGATATTTGTGTTAAATAAGACTCATGTGATCCTTTCAGTCAATATCTATTGCTGTAGTTGCTCAAACAACACATAGAGCATTTTTATTGAATGAAGCCTTAAGAAACACATCTAAAAAGTCAGATAGAGCTTTCCACATTCAATAGTTTGATTATTTCAAATATTTCCACTAACTAATATAACTAATATTTAGTTATATTATAAATATAACTAATATTTCCACAAATGATTAACACCTTACCCACACTCTTTATATACAAATGAAATTTTGGCATCTTAGAAAATTTATACATATATCCTATCTTTTGAATTTTTCCTACTCTGTTGACATCAAAGTAGTTTTGTTTGTGTAGTATGGGAGATTAAAATTTTCAAAAGTATTGACTGTTATCTTTTATGGAAAAGTAGAATATTCGTATGTTGCTATAAATACTACCAGCCATTTGCAAAAAGACTGTATTTAAAATAAAGAGATGAGAAGTTAAAATTGTGCTATTTGTCCATTGCATTTACTATAGATTGAAAGGGATTTGTAAGTCAAAAGGAGCAAAATGAAAGAAGAAAAGGTCAAAGAAAATAACCAAGCTAGAATGCAGAATAGGTAAATGTACCCTTTGGGAAAAACACAACAGGAAAGGCAAAAAGATGATGGCACATATCTCAGTCTAGATGTAGAAAACTCAGTGCCAGGTTTGGTCTTTAAACTGTATGTTATGTAAATTTAAACAGAGAAATTTCCATTGTGAATATGTATTTAAGTGCCTCTACTTTAGAAAAGTGCTTGTTTCATTGATTGTTGAGCCTAATAATGGTAGTACCTAAATAGGGTTTGCTTGTCACAATACTCATATTGCAAGTATAAGTTCTGGCAGAATTTTATTTATTTATTTATTTATTTATTTATTTATTGAGAAAGAGTGAGTGAACAGGGTTGGGGTCGGGCAGAGGGAGAAGGAGAAAAAATCCCAAGCATGCTCTGTACCAAGCATGGAGCCCCACACAAGGCTCAACTTCATGACCCTGAGACTATGACCTGAGGTGAAATCAAGAGTTGGGTACTCAACCATCTGCACCACTCAGGTGCCCCAGTGCCAGAACTTCTATGCCTCTATCACAGGAAATAGTTTTCTTTAAATCTGATTTAAGAGTGGCAAAATGAAGGAAGTAAATCCAACAAAAGAAATAACATTTTGTGTCATAATTAGGACTCAACAAGGATAGTAAAAGAATGGTCAAAGAAAAACCTTTTAGAGTTATGAATTCATAATTTTCTATTTGCCCTATTTAAAGTGGGTACCATCCTTCAAATAAGATTTATTATGTGATATAGTAATGTTATATTTCTCCAATTTATGTCTATTTGCTCATCCCAGATATATTTGTATCATACAAAGGTAGAGATAAATGCTATAATTACCATCACCAAATAGCTTATTTATTAATTCATGGAAAGCCCTTTTGCTGCTCAAAATCATTAATGTTTCTCCTGGTATTTCTCTGTTGCTAGGGACTCAATGTTTCTCCTCATCTATTCATGCAAACTCCATTCATGTTAAATTGAAGTGCTAATAAGAGTGCTTTTCTGGACTATGAAGTAAACATAGTTGACTAAACATATTTATGCTATATAAATCTTTTGAGTATATTCCATGCTTTTATAAGCATTTGATAAATCTTGTAAATGCTTCTGATGTGATGTCTTCAACTAATGTTAATGAAAATAAAAATTAATAATCTTACATCATACAACATATTTTCAAAGTTGTATTATTTTCATAACTTCCCTTATCCTCTTCTTACCACACAATGATGTAGATAAGCAGTCAAGTAAAATTATGCCCACTAAAGACAGGAAAACTGAACACCTTAACAAGTTAAGCAAAGTTTGAAGCCAAACTTTGGTAAATTGACATCTAAATACCTGTCTGTTGTACCTGTTGGGAAAATATAATTAAAAGTAAAATTTCCTCCCAACCCAGAAATGTTTTCCACAATGGTGGTAGAAAAAAAAACACTTTTATTATTGAATAAGCATTAAGCCGGAATGTGAGGGATATCACAGGCAATTTGCTAAGACACTGCAAAGACATCTCACTCCCTCATATACCCAAAGAGATACAACCACTACATAAATGTTTCAAGATGAACAATAGCTAGTCCTCAAGTTAGAGCATTCGACAACACCATCTGTCACAAAAAGTTCATCCTAACTTTACTTGGTTATCTGTATTAACTAATCAGCTTTATCCAGATGAAAAATAAGCTTCTCAGCTCTTTATGAGAGAAAGTAGGTTTGGACAACGCACCCATTGGTCAGTCTCCCACTTTCCCTCAGAAATTGGGAGAAGGGATGCTGTCACAATGATTTTTACATTTCAAAGAGATGACTCCCAGGTTCTTAAGAAAGACATACTTGGATCATAAAGCTGACAAAATGTCAGCTAACAAAAGGCCTATCTAGTCTTCAGAAGGATTTATACATATTTCAAAGACATGAGAAAGTACTTACAACTAAAAGTGTTCTAAGAGGGACGCCTGGGTGGCTCAGTGGGTTAAGCCACTCTCTTTGGCTCAGGTCATGATCCCAGGGTCCTGAGATCGAGTCCTGCATCGGGCTCCTTGCTGGGCAGGAAGCCTGCTTCTCTCACTGCCTCTGCCTGCTTCTCTGCTTGCTTATGTGTACTCTCTCTCTCTCTCTGGCAAATAAATGGGATCTTAAAACAAAGTGTTCTAAGATAAATGGTTTAAAAGGAAAGAGGGAGAAATCTCTCTTCCCAGGGGTACAGGTCTGTAAATTACCAGGTTTACACACTTCACAGCACTCACCAAAGCATATACCCTCCCCAATGTCCATAACCCCACCCTCCTTCTCCCAACCCCCTTCCCCCCAGCAACCCTCAGTTTCTTTTGGGAGATTAAGAGTCACTTATGGTTTGTCTCCCTCCCAATTCCATCTTGTTTCATTTATTCTTCTCCTACACCCTTAAGCCCCCATGTTGCATCACCACTTCCTCATATTGGGGAGATCATATGATAGTTGTCTTTCTCCGCTTGACTTATTTCACTAAATAGCGAAATAAGCCTCTCATTTTTTAAAAAAAGTTATTAACATATAATGTATTATTTGTTTCAAGGGTACAGGTCTGTGAATTATCAGTCTTTTACAATTCATAGCACTTACCATAATACATACCTTCCCCAACATCCATAACCCAGCCACCCTATTCCTCCCCCACCACCCCCAGCATCCCTTAGTTTGTTTCCTGAGATTAAGAGTCTCTTGTGATTTGTCTCCCTCCCTGGTCCTATCTTGTTTCATTTTTCCTCTCCGTTCCCCCGACGATACTCCACCCTGCCTCTCAAATCCCTCAGATCACAGAGATCATATGATAATTGTCAAAGCCTCTCATTTTAATTTGAATTTATCTTTACATGCCTAGCAAATTTCCAACTCAAGGGAGTACAGGTGACCAGGATCTTTGCTACTGTTCTTTGACTTCCCATAGGTATCACCTGCCAGTGACTGAGACCAACAAAGATTCAAAAGTAGAGAAAGAGGGGTCCTTTGTTGGCTAACGCTGGCTCAAATATTTTCTTGACACTTTTGCCTAACATTAGTTAGACAACATGGCTGACAAGGACACCTCTCCACATTTCTCTCTCTCTCTTTCATTGGGGGAAGACTTGTGTCCTGTCTGAATATTTTTCCAGGCTTGCCTGCCACCCTCTCTATTTACTTTCAGACATTTACCCAAATAAAATCATGTTTAGTGCTTCCTTGGCATTTGTCTCTCAGAAGACCTAGACATACTATGGATATGCCAAATAGTATAATCTCTGTGAAGTGGTAGCATTCAGAATTACTAATGTGCTTACACTTGGCCTGACACTTTTACCTCTGGGAGTTTATCCTTCAGATGTGCCTGCACAAACTCCAAATGATTTATGTACAAAGGTTAGACATTACCACAATGCTGTTAATGGGACAATATTGGAAATAACAGGGGCGCCTGGGTGGCTCAGTGGGTTAAGCCTCTGCTTTCAGCTCAGGTCATGATCTCAGGGTCCTGGGATGGAGCCCCACATCGGGCTCTCTGCTCAGCGGGGGGCCGGCTCCACCCCCCCCCCCCGCCTACCTCTCTGCCTACTTGTGATCTTCATCTCTGTCAAATAAATAAACAATCTTTTTTAAAAAAAATATTGGCAATAACATAAGGTAACAAATTCAATGAAATAGTGTACATTCATAAAATAGAATGCTATGCACTTGTACAAAGGTTTGAGGCAGTTCTTGGTGTTTCTATATAGAAAGACCTCCAGGACATATTTTTAAGAGAAGAAAGTGAGATGTGGAAGTGTGTTTCTAGCACGTTACTTTCTTTGTGAGCTTAAAGGAAGGTAATAAAAATATATTTTTTCGTATTTGTTGTATTTGCATAACAAAACACTAGAAACACACATAAAAAGGTAATTATTTTAGGAAGTAAGAGAGAAATATGGAAGAAAGGTAAATGAGTATAATGAAGTGTTCTCAATGTGTGTATTCTACTGTCAATTGAGCAATATAAATATATTACCAAATAAAAAATAAAATTTAATTTAATAAAAATTAAATAAACATATAAAATTTTTGAAACCAGGTATAGGGAAAATAATTACTACCTTATATTACTTTTGAAATGTTGTATTTTGTTTTTATGTCTCCTCAGTTCACTAATTTGTGATAATGATCTCTTTGTTAGTTTGAGAAATATTTACCAAACATCTACTAATGTTATTAGGCACCATGATAAATTCTGGGATCAGTAAATAGGATGGATAAGATCCTTATTCTCATGGAACTTATAATCTAATTTTTAAAAACAGAAGAAAAAGACATCAATCTCCAAGTGAGATAAATTCATTGAAAGATATACTGAGGAAAATGAAGTTCACAAGTGGGATTTCCCCCACCTCTAGGGTTTAGTCAGGAAATGGATCAATTATTACAGCAGTGATCATTTAAATTATTGCTCTGTTTTTTGTTATTTGAGAATTCTAAGAATGGGTAATACATTAAATTGTATAGATTTATATATAGATCTATCTATCTATCTATCTATATATATATATAAATTTCTGTGTCAGCAAAGTTTACATGGAAAGGAGCAGAATGTCATTGAAATCTACTTTAATTGGATTCAAGCAAGGCATGATCCAAAGTTTTTATTTCTTAAGCTGAAATCTGAAGAGGCTGGCACTTCCTTTTTATGAAGTAATAAAAAATTCATTTTCAGAACTTGCATAAATTAGTTTTCAAATAAATATCTGAATTCTCATAGCCATTTGGCGTTTTAGTAGCCAATGTAATTAAATTTATATTCTGTATAAGTAAAATGTACATGTATATATATATATATTTTAAAGATTTTATTTATTTATTTGACAGACAGAGATCACAAGTAGGCAGAGAGGCAGATAGAGAGAGAGGAGGAAGCAGGCTCCCTGCTGAGCAGAAAGCCCAATTGGGGGCTTGATTCCAGGACCCTGGGATCATGACCTGAGCAGAAGGCAGAGGCTTTAACCCACTGAGCCACCCAGGTGCCCCTACATGTATATTTTTAATTGCATTATCTAAAACTTTATAGATAAACCTCTTGAATATTGATTTATATAGATTCTCTTTTTTCATTTTGGGCATTTTAAAGATTGTATTTTCATTTGAAAACAGCCAATTTAAAACTAATTAAAATTAATGTTTATTATATAAGGCACATGGATTAAAAAGAGGTAAAAAGTAAAAAGAATCATAATAAACAAATCCATCATGCAAACTACCCTGTTTAAGGGATAAGACAGTCTCATTGTTTTTAATATGTTTTTTGTAATCCTATTTCCCCTATCCCTTCCCTTCTTTTTAGGGGGAATCTCTACAATGAATTTTGGATTTATTTTTCATTTGCTTTAGAAAAGTGTTATCATTCATTTTAAGTTTTCAAATAATTCATGGTTTACTTCATGTACTTTTAAGCTTTATTAAAATATACTTAAATTGTATATATTTATCTGAGATTTGCTTTTAGCATGACTAGAGGTCCTTGAATTTTAGGTTTTTCCTCCATGTTATTACAGGTAACTGTAGTTCATTCATATATATTACTATGTAGTATTACACTGTATGGATATAACACAATTTATTCATCTGTTCTGCTGATGGACATTTCACCTCCTATGAAGATATGTATGTCTCTTGGAGTAGGTATACAGGACGATTTTCCAGATATATATTGCAGATTAGAATTCTTAGTCTTTCTACATATATAGTCATCAATTCATTGTAATAATGGCAACTAATTTTCCAAAGTGTTTGTACTAATTTGCATTTCTTCCTGCCAGCAATATATGAAAGTTGTCATTTCACATCATCACCAATATTTGATATTTGAAGGCTATGAATTTTTGTAATAATGCCATTACAGGTAAAATGGTACAATATACTGATTTTAGTTTGTATTTTCATATTGCTAATATAGTTGAGCATATTTTTAATTGTTTTATTTTATTTATTTTTTTTTTAATTTTTATTTATTTGACAGAACACAAGTAGGCAGAGAGGCAGGCAGAGAGAGAGGAGGAAGCAGGCTCCCTGCTGAGCAGAGAGCCTGATGCGGGACTCGATCCCAGGACCCTGAGATCATGACCTGAGCCGAAGGCAGCGGCTTAACCCACTGAGCCACCCAGGCGCCCTTTTTAATTGTTTTAATGATGATTCAGATATCCCCTTTGAATCTCATGCTTTGTTTTATAATTTTTTGTTTTTCTATTGTTTGTGGAGTTTTTATTATGCATTTTGAATACTCATCATTTTTACATATAGGAAATAATTTTTTCTAAATTGGAGATTCTTATTTTCACTTTTTATGGTCTTTTGATAAATAACAATTAATTTAGGTAGATAGTACATAGTCAATGTTTTCTTTTGCTTGTGTTGTGCTTTTGTATCTTTTTTTTTTTTTATCCTTGGTTCATAAATATATCCCTCTAAAATTACTTTGAAAAGTTTTAAAATTTTATCTTTTATACTTATCTTTATTCCACTTGCAGTTGATTTGAATTTATACATTAATGTTAGAGAAGGGACTTCATTTACATCTTCTTTCTCATTTGAATATCAAATTGACCAAATAATTTAATAATTATTTAGGTTATTTTGGTATGATCTTGCCTTGGAGGGACAGGCCAAAGTTCTAGGGGTCTCTAGCCTAACAGACCTAATAGGTGTATTTTACTTTACAATCTAACTTTTAACACAGTTTTTGCCTCTGTTATTTTATAAGTTATAGTCACCATTTTGGTTTTTTCAGTAGTTACCTTAGAAATTTTAATATGTTCAGTTTATCAAGTCCCCTATTAATATTGTCTGTTCCCTACCACTGAACACTTAAATCTCAATCACGTCCCCTAATTTATATGCTAGTATCAGCTATGTAAATCGATCTTTCTTTTTAAGGCCACAGTCCATTATCAATTTTTGGCATTGTGTTTATTTTGATTTATACACTTATTAATTAATCTCTTAGCTTTTTATCCTCTGGTATATTAGACTACATAATCTGGAATAACTTTTCTTCTGCCTAAGGTTTAACTTCAGGGTTATGTGTGTCTGGAATCTTGGCCAGTTTTATTCTGCTATTTGTTGATTCTTGGACTATTGCTATTCTGTGCTTTGTTTGTTTGTCTGTGGTTGTGTTTGTTTGTTTGATTTGATTTATGAATTGGTTCATTTTTTTTCTTAGAAATTACTTGATCCTTGGGGAAGGATTTTTTACACAGGATTGTCTTTTGCTTTTGTTAAAAGTCTAGATGCAGTAAGAAAAAAGTCCTGAACCACTTTAAAATAGTTGCAATTTTTGTTTGTTTCCCTTTAATCAACTGGTAATATTATTTTGAATTTCATTCAATCGTGAAAGCTAGTATGTGATTGTAAATTATCAGGGAAAAAAGTAGACTAAGTCCCACATCAACATTTTTGCTCAAAAAATATTAACAAAACCAGAGTAAAAACTGAAATTAATGAGTAACATGTTTAAGTGTAGTTATTAAGTGCATTCCTGATATCACAGGTAAGTACAAAACACTTATGTCAAAACTTAAGTGAAAATGGGAAGCCAATGATTTCTGAAGCTATTCTTTGGTCCAACTGAGAGAGCTTCCACTTTGGTTTGTAGACTTCATATGTTTCTTATAAGTCAAGGATAAAGTGCAAGGCTTGCTGTCAGTTTGGATCCTCCTAGAAACAGACATGAATGTATAAACAAATGTGAAAGATAAGTAAGGGAGAGAGTAAGAATAAGGAGAAGGAGCCTTCAGACAATGACTTAGGCCTGATGTCTTTGGAAAAAGAAAGGCAGACAAGGATTGGATGGGGAGAACATTAGGATGAGCACTCAAATTCAAAATCTCGGTCAGCACTATAAAAAGCTCCAAGCAAAGATTTCCTGTTAGAAGGGCCCTGCATCAACCAAACTGACTCTCCTATTTCCTTGTGTTCCATCATTGGCTGAGTGAGCCACTGAACAGTACAGTCTTTTATGAATGTAGTGACTATATGAATGTATGGCAGCTGAAGGTTATCAGATAAATACAGTCCTTCCAGCGAGTTCCTCTGAAGTTGTATCTAAGCAGAGCACCTTTACAGTTACTGCACCTAATCAAGGTGAAGAGGCTATGACACAATAAGAAATATGTATTTGGTGTCTGTCCCTAGTTCCTGACACAGACTTCCTGAAACTCTTGTAATTTTCTGAGTAATGGAGTAATAGGAATATCTTACACAGTGTTCCTAAATCCCTTGGAGTTTCCTATGTGATAGAGTGTCTTTTGTTCTAATGTGGGAATTTTTGGTGGATTCCTGGATAGTTTTAGGATACAGGCTGGTCACCAGATGCACCAAGCTATGATTAGAAGTGTCAAACTGTCAGTCCCCATCCCCCATCCTCTACGGAAGGGAGAGGGAGTGGGGACTGAGTTAATAATTGATCATGCCTATGTGATGAAGCTTCCATAATCCCTAAGTTGGGACGTCTGGGTCTCTCAGTGGGTTAAAACTTCTGCCTTCGGCTCAGGTCATGATCCCAGGGTCATGGGATCGAACCCCCAATTGGGCTCTCTGCTCAGCAGGGAGCCTGCTTCCTCCTCTCTCTCTCTGCCTGCCTCTCTGCCTCCTTGTGATTTCTGTCTGTCAAATAAATAAATAAATCTTTAAAAAAAAATCCTAAGCTATGGGGTTTAGAGAGCCATCAGGTTGATGAACACATCCATGTATTGGAAGGGTGGTGCAGCCCAGTTCTACAGGATAGAAGTTCCTATTCTTGAGATTCTTCTGGAACTCCCCTTATATACTTCTTTGGCTATTCATTTTTACCCTTTACAATATATTTTATATTAAAGTGGTAATACTAAGTTGTTTTCCACAGCTCTGTGAGCCCTTATGGTAAACTATCAAACCTGAAGAGGGAGTCATAAGAATTCCCGATGTGTATGGACACCTGGGTAGCTGAGTCAGTTAAGTGTCCAACTCTTGATTTTGGCTTGGGTCATGATCTCATGGGCTGTCAGATGAAGACCCATGTTCAGCTCTGTGCTCAGTGGGGAGTCTGCCTGAAGAACCTCTTCTTCTGTATCCACTTGATGCACATGTGCTCTCTCTTTCTCTCTAAACAAATAAATAAATCTTTAAAAAGAAAAAAAAAACAGAATTCTTGATTTGTAGTCAGCTTAGACATAAATGTGAGTAAACTAGGGACCCACTACTTGTGATTACTGTCTGAATTGGGACAATTTGAACTTTTAACCTATGGGGACTGCACACTGATTCTAGGTAGTTAGTATCAAAATTGAATTAAATTATAGGATATCTAGCTAGTGTCTGAAGGAAACTGGAGAATTTCTTGGTGTGGAAAATCTGCATATTTGGTGTCTGAAGTGTTGCCAGGAGAGAAACAATTTTCTTTCAAACTCAAAATATACCCTATAAACTTAGGATTCCCCAGAAAATGCATTGTCTCTATAAGGATGAAATAAGAATTATATTCCCACTATCCCATCATGGAAGTGAATAAATGTCTGGATTCTTGTCATTGAGTTGAGGGCAGAATGTAATTCTAAAATAAGCAGAATTTACTAAATTTATATTCAAAAGTCATTTTATATATATGCAAGGTTGGTTTTTTTTTTTTTGACACAGACATTATTCCTTTTTCATAATGCCATAATGAGGTCATACATTATGGTTGTGTATTTGTTTTAAAAGGTTGTAAGCTTTGTGAGATTAAGAGTCACTTTTGGTTTGTCTCCCTCCCAATCCCATCTTGTTTCATTTATTCTTCTCCTACCCACTTAAGCCTCCATGTTGCATCACCACTTCCTCATATCAGGGAGATCATATGATAGTTGTCTTTCTATGCTTGACTTATTTCGCTAAGCATGATACGCTCTAGTTCCATCTATGTTGTTGCAAATGGCAAGACTTCATTTCTTTTGATGGCTGCATAGTATTCCATTGTGTATATATGCTGGGGGGAGGGGGTTTGGGAGAAGGGGGTCGGATTATGGACATTGGGGAGGGTATGTGCTTTGGTGAGTGCTGTGAAGTGTGTAAACATGGTGATTCACAGACCTGTACCCCTGGGGATAAAAATATATGTTTATAAAAAATAAAAAATTAAAATAGAGAAAAAAAAAAAAAGGTTGTAAGCTTCCAGAAGTTGGGGACAGTAGCATCAAATTTTTCTCTTTATCTTCCTGGTGCTAGGCCCAGAACAGATGTGCAATAAATGACTTAGGTGAAGAACATGGATCATTTGTGTCAGAAGGAGCAGTAGTGTTTGGGGGAAAGGTTATGGCTGAATGTCTTCATGAATTTAGCTTATCATAGGTAAGGGGTATTAGAATAATTATAAGATATGAAGGAATTCCTTACCACTCTGGAAATTTGCAGAGACAGGTATGCTGATGGCTGAATTACAACTAGAGGAAAACACTGAATATGGTTGAGGACAACCATTTCTCTTTCTTTTGTGGGAAGAAATTATGGTTATTACCTGAGATTTCATAGCCAGGAATAGAGTACTGATAGATTCTGGAGTATCTCAGAATCTTTTTCCTAGGTGTTGTTCATGTCCAAAGAGTCAAGGGTACATAGCAAGTATGAATTAGGAAGTATAAGAAGTATACAATTATACTGTTATAGAGGAAACAAGCATAAAGACCATGACTCTGGGTCCAGACTACCTGGTTCCATATCCCAACCCAGTTTTACGTAACTGTAAAACTTGGAGCAGTCCCTTACCACAGGATACTATTTTCTTATCTGTACTATGGAAACACCCACAAATCTCACCTAAGGTAGTCATTGACAACATAAATGAGTTAATATAAAGTATTTAGATCATATCTTGGCACAATATTAACATATTAATATTATTCCTGCTTTCTTACGTAGACACCCAGGAAGTTGGAGAGAAGGGAATATACTATTCATCTCTTAATGTTCCACAGCCCTAAAAGTTGTGACATAATAATAGTAACAATAACAATGATAATAAAATTTATTAACATCTTATATGTCAGTCATTGTGATTGTATAATTCTTATCTAATTCCCTCATCATGGTGGAGATAGTAATACCAATATATTCATCTTTCAGACAAAGAAACTGCTTAAAAAGACTTACTACCTTGCTTAAAATCAAACAAATAATAAGCAATGAAGTTAAATTCCAGCTCAGTCTAACTTCTGAATACTTTTAATAATACTTTAAGAGAGTTATGCTCTCTTAAAAAGAACAATTTAATAAAACATGCATTGAATAAATGAAAGAACAAATGAATTTTCAAAAAAATCTTCTCTTTCCACAATAAATTTACTTTATGGATATTTTTAGTGAAGATAATGATTTCACATTCATTTCAACACTGGTAATTTTTTTTTTTCTGGTATCTTTTACAGGTGCTACAGAGCAATAATCTCCATAAGGCAAAATAAAATATGGTGCCCTGGTATCTGTTTCTCTAATTGAGCTTTTAAAATATATATCATTTGAATGAAATTATAATGATTTCATTAACCTATTTTGCCCTTCTTCAAATATGATGACTATAAATGTGATAGGAAATTAAAACTGCCCATTGCTGGAGGAAAGCAATCAAGCTAGATTGACCAATATGCTTACATGCCTGTCTGGCAACTTTTCCCCTCTAGATAGCAAAGCTGAAGGTAGAATATAATTATAAATATCTATTTTTCTATTTATGAAAAAAAAAATAAATCGTGAGAACAGGTCCAAAATTTTAATTAATCAGTTTTATAGAAGGAAATCTTACAGTTTTATTTCTTAGGTATTTTCACCTTAATAGTAAATGATAAATAGTGAATGATAAAATATTCTGGCTTATTTTGTTATATGTAGGTGATGGATATACATTCAGTGATTTTTTTCAGTGGCAAGCTTAAAATGCATTCCCAAAAACCAAATGTTTTATTGTGAAATAATTTTAAAATTTAGGAGAAAAAGAGACTGTTAAGTTCTAGTGGCTGTGTAGGTTCATTCTCTGGATACCACACAAGCCAGCTGCTATCTGAGAAATAAGGACTTGCAGATTTAGTCATTTTTCTCATCTTTAAAAGTGAAGAAGTACTGATAGATATGCTGGCATATGGATACCACAGAGAAGAAAGAAACAAATAAGTAATGTGATACTGGAAAAAGGAATATAAAGTAGCAATCGAATAAAGGTCAGAGATGCACTGCATTGTATAGGGGAATGCAACAAAATATCCACCCCCCCACACACATACATGCACACACAGACACACTTACACTCACACTCTGAATTGTAACCTAGTTTAAAAAAAAAAAAAAAGAATCTAAAGTGGTTGGATGCTGGTACAGAAACCCCATTTATAGGTGTAGCCTTTATAGGAATAGAGATTATATACAGAGAACCATAATCAGAAAATAAAATTTTTTCTTTCCAAAAAGACATTGAACATTCATTTATGCTATGTATATGCAACTATTTAACTCACCCTAAATGCCACCTTTTTAAATAATTACTTATTTTTGCTCTTGCTCTCCATCACTCAATCATTTTTAACCCATTTGAGAAAAGAATTTTCACCTTAAACATTTCTCAAAACAGCTAGCACAAATGACAAAGAGAGTAGTTAGATATTGAGATAGGCTTATGTTTTGTGTGTTGAAAGAACTTTGGGCTTATTTGCAAAAAGGTAGTCTCTACACATTGTGCGAACATAATCTAAATATGACCTTGAGTCCTACTTCTTATTTAAATGATTTTTTATCTTGTTAAGGACTGAAAAAAGAAATTTCCTCTTTGTCTTCTTCCAGCAAAAATAGTTATGTTCTGAATTAGTATGGTCAAGCCACACATAAATACACAGAGACCTTGGCTTTTGGTGAAGAGGTATCTTGAAATTTGATGTATAAACCAGTAGTTTACCCTCTTCTATTGTCTTTCCTGGCACTGTAAGTCCCCACATTCTAATTAACATTCTGCCTCAAAACCAGATAAAAAATTTCTTGTTTATAAGAATGGACTTTTGGGGGTGCCTGGGTGGCTCAGTGGGTTAAGCCGCTGCCTTCGGCTCAGGTCATGATCTCAGGGTCCTGGGATCGAGCCCCGCATCGGGCTCTCTGCTCCGCAGGGAGCCTGCTTCCCTCTCTCTTTCTCTCTCTCTGCCTGCCTCTCTGCCTACTTGTGATCTCTGTCTGTCAAATAAATAAATAAAATCTTAAAAAAAAAAAAGAATGGACTTTTGTTTTCTCTGTAGCACCATTAATAATTAGAACTCTGTTTGAAAATAGCAGGAATAGCCAAAAAAATTATCCGTTGATAAAAGGTTGGAAGACATCTCTCCATAGAATGCTTATTACAAATGATAGAGACACAGGCTTTACCAAGAAGTCCATTAATTTGACCTTGTCAAATTAATGTAATAATTATAATTACCTGTATTTTGACTGACAGGACCATGTATTTAGAACTTCAGGGAAGATGTTTTCTCCTGTAACAACAACTTTAGGCATTTTTTTTTAAGTTTTTTTTTTTTTTTTTTTTTTTTTTTTTGACACAGAGAGAGAGAGCACAAGATAGGGAGTGGGGAGTAGCAGGCAGAAGAGGGAGAAGCAGGCTCCCCACAGAGCAGGGGGAGCCTGATGTGGGATTCGATCCCAGGACCCCAGAATCATGACCTGAGCCAAAGGCAGTCGCTTAACCAACTGAGCCACGCAGGTGCCCTAGGCATGGTTTTGGAATAAGACATGTTAATTCTGGCACTGATAGTTCCAGGCTCCAAATCTCTTACAAATGTTGGTGCTTTCCTTCTCAGTGTCCAGTACATTTCCTCAGGTCCCTACATTGGCAGTAATTAGAATACATATCTCTGTAATCCCCATTTCAAAGAAGCAAATTCAGCAAATCACAATTTTTCTTTTTGAGGAATAACTTTATGTTTGTCAGGAAAAAAGAAGCAATAAGCACAAACTTATTTGTATTAACACATGATTGATTAATAACCTCAAACCCTTTGTGTTGGTTTGTATTAGAAAGCAGGGCACATGCTAACCATAATAAAATTTTTCTTGGTGAAATTCCAAGCACTGCTCTGTGTTATAAATAATTTTATGCAAGCAGATGTAGAACTTCTTTTGTTTTTCTTTCCTTAGTTACCTCCAAGTTCAGGGAGGTGTGCTCAGAAATGTATTTGCAATATTGCTTCTATCGTGATCAGTTCTCTGTAAGAGTTTATTCTCAAAAACCCTTTCCCTCTAGAAGGCACCCTAGCAGCCACAAACCCCAAGATTTCTAAATCTGCCACCTTCTAAGACTTTTCCACCAGCCTTCCTTTCCACTTTCATCTTTCCAATGATTTTCCCTCTTTTCCAATCTCCTCAGCCTTTCTTTCATGAAATACCTTTCACTTAATTCACCAGACAATTGTAGAAAAGTTTGGTGATCTGGAGTCATTGAAAGCCTAGAAACCAGTTCATGGTGCACAGGAGCCAGTATAAACGCATTTGACTTTAGAGTAAAAAGTTTAGGTGGTTCACCAATGAGGAATGGATATATAGAGATACACCATATAGATGTATGTGCTATATATAGAGAAAAAGATATATGTGCCAGTAGGAATATATTTGGAAAGTATAAACAGGCATACTCCTCCTTTAGTTTCTAGATTTTGTTTTGTTTTTGTTTAAAACATTTTTAATAGTGCCCATTGTTCACAAGAGTGTGAAAAAATGATACTCATGTTTAACAGATAGTTTGAAAAAAATTGTTCAAATTTTTCTGCAGTGCAATTTAGCAATATAAATACCACAGTAAATTAGAAGCCACCAAACTGTGCAAAGTATTAAATGTAATAATTAGACTTCTAGGGACTCATCACAAGAAGAATTTACAGATGTGTTCATGCTCACCTCAAGTATACTTACCACAACATCTTTATAGTAGTGAAATGTTGACAGTGATGTAAATATCCAACACAGAGAAGTTACTAAATTAATTGTACACATGTACACACACACACATATGTATTAGAAAAATATATAGCCATTAAAATGGCATAATAGAAGACTATCAAATGATTAGAAAATTGCTCATGATCTATAAAATGATCTATAAAATGTTAAAGGGTCCTTAAATTTTATATATAATAAGATATATATGTGTGTATACATGTATGTGTGTACATATGCAAAATGACAACTGTAATGAAGCCCACAAAAATGTTAATAACTTATCCCTGACATTCTATGGATTTTATTCTTTTTTTGTTCAGTGAGAACATTCAAATTCTACTTTCTTAGCAACTCTCAGTTATGTAACTGTTATTTACTATAGTCACCATGTTTCACATTAGATCTTCAGACCTTATTTATCTTATAGCTGAAAGTTTGCACCCTTTAACCAAGCTCTCCCTATTTTCCCTACTCTTCAGTCTTTGGCAACTGCTTTTATACTCTCTGCTTCTATGAGTTTTGTGATTTGGGGTTTTGAGGTTTTCTGTTTGTTTTTGTTTTTCGATTTCACATATACATAATGCCATGTAGTACTTGTCTTTCCCTGTCTGGCTTATTTTAGTTAGCATAATCCTTCAAGATCCTTGTTTCCTTAAGTGGCAGAATTTCCTTTCTTCTTATGGTTGAGTAACATTTCATTATATATATATATATTATATATATATATATATATATGTGATATATATATATATATATATATATCACATATATTTTATCCACTTATCCATTAAGGGACTCACATTTTTTAAATCCACTTATCCATTAAGGGACCCATATCTTGGCAGTTATGAATAATGCTTCAGTAAACATAGGAGTGCAGATATCTTTTTGATATCCTGTTTTCATTTCCTTTGGATATGTACCAAGAAGTGGGATTGCTGAATCATATGGTAGTTCTTTGTTTAACTTCTAATGGAAACTCCGTATTTCCATAGTGGCTACAGGTAATTTTTATAAGTGGACATTATACTACTAAATATATAAATTATTTGTTGAATGAATGCATGAATTAATAAAGAAGTGATGGAATAATTGCATCAAAAATAAATGTGCAGGATTAATTATGATTATATCCCCTGATCTGCACATATTACCCTCTGCCCTTTATTCACTCCTGAATACAGAGGTCTTCTATTGTTCCATGTCTTTCAGGATCACCATAACGCCAGAACAATGTGAGATGGAAAATCAATGCCTATTTATAAGTTGGACCTCCCTCTACATTAAGTTGTGTGCATACTGTACCTATATATTTTACAGCGACAAGCATGTTAAAAAATAACATATGTTGTCGTAAGTTGCATTCAATCCAGTTTTCATCACTTTCCCTTAATATTCTTCTAATAATTATGATTTATTTTATAATGATTTATCTAATAATTATGATTTATTTTATTTTTATAATGACTTTACTCCTCTGGTTAGTCCTTCCAGTGGTGATTCTGTCTTCTAGCACAGTACTTTTCTACCTAGTGGTGGTAAAAGACAAATTTTGTTTTATTTCTTGATTTATTTTTAAATGCAGATCAATAATTACATAAAATACAGTAAGAATTAATCACTAGAAAGAAATACTAAAAAAGAAATATGAAATACAAACCCAAGGTTTTTATATTTAATTCTAAAGGTATAAAATTCATTTCCATAAATATCAAACATAAGAACAAGGAAAATAATTATGAAATCTATAAACTTTGTTCATTGAAAGAATTACTGTTATTCTTATATTTTTGTATTCCTCTAACTATAAACCAAAAAGTTATGAAGTAGGGATTCTGTGTTTTGTTTATACTTTGAGAAAATAACAGATAGAAGTTATGAAGTTCTTAATATCTGTCTCATACTTGTAGTCATAAATTACTTTGATTCAATAGTGTGCTAAATAAAGTATAAAGTACACTTGGATTTTTTTAGGCTGAGGGAATAGATAGTATGTCTCTCTCTCTCAAGGATGATGACTACAAATTCATATGTTGGATCCAAAAGGGCATGTGGCAAATGTGGATCCTGTTAAAATGTGCAGTCTATTAGGCGACATTGCCAGTCTAGTTGCATTGCATGGTTTAGCTCTGAGTACTGGGTTAAAGAGAAACTAAACAGTGGGGCGCTTGGGTGGCTCAGTCAGTTAAGTGAACACCCCTTGATCACAGTCTCAGGGTTATGACCAAGTCCCATGGCAGACTCCTCTCAGTGAGGAGTCTGTTTGAGATAGTCTCCCTCCCCTTCTACCCCACCCCCGTTATACTCCCAGGCTTGCTGTCTTTCTCACTCTAAAGTAAATAAATAAAATCTTAAAAAAAAAAATTAGAGAAACCTAAACAGGAATTTGGGACAGGCACAAGACATGGTGCTCAAAGGATCAGAAACTATAGGTGACTTTATAAAGTGGCAAAAACATAGCCAAGAATGATCTAGTCTCTGGAAAAAATGAAGAGGAAATCACAATGAGAACCATGACCTACAGAGGTCCTATTATTCAATACAGGAAATTTAGATGGACAGGCTGCACCTTCATGGGCACACATGTACCCAGGATGTTATTATAGTGTGTCAACTATCGAGTTTGAAAAGTGCAGGCCTAGAGATCTTAATAGACACACAGATTCAGTTTTCCCAAGGGAGTAAGTGGGCTGACTTCACACGTAGGCAGATCTGACAATAAGGAAGATTAACAACTATTTTTTTCATGGAAATCTTGATAGATTTCTTTGAAACTCAGTGTTTTCACCTGCAAAATGAGAATTAAGGTAACTGTCCTTCCAGCCTGGAGGATCATTATAAACATCAAATAACTCAGGTGAAAAGACCATATAAGCAGTTTGTCATGTATGTATGTATGCGTGTGTATGTAACTTTACTACGACTATTTTTATTACCTGAGCCATCTGATTCTCAAGCACTTTATAGTGTGTGTTCTCTGGTCTCCTCCACTCCTGGTTCCCTTGGGCAGAACACTGTGTGTATTTTAACCAGAAGTTACTTTTCATTCCAAAAAGATTGCTTTATGTTGACCCAGTCCTATTACTTCCCTTAGATGTTTGAAATTCTTTTTTAATATCTTCATCCTCAAGATCATCAATTCCTATAATATACATATACATCTCCTTTGATAATTCTAAGTACAGTACTTTTTTAGTTTTGCTTTATAAGTGGTGTTTTATTCTCCTATGCTGTCATGTACTTTACCATGTCCTTTCCAAAATTTCCTTTTTTTTCCCTTCAAAAAAATTTTTTTTTATCTTCAGGAAAGCATTCCCATTCCTCATTCTTTCATGTGAGCTGGTGAAATTCAAAATTTGTTCTCCAAAGTATTGTTACAGTTCACCTTGAAATGTGAAGATACAATTATAAATTGTACAGTTTTCCTTTAAAGAGATACGTATTGCATGGAGCACTGGGTGTTGTACATAAACAATGAATCTTGGAACACTGAAAAAATAATAAATAAATAAATAAGGAGATACATTACCCTCTATTAAGTTGTTGATGTGTTTCCAATGGAACCCGAAAAAGCCCCATCCAGAAGTGTCACTTACTTATGAAGGGACCACATAGAACTTAGGCACACTTACAAAAACTATCATTGTAAGCTGTTCACTCAGCCTTGCTCTGTTTCCTAATAGTGAATTTAGTTTTAATTTCTTCATTTGCTTTCATTTTCCATGTTTTATTTTATCTTACATAATTTTCTCCTGTATAGAATGTAAACCAATAGTTGTCCTTGAGTCACTCTCTGTATTGTCACACATTGTAGTGCCACTTTTGCCTCTGGTAGCACATTTATGGTTTTGCTACTTTGATCTGTTTAATTTCTACTTCATACAGCTCTCTGGAGAACTCTCTTCATATCTGTCTACATCCTGTGCTTCTCCTATAACTCAAAAAGCAGTGTCATTTGTGTTAAATAAACCTCATATTTGACTATAAAATAGAATTCCAGTTTCACTTGCGTATTTTACTTTCCTGGAAATGCCTAAGAACCTCCTTGTAAAAGAATCTCCAGACCATACACACACATACACAGACAGAAGCTAGAAAAGCAAGCTTGTCTAATTTTCTGGCACCTTGCATTATACACCCTTCACACACATTCCCCCACCACTACATATGGGCTGTTGATGGGGTTGCTGGGAAATGTCTTCACATATTTCAGTAATGTTCAGACAGATGGTCTTAAAGAGAAACTGTTTGTGTTGTTGTTTTCCTGATCAAACATTTGCTTCATTGAAATAAAATTAGTGTTCTTCCCACTTTGCTCTTAAAGCATGATACCTCCTTCAAATTCCTCAACCCAACAGCTTTTTTCCGTGCTACCATGGTGCCTATCATATGTTTTATGCTATGCTTAGAGAACTCTTAAAATCAATGTCTAATTTCACAGTCTACAACTTTTAATACATGTCTTTTGATTCTTTAAAAATTACCAAGTTGAGATTCTATTCATGATGACCATTTTTAATTATTGTAGTAAATAATATGTAAAACATGCTTAATTTAATCACATTTCTTTATTTAGAGTACTTTCTTTTTTGAACTTCTTGAACTTCTTGAATTGTAATTGCTTCCAATAAATCACTTGCTTATTCTATTGTTGTCACCTTTCATCAGCTCAGATTCTTTTCTTCTTTCCTGTTTCTGAAGTTGCTTTATGAAGATCACTCCCATTATTTAGGGAGCACAAGTATCGCCATTGTTTTTCTTTAGTGCCAACTTAACCTGCACCTTTTTTTTTTTCTTTTACTCTCCATCCTCTACCTTTCTCTGCACAACCTTAGATTTCTGTGGAAGTGTCTTTATTCTTGTCTGCATTTCTCTTTCTTGTCTCATCACCCTATCTTTACAGACCTGTTATTTCTATATGGATTACTGCTTCCAAGTCCTCACCCTGATTTTCTCAGTCTGTGTGTACTCCTTTAAATATTTCTAAGATATTTTGCTCTTTAAAGCTGTTGGCTTGATTCCTTCCCTGGGGAATTTTCTTTATATCATTTTTAAAAATATGAGCCACTACTTTATGACATCTGGAAAGGTGAACAGGGAATCTCTATTCTTGATTATCCCTCTTATATATTTAAAAATTTCTTCGTGTTCTCATAGGGGCATTCTCAGCCTCCAAATACCTCTGCCAAATTTCTCAGCTGTTGAGAAATTAATTTCAGCTATTACCATAGCAGGATCAGAAAAACTAACATCTTTCACATTACATTATAGAACCTCTATTTTTCCTTGTATAAAAATACTATCAGCTCCTCTAATTTTTCCAGGGATCTTTTTGGTAATATAACTGTAAGTGTGTGTATCTAAATAAGTATCCTTCAATCTCATATTAGAGATTGGCTTACACTTTTGACTTTATTGCCAAGAAATTTCTAGTTTGAAAACCTCTAGCCCTTTATGAACTGCATGATTCCATGACTCAATTTTCTCTTGGAGAAATGGAGATATTATTAACTGTAGTATTTTGTTTACTGTTGTAGACTGTGCTGTTGTTACACATCAAATGTTTTTACATGTGAAATTTTGGGCAGGATACTTAAATCTCTGAATTTTATTTACTTTATCTTTTTTTTAAATACCTATTTTTTTAAGATTTTATTTATTTATTTGACAGACAGAGATCACAAGTAGGCAGAGAGGCAGGCAGAGAGGAAGGAGAAAGCAGGCTCCCCGCAGAGCAGAGAGCCCGATGTGGGGCTCGATCCCAGGACCCTGGGATCATGACCCGAGCCAAAGGCAGAGGTTTTAACCCACTGAGCCACCCAGGTGCCGCTACTTTCTTTATCTTGAAAATGAAAATCATACTTCACTTACAGAACTGATATCTATTAGCAATAATGACTATAAAGTATCTGATACTCAATAATTGGCAGTATTAGTGATGACTGCCATTATCATAATTCACCTTTTAAAGTTCATTCTATCCCCAAAGCATTATTTTCTAAGACAGTTAAAATTATCTCCTAGTATCAATTCTTTTTTAACATGATGATTTATTATGTGGGCTTAAAAATATTTGTACTTGTTTTTAACTTACTTGTTTTTAAGTTACTTTAATTTATAATGTTTATTTTTCTCTCCCCATTGTTCATTTCCAATCATACATTGTACAGTTTGAATGTCATGTCTGGCACGTCCATAATATCCACTTTAACACTGACAGACCAGTGCACAGAGACCTGAAGAGAGACCCTTAACATTCTATGCATCCCCCTTCATAGATGCATTGTTGAATTTTTGGACTAATACATACAGTTGTTTTTTTGTTCGTTTGTTTGTTTGTTTGTTTTGTTTTTAATTCCAATTTCCACAAATGTTTTTCTTCTTTTATGTGACATTTACTGACTGCCTTAAACATGTCAGGCAATATGCTAACCACTGGGAATACAAAGGTGAAGCTAACATCCTTGCTCAAATTATTTCATTAACCAGTGGAAGGTATACCCACATGAAACACAGCATTACAGTACAAAGTAATTTTATTATATTTTTTGAGAATCTCTTTGATCACCTAGTTTTCTTTCTACTTTTAATTCTTCTTTTTTTAAAGATTTTATTTATTTATTTGACAGATAGAAATCACAAGTAGGCAGAGAGGCAGGCAGAGAGAGAGGAGGAAGCAGGCTCCCTGCTGAGCAGAGAGCCTGATGTGGGGCTCAAGCCCAGGACCTTGGGATCATGATCTGAGCCAAAGGCAGAGGTTTAATCCACTGAGCCACCCAGGCGCCCCTACTTTTAATTCTTCTTGAGTCTATCTTTTAACTCATTTTCAAATCTTGTGTTAATTCTTACTTTTTTCTAGGATTATCTCAAAATTAAAAGGAGCCTTAGTTTTCTCCTCCTCTGTTCCACTTTAATTTATAACAAAAATCTTTACCTTTTTTTTCCAGTAGATCATCTTCAAAAATATATATATATACAACTTTTCAAATTAAAAAATGGAGTATAATGCAGAGTCTCATATATGCACAAAATAAACCCATAATTATAATTATTTAGATATGCTTCATTCATCCATATCCTAGATATATAAACAGTTTACCTTTAAATACATTTTCTGTTTTTTCCAATAAAAATGTATTTTCAAAACTCTAATCCATTTCCCATCTAAAAAATTAACAATAGTTAATCATTCCAGTCATATACTCATTAACAAATCCATTCTTTGGATGGATTAATGTACAACAGCCAAGTCATTATGTTCATGAACTTCTGGGTCAAGAAATTGAGCAGTGCTTAGCTAGGTGATTCTTTTGCTCCATGTGATTACTTAGCACTATGCATCCACATTCAGGGAGAGGGGCTATATACCCTAATTCTCAATTGGAAGAGTGTCCAATAAATTTGAGGACATGTTTTGAAACCACACCAGTCTTTAATATTATACAATAGTTCTATATTTCAAATTCTTTCAATTGTCTAAAAAATGCCCTTTGATACTTAGTGTTCAAATCAGGCTGCTTAAGAGATATTATATTTGGTTATTATTTTCTTTAGTATCTTTTAATTTTTAAAAAAAATTGTCTTTTTTATGGTGCTGACTTGTTAACCAAACCTGATCAATTATTTTGTAAAATGACCCACATTACTTCTTTGTGATATCATTTAGTTTTATTGCTCCAACTCTTATATTTCTTATAAATTAGAAGTAAAATCTGAAAGTTTATTAGATTTACTTTCAGCATTTTGTCAGGATGTATACTGTTTCCTGTCAAGACACACTTAATGGGGCGCCTGGGTGGCTCAGTCATTAAGCGGCTGCCTTGGGCTCAGGTCATGATTCCAGGGTCTTGGGATCCAGCCCCATATCGGAATCCTTGCTTGGTGGAAAGCCTACTTCTTCCTCTCCCACCCCCTGCTTTTGTTCCCTCTCTCACTGTGTCTCTCTCTGTCAAATAAATAAATAAATTAAAAAAAAAAAAAAGATACACATAATGTCTGGTTGCCCATTATTAATGGTTAATAAATTACTTCAGGAAGTGAAAATTTGGTCACTCCATTGCAAATTCATGAGTTTTTGTTTCTTTTTCATCTTGAAATCAATAAATTACACTTAGTGTGATGATTTTACTCTTTAGGAATAAATACACCTATCAACCTCTCACAAAATGTTTTTTAAATACTTTAATAATTCTTGATACAATCATTACAGTAGTAGTGGTAAAATGATGACTTTCTAATCTATCCTTCATATGTATTAACTGGAATTCATACATAAATAATTTTTTTTCTTTTCAACCAGGGTTGTTTAGTAATTTGAAGTACATTCTCTAGAAAATGTTGATTTTTTTCCTTCTATTACTAATTTTTTAAATAAATTATTGTGGCACTCAATGTCCTTAATAATGATAAAGGAAATTTTTCTTGTTTTGGCTTCCTAGCTTTTTAAGAAACATTTTTAACAACATGAATATAAAATATATTTTTAATATTTTAAATTAATTGTGTTATTTTTTTTCCCTGATCTTTAAATTGCTCCCTCTTTGATAGTAGAATCTTCCTAAGGTTATCAACTGTGACTTTTGGGAATGACCACATTACTTTTTTATAGCTTCCTTGATTTTTAGCATAGCAAAGTATTCTATGTTAATTTTGTACATTTTTCTGCTCTAAACCAGAAACAAGCTATTTTTTTCTAAGTATCCCTAATAACTTTTAGTGAGAATATTTACCATGTTATATGCATATGGGTGCTCAGAGCCTTCGAGTTGATATAGCTCCTAGGCCTTTTCAGCAGACAGAGCTGGGAATTTTTTTTTAAGCAAAAATACTATGAATTTGGGTGCCTGGGTGGCTCAGTGGGTTAAGCCTCTGCCTTCGGCTCAGGTCATGGTCTCAGGGTCTTGGGATGGAGGCCCGCATTGTGCTCTCTGCTCAGTGGGGAGCCTGCTTCCTCCTCTCTCTCTGCCTGCCTCTCTGCCTACTTGTGATCTCTCTCTCTGTCAAATAAATAAATAAAATCTTTTTAAAAAATTACTATGAATTTATACTTAACATCAAATTTAATATTATATAATTTTTAACTTTTTGAAATTTTATATTTGTCTCTCTCCTCTCTTACACTGAAAATTCTAAAATGATTGACTTTTCATTTGCTTCATTTTATAATATACATAAAACAAATTTTAAATAACCATACTGATATTCTAACTAGACCAATGCAAGTGAATAAAGTTAAAGTACTTTAGGTTTTCTTTGTGTGTAAACATCTCCTTTAAGGAAATATAGCCGAAATATTACGTTCTGAATCATATTGAAATGATTTGTTTGGTCTGTGTGATTATATCACTGGCATAATATGTCCATTTTTTTTAAGTTCATCTTCAATTTTTCAGACCTGCATTTTTATGTACATTTATTTGTAATATATACTAAGTTTGCATATTTTAAGTCAGAATTAATAACAATACTCACTCAGAAAACCTTTTTTTCATCACAATTCCCTCCCTCTGTTCTCTGCCTCCCTGTATAAATCAGCTTTTTTTTTTTTTTTCAGTTTTGTTTTGACTTTTCAGTATTTTGTTTGTTTGGTTTGGTTTTACCTTTTTCTTTTTACAAATACAAACACAAGTGTTATATTATATGCAATATTTTCCTTGTTTTTCCCCTTATAGACCTAGGATAAAGTTGTAAATTTATTCTTTCAGGAAATCTTTGTTAAAAAATTCAAAGTTATTCACTTTCTAGAGAAACAAAATACACAAATGAATAATTAATATAATTATGAATTTAATAGTAAGTTAAAGACAGAAGTTACTTGATGTTGTAACTGAGAATAATGGATAGTGGGATACTTAAATAGAATGTTCTAGGGAAGTATCCAGAGTGATGTGACATTAATCTTGTAAGCTGAAGGAGGAGAAGAATCCATTTGTGTAAGAGTCAAAGAGGGGCGCCTGAGTGGCTCAGTGGGTTAAGTCTCTGCCTTCAACTCGGGCCATGATCTCAGGGTCCTGGGATTGAGCCCCGCATCGGGCTCTCTGCTCAGCGGGGAGCCTGCTTCTCCCTCTCTCTCTGCCTGCTTGTGATCTCTCTCTCCATCAAATAAATAAATAAAATCTTAAAAAAAAAAAAAAAAGAGTCAGAGAAGAGGATGAGTGTGGCACATTCTAGAAACTCAAACCAGATCAGGGAATATGGAAATTAGTAGCAAAGAAAAAATGTTTAAATTGGAGATTGGAAAAATATAAAGAGAACTAGTATGCCAATAAAATGAACTTTTATTTAAAATACAATAGAAACCCACAGAATGATGAGGGCAGAGAAGTGACATGCTCTCATTGACATTTTAAAATGATCACATTGTGGGTGTCTGGGTTGGTTAAGCATCCAAATCTTGGTTTCAGCTCAAGTCCTGTTCTCAGGGTCCTGAGATCAAGTGCTGCATCAGGCTCCATGCTCAGCATGGAGTCTACTTCTCTCTCCCTCTTCCTCTCCCTCCCCCTCCACCCCTCCTTCTGCTCATGCATGCTCTCTCTCTCTCAAATAAATACGTAAAATCTCTTATACAAATAATCATTATGCTATTGGGAGTATGTATGAGAGGAAAGCAAAAATTAAAACTACCTTCTAGTATTACCTGCTTCACACCCTTTTACCTATGACTTGCTAATTTCTGTATTTTTCCTAGCTAGTTTGATTTGCCAGCATGGTGCTAAAGAAGCACATTTGTCCTCTGAATGCTTCAATCTCTTTGAAATCTTTTCTGATATAAAGGCAAAGTCGATCTCTCCTTTGATGTGTTTCTATGCTATTTACCGTTTTACAGCATCTACACTTTCCTTTTGTATTATGTGTATTATGTGTTTATGTGTTTATGTAGTAGTTTTCCTATGAATCCATATCTGAGGGGATAGTATAGTATTATCTTTGAATCCACAATTGCAAATAGATGCATAGCACATCTGGAAGTTTTTTAAAATAAATAAATGGAGATATTAAAATAAATCTTCACAGACGTTCAGGTTTCTTTAAGTACATTATTTTAAAAAAATTATATTTCCATAAAAATATTTAGTGGGAGGTAATTCAGTTATTTTGGATGTTATACCCTATTATTTCACCAAATTCTAATTAACTTTCATATTTTTATCAATCCACCTTCATGAAATCATTGTGAAAACCATCATCCCTTTGGGTTCTATAACATTTTTTAGAATGATTTTTATTTCCAGTTTGCCTTACTAGTGAAGTTACTAGTGTGTGAGAATGTGTGTATCATATTCCCTACTAGTAAGTAAACTCCCTGAAGATAAGAACTGTTTCTCTTTTATACTATTATATGCATGATAATGAGTCTGTTCTTCTCTTTAGTCCTTATCACTTTCCTATTTTCTCCTATTCTGTCCATATTAAGTGAACTAACCCTATTATCTGGTCAAGGTAGCCTTAGTCTTAGCCTGAATGAACTTTTGACATTTTTTCCCCCTACTTTTAGGCATCAGACCTCATTTTTCTTAGAGCATTTACTTGATAAAACTTTTGATTTTAAATTCAACTATGTCCCTTTAAGATGTAAACAATTTCTCAGCCTCCTGCCAATTTTAAAACCCAGAAATGTCTTTCTCAAAGACCTTGGAAGCCATCTTTAAAATGTAATCATGAAGAAAGATTTCACTCCTATCTCCTCTTCTCTGTGGGAGGGTAGGAGCCTAATGTTAGCAAACATAGCATAGCTTAATTGCATTGATCAATATCCTCTTAAAATCCTCCAGTACTTTATGCTGGCTAACCAAACATAATAAAAGCAAAATTAAATGAAATTACGTTAAAAAAATCATTGATGAAGCAGTAAAATTTATCTATTAAAAAAAAAAAATTCCTCCAGTACTCTTCTACTAGATCACATCAATGATTAAACCCTCCTGTCTTTTGTTTCAGAAGAGTTGAGTTCCGGTTCTCTCTCCTATTGCAGTAGTCTTGAATAAAGTCTTCTTTGCCTATGTATCTCTGATGCAATTATTCTTTGACATATTCATCTTTTAATTGTTCACTTGAACATGATCGTCTTCCTCTGCATGGATAATTCTGGAATAGGCAGACATAGTAAAGGACAAAATTGAGACAAGTGCAGAAACTAAGTCTCCTATTCTTTCTTTAGTTTATCAGTTTACGTGATCAAGCAGCTTTTGAATAATTTATGCCTATACCATGTGTTTAATGGTTCCTTTTTCTCTTCCACTTATGCTTTTGACACTTTTACTGAAGTTTACATGTTCACCAGGTTTTGCCAAAAAAATTGTTCTATACAATGGGTAGAATGGTGTTTCTTTCCTCTTATACTTGTCTACTTAACACCTTGAATTTGAGTTATCTACTGTAAAGTAGAAATTTCTAGCAGCCAAATGGACTTCTGGATATACCACACACTTCTTTTATATAAAGTTAAGATGGAGATGGCAGGGTTTATATCTTTATTTAGTAAATAACTATTCAGTAAAGTTAACCTAAGTAAATGATTTGGCCAAAGTAGAGCTAAGATTAGCCTTGTGTGTTTCATTCTATGTCTTTAAACCATAGTAATTCACTGTACCTTCTGACAGAGACACCATTGACAACAGAGCTCCCTACAGTCTAACATTATTTTGGGAGAAAATTTGTTCAAACTTCCTTCAGGAAAAACAAATTTCTAGAGCTAAAAACACTATAATGACATTGATGCAAAAGACTGATTTTTTAAAAATTCTAATGTATTTTCTTTAAAATACTGAAAATCAGGATACATTTGAAATGGATCTATCACTTACTTAATCCTTAATAAAGACTAATAATAACACAGTGTAAGTAAGAAAAATAACACAAAATTGCCCAAAAACTGCAGGGTGTCTCTGTTGTTCTTGCTTTGTTTTTGATTGCTAACAGAATAGAAGCAAACAGATGCAGATTTGAGCACCAGAACAGTGTCCAACCATAGCAACAGGAAATAAATAAATACTGCCCCCCACACACAAACAGGCTGGAAGCTATTTTAATAATAAATAATATGTTAAAGAAATAATGAAAGAATATACTGCAACTATGTATTATTGAATGTAAATTGCTGTATAAGATTGGAGTAAGAGAACAGTGGGTCTTCAAAATTAAAATATCCTTTTTTAAAAATTACCTCTTTAGGTCATCCTACCTACTTAGATATTCTTGCTATATGATGAACTTGTCAAATCAAGTGCTTTCCTCATCTCTGAAAAAACTATATACACATACGTATGTGTGTGTGTGTATATATATATATAGAGAGAGAGAATATATATACAGTTTATATATAATATATAATAGGCAATTCATATATAGACATAATAGATGAGATTATTTTTAGGCTATTACTATTCCTTTTACCACCTGCATGGGAGCAAGAGCATACTCCTTTCCACTGGTGCCATTTTTGACTAGGTAAGCTTTTTGGTCTCATGGTCAGTGAACTGTGATTCTCTTCCCTAGATTTTAGACTCGGTCATATCACATGCTTTAGCCAATGAAATATTAACTCATGTGACACAAGCAAAGACTAAAAGCATGCATACATGGTGAAGTACTCATTTTTGTATTTCTGGTATTATCATGGGCATAAAATGTCTTGGATGACCTGCTCATTCAGGAAGGATAAGAAATAGGTGAAACATATCTGGATCCAACATATAGCTTAGACTCATACCCACATCAACCCAGCCTAGATTAATTGAACTTCAACCAATCCACAGGTGCCTTAAATAGAGTAAATGACAATTGTTTAAAGCTGTTAAATTTGGGGTCTGTTTATATGCAACTAATTAATACAAAAATGTACAAAAATCAAATGCTATAATGAAGAGTAGTTTCTCCTTACTACTCCATTTTCTAATTATCCAAGTCCTTGCTCAGAAAGTAAATACTACTACCAATTATTTACATATCCTTTAGATATCCTATGCATATGTAAGTAATAATGTGCTTTTGTAGACACATATTTCAAAAAAATCCATTTTTACATAAACTGATCTATACCTTGACTTTTTAAATTTAATAAACTTTTAGGATTTCATAAATAATAATGGGTTTCCATTTATAGAGTACCTAATAGGTGCCAAGATATTTTTATGGATTATTTACTTAATATTATTAATATTTTTATGAAATTGCTTTTTTTACCTTGATTTTAGTTTAACAAAATGAGGTTCAAGAAGATTTTTATATTTTTCAAGTTTACTCGATAAATGACAGAACCAAGAATGGAACCTGATCTAGCAGATCTCAAATCCTTTCATTTAATCGCATATACAGTAATTCTATAACTAAGCACAAAATGAAAAGATAAAGATTCTTAAATGAAACATAAAGATCCTTCCATTTTTTTCTTCATATAGAAGGTAGATTATTTAGGTGTCCTGCTTTTTGGTATATGAAGTAACATGACCCTATGTGTGTCAATATGATGGGATAGAGTGTGTTTATAGAGAATGACTTTTCTCTATTTAAAATTGTTTTTTATGGGGCTGAAGGAAGAACCCCAACTCCCCCCACTTTTTTTTTTTGCCACTGCACTCACATAATTCACCAAATATCTTTGTATAAAATGTTGGTTTAGTGATATATGTATTTAAAATCAAACACAAAGGCACATACACACACAAATTTACAATCTCAGGTGTTTCAGAGTCTAAAATAGAGTTATATATAAAAAATAAAAATACAATATTTACACTCAAAACTTTCACAGCAGAAAACATAAAAATATTGCGGGTACTGGTCAAGACAATAGGAGTCTTCCTTTCTTATAAAATAAAGAACTTTAAAATTTTTTTCTAAATCTTTTTATTTTCCAAATAAACAACTTCCGTTTGCTTTCAAATTTTAATTATTGCCAAGTCACATTAACTGGGAGAAGATTTAGACTCAAGCACGTTTACATGATCTTTGAATAAATAATTAACAAAACAGAAGATAAGCTAACAAACACCAAGCCTAGATATAATGTGCCAACACTGTGGGATAAAATGATATTTAAAAACAATACAGTTTAGAGGTGTTCTAAAATACATTTGAATGTATTAGGCTAACTAAACTTAGAACACAATTAAAAATCTGTCTAAATCTACTTCCCCCAGAGAGGAGCTTTTATAATAACTGCTTAATTACATACATGTTCACAACTTACTAATATTATTAAATATAAAGAAACAGCATATTGTTTTTAACACTTAAAAAAGTGCTCTTTTTATAAGAGCATATTTCCACTTTTAAGATCAATCAATAGTTGTTGATATTTTTTAATATACAGTGTAATATTAGTTTCAGGTATAGGACACTTAAAAGTTTTAAAAATACATGAAACAATGGATAGGAAATTTTTCTAAGAAGTAAAAATTGGACAATTACATATTAAATTCATTAGAGTTTCACATAATTATGGGGTTTATTTATGATTTAAAGCTGATATCAAATCATCCTTTTTAGGAAAACAGTGTAGAGAGTTCATAAAAAATTAAAAGTGTAATTCAGTAATTTCATGCTTGGCTATATATCAAAAGGAAATGAAATCACTATCTTGAAAAGCTATCTGCATTCCTATGTTCACTGAAGCATAATTTTCAATTGTCAAGGTATAGAAAGAAGTTAAGTGTCCATCAGTGGGTGAATAAAGAAAATGTGGTGTATGTATATGATGAAATATTATTCAGCCATAAAGAAGAAGGAAATTCTGGGATGCCGGGATGGCTTAGTCAGTTAAGTGTCTGCCTTTAGCTCAGATCATGATCCCAGAGTCTGGGATCAAGTCCGGCATTGGGCTCCTTGCTCAGCAGGGGAGCCTGCTTCTCCGTCTGCTTGCTGGTCCCTCTCTATCCCTGGCAAATAAATAAATTTTTTTAAATAAAATCTTAAAAAGAAAAAAAAGAAGGAAATTCTGCCACTTGCAACAACATGGATGAATCTGCTTAAGAGGACCTTACACTAAGTGAAATAAATTACTGTACGATCTCACTTATATGTGGACTCTAAAACACACAAAAAGCATAGAAACAGAAGATAGATTAACGATTACCAGGGGTAGAGAATGGGGGAAATGAAGGAAATGGCTGAAGACAGTCAAAGCACACAAACTGCAGTTAAAAGATGAATAAATGCTGGAGATGCAATGTACAACATAGTGGTTATAGTTAATCAGAACTCTATTGTATATTTGAAAGTTACTAGAAGAGTAGAATTTTAAAGTTCTCACACACACAAAAAAAGTTGTAACTATGTGAGGTGATAGATGTGTTAACTAAGCTTATTGTGGAAATCATTTTGCAATGTATGCATATGTAGAAACACCACATTGTAGAACTTATACTTACACAACATTATGTTGGTTACATTTCTCAATAAAGCTGGAAAAGATTTTCTTTCTTGGATTTCATCTCTGAGACATAGCAGGGTGGGTAGTTTATTTTGTTCAAACCAATAAACTAAAGTTGAGTATATACTATATGTTAGGTTTAGGGAAATTTAAATGTTAAAAAAATTAACATGAGGCAAAGGAAGCAACATTTAAAAAATGAACCGTTGGGCACCTGGGTGGCTCGTGGATGAAAGCCTCTGCCTTTGGCTCAGGTCATGATCCCAGAGTCCTGGGATTGAGCCCTGCATTGGGCTTTCTGCTTAGCAGGGAGCCTGTTTCCCTTCCTCTCTCTCTCCCTGCCTCTGCCTACTTGTGAACTCTGTCTGTCAAATAAATATTTTTTTAATAAAAAATAAAAAATGGACCCTAACATATGTAATCTAAATGTAAGCTGAAGCAATCCTGCTGTGAAGATGGATAAAATGTCTGAAAGATCTATGCCACTAATTATGAAAATTTTAAACCTTTTTCCAGTATTTTATAAATTTGCAGCTAACTTAGGTTCTCATTGACACCAATGCCTCAGAGTTCACTCTCCTAAATTTTTACTTTATAGACTGGTTTACCTTCATTAATGTGTGCTTTCTTTTCATGTCATATTAACCTAGATAAGACAATTAGTCACTTCTCCTTATTTGCATACTTTAATGCATTGCCTGTTCGCTTGCATACCTGAAATTCATGTATACAGACTATTTGATTGAATTTTATTGGAGACAAAGGGACTGATATCATGCTGAAGCAAACTTAATTGGAAATCTAGACATAGAATTCAGTCAATCTCTCTCTTCTTAGAGCAAACCGTCAGACATTGCATCTTAGTCCAAATTTACCACCCCCTCAAATGATACAACTTTATTTAATTGTAACAATATTTTAGTTATTTGATGTTCTCCAACTCCTGGTAATAATTTTTTCCCAAGAGAACTGATATCATTTTTAAGTGGCAAAGAAGAAAATGTCATTAGGGAGTACCAACCAAAAGTGTTAATTAGCATTACATCCTATCATGATAAATTCATTTCTTTCACTATTTGTACGAAATCAAGAAGAAATTATGAATTTGTGGTTATTATGTCTTTAACATTTTCTACCATTAGCTGGTACCCCTAGAAATGAAAGAAAAAAAAGAAACCTCAGAAAAGGGCACCCAAAGACAAAGGAATCTATTAAAAACTGATTTTTTTTAATTTTTTTTATTTGAGTTTCTTTCCATTTGAGGCAACAAAAACTTTGTTCTCAAATGAAAGTATTTTACTTAAAAGTGAGTCAATTTACAAACTGTTAGTTAAATAACAATATAGGATTATGAGTCCATATTAGAAATTGTAAAGGTTCATGAAATATTAACTTTTGGGGACTACTTGAATGAACAAGGACAGTTTGCTTTTTTTAGAGAAATTCTGTATCCAACTGCTAAGTTAATTTTTCATCCAGGTACACTTACATGATGTGATTTAAAACAAGGTTTGCTTTGGGGTTTTAAAAAACCAAATGTCAAAAAAAACCACAGTGGAGTACACAGTGGTCATTTGGTAAAAGGAAGTGTGCCATTTCACTAAGAGTGTTAAAACATTTACTTTTGCTAATTCTACAAACCATTCATTGCATCATTCTTTTGAAATGGTATTAGACAACATCATATATGACATCTCCAACAACAGATTGACACAAACAATGAATATTTTATACGGATTTTTAAATGTCAGCTCAATAGAAGTTGGGTGCATATTATTTTTATTTGTGGGGGAAACATTCTTAACACAGCTGTGCTAAGACTAAATTTGAGTGAGGTAAACTAATGAGGTTCAAAGTATAAATATTTGGGCCTATACTTTAACACATGACATAGCATATAAAACCTAGAAATGAATTGTTGATGAATAGATAACCTCAGATATCAGTTGTTTTAATGGGTTGTTTCAGAAACTGGAATTAAAAACTAAATCCTTAGCATTCCGTTGCAGTCATGTTATAGTATTCACTGAAGGGAATATATAAATCTATAATCAATGAAAGGGAGGTGGCTTTGAAAATAAAGAAAGTTAACATGTTTTCTTAACTAAATGGGGATCGTGGTAGTACCACACAGAATCAGTTTCAGGGTCCTACAGAGAAGCTAAAACATTTTAAGAAGCAGGAAAAATACCTGTTCTAGACCTCAACTCATTAAGCCATAAATCATAGGAAAGATATTTGGGGCCTAGACAAGGACTGATAATCATAGTGGATTCTAATAAAATAATGATGATGATGATGATGATGATAAGAAAACACCCTATCTTTGGCTTCTTTGGATTGTCAGACTTAATGAAGCATGTCATGTGATAGGTCTACCAAAGGAAGTCAGATGCAAAATATTTCTTCAAGAATGAGCTGACTTTCTAGATAGAACCATTTAACATTACACAATTAAAAAATTGCCAAAAACAATGATTTAAGTTTTGAAATAGATGAAATTAACTTGAAATCAGGAACATAAAAAGTAGATTTTTACTTGGCAAGTAGGCACTTTTATTTCTTAATGTCCCTAATACTTCCTAGATAACTGTATCTAGACACCATCAAGTAAATCCAACACAGTTTCAGTTGAGTGTGCAAACATATCAAATATTTTTTTGGTTCAACCACAGCTTCAATTCCTTCAGAAGTGCAAATATTTTAAGGTACCTAGGGATGAGGAGCAGTCACTTAGCATGATGAAGATCCTATTGAAAATGAAGAATCAGAGAGTAGAGCTCAGGTTGGTGTCCCCTTGGCTTTATCTGCTGATGTCCTCCTTATCTGTTCTCTTGGCACAGGTCATTCCTTCTGGTAGTTCTGATGGTGGTACATCTGCCTATATTTTTATAGAGAATGGTATTGGGGAAATATAGTTTTACTTGTCTTATCATGACTGAACTGTTTTGTCCTCCCAACTGGATTTCTGATACTTATTTGACCCTTGTTTTTCAAGTTATCAATGAACATGTTGCTCTCTGAATCAGAAATTTGTATATTCTTTTCATGATTCACTAAACCATGAGATTCTTGATGAGCTCAAGGGTCCTTTTGTTTCTAAGTGTTGTGTGCCAGCAGAATTCTTGCTCTAATGTTAGTACTCATGAGAGATCTGAAATAATGGTTAAAGAAAGATTAAGTTGTTTGTAAATTGGACTAAAATATTTTGTGAATGTTAAATCAATCTAACATAAATAAATATAGGAAAATTGATGTGAATTTACTTGAAAATATCTAGATTATCTATGTTAGGATTAGTAGTTCAAAGCATAAAAGTAGATTTAATGCAAAAATAAAATCTACTTTTTAGAAATGTTTTTAAATATCGTACTTATTTTTTTGAGAGACCAAGAGGGGAGGGGAAGAGCAGGAGGAGGGAGAGGGGCTAAAAGAGAGGGAGAAGCAGACTTTCCCTGAGCAGGAAATGGATTCCAGGAACCTGAGAGCATTACCTGAGCTGAAGACAGACAGTTAGCCGACTGAGCCACCCAGGTTCCCCAAAATCTACTTTTTAAAATTCTTAATTTCTTACTAACATCATCTATTAAAACCTTAACATTTATTTTTGGCATAATTTGTAAAGCTGCTGAAGTCAAACTTCAGTCTGAAGATAATACATTGGTGTCTCCTTATCTAAGTTTCCTAAACTTCTTCAGTCAGGGGACACTTAAATTTATCTCATTTTATCTTTCTATTACCAATTTGGTTCTTAACAGTCAAAGAAAGTTAGTCTCTTGTCAGATTTATCATCCTGTATTTCAAAATTGCCTCTTTGTCTTTATTTTTTTAGTTCCTCCTCCTCAATTAAAAAATATATTTGTGATTAATTCAAATGTAAATTTTTACCAGAATGCACTAATATCCAATTTCTTTCAATTCGCATCCAAATTCTTAACTTTTCCTCTCCGAAGTTCCTGGCAAATGATAATCCTGGGTCTCCAGGTCATAATGAATGGTGGTAGTAGGAATGGCTTGAACAGAATGGTGAAAACTGCACTATAAATTAATAACTGGAGTCTATCATCCAATCACAAGTTGGAATGGTGATTACATTCCTATTGGAGGTGAGGAAATAATTGTGTTGAGCAGGTAAGGACTAGCAATTTCCTTCATTAATTATGATAATTTTTTTTTCAAAAATATCAAAAGCAAGGATATTGTTTAAAATCAACATAGGATCAAACTAAGGTAGATGGTAATTTTATTCTTAGTAATATAAACTTACATATTGTCCTGGGATGTAAACTCTCTGTGATCCTCCATGTTTCCATTTATAGTTTGACACAAGCAAAATTAAACTCATTCAGAGACATCATATTGACCATAACTATTGTTCATCTATTCTTTTAAATTCTGACAGGATTAAACAGAGTAAGATTTGCAGGCTAAAGGAAGCCTATGAATGTAAGTTTACTTTGTTTTGTTTTCCACTCTCCATTAGATATTTTTTGTTTTGTGAAAGAATTTCATTTCACATTTGAAAGCTAAAATGCATAGTCTTTAAACTGGGTGGGTTCCTTTACTCTAAGAGTAAAAAGGAGTTCATGCAATAGGCTTCAGGGAGACTAAGAGGCTTATTTCTATCTAAACAAGATGTCACACAAAACCTTGTACACTAAGGATGATCTATCTTTGTATCCATGAAATAAGCAACACTATAGGCGAGAATCCAGCTTAAGCTGTGAAGAGGCTAGAAAAGTTTACCCTTTACCTCACATCAGGGACTCTGAGGCCTTTAGAGATCTAACCATAGGTCCTTGCATACTAAGAGATTTCAGGGTTTTTCTAATGGCTAGGAATTAAAGTTTTGATTTGAAACATTTCATTCTCAGCAAAATAGAAGATGTAATCATATAAAATACATTATTAAATTTTCTTGCTACTTAATAAATCACAATGAAAATACCTAGAATATCACATAAATAAACCATTTATTATTCATGATTTATTTTTCCTAAATATTTTAACATCTTAAATGAATTTCAGTAGTTTTGTAATGGAAATAAACTTAGTATTAAGTAAAGAAATATTATGTAGAATATTGTCTCATGTCCATTGGAACAATTTTTTAAAATAGCCAACCTCAAGTCAATAAAACTAATATGGTCCAGTGCTAAGTATCTCAGGTAAGTTAACAAATTTAATCATCAAGGCAAATCCATGAAGTAGGCATTATTATTATAATCTCCATTCTATAGACAGAGAAAATTATAATAGAAATAAATTAATTCAAATTCTAAAATTACCAAGGTGATCTCTACCAAAGACAGGATTTTATGAGCCCATACACTATAGCTTTATCTTTTGAGTTTTTAATGCACTATAGCTTTAAAGTAGCATAGACAAAAATGTGAAATAGTAATTGGAAACATTAGTTGTACTGGATATTACCTGTATATGTAGATCTGGTGCCATGTTTTGTGTACATAGCATGCAATATTTATTGTGTAATAACATATATAATATCTTAGTGTATACCTTCAAGTATGTGGTATGTGTATATATGTGTATGTAGACCTTTGACACGGGAGTTTTACTTTTATAAATAAACTTAGATGAAAATATTTAGCAATTATACATTACATGCAGATATTAATATATTATTATCTACAGGGCCATTATACTGAAGGTAAATTAGAAACCAACTAAATATTCCTCATCAAGAGAAAGTAAGAAAACCTACGGTTATATTTATACTCAGTCTTGAGAATGAAATTTTGGAATAAAATTTAGTAACAATGGGAAATGTTAATTATGCAAAATTAAACAAAATATACTGAAGTCAAATGTTTATAACCAGTATATTCATTTGGTGGTGATTATTTTGACTCTCACTACTTATCAGACATAGAACAAAAGAGATACAATGAAAATCAAGACAAATGAAATCCATGCCCTTATGGACATCTATCTATCTATCACATTATTTTCCCACCTTTATACTTACCTGTCCACCTATATCAGTCAGTTATTACTGTGTAACAAACTACTCTAAAACTTAGTGCCACAAAACAGTTATTCACTATCAGATTCTTGCTCTTTTATCTGGGGATCATTTAGAGTTTAGTTAATCTAAACAGGATTCTTCTGGACAGCTGGAGTCCAGCTTTAGGGGACACTAGAAAGTGACTAAAAATCTGGAGGATGAAGAAATCTATCAATAACTCCAGCAATACTTCATTACCCTGACAGTAATAATTGATCATATATTGCAGTTTTTCCAAAATTCCCTGTGCCTATACAGAGGCACCCACACCAGCTTGTCAAAGTCCCCCCTCTTAGAATTCTATATTCCACCTCCAGCAGTGTCCCTCTTTTGAACCCCTAAGACATTATTACCAAGTGAGTGCTGCCTCTTTTTCAAGTTTTCCATCCATCCTCTGCAGAAGCTCGACCAGAACCAAACTTTGCAGGAGTCTGGGCCCTTAACATTCATGAGATCTTTCCTCCAAACTTCTATTTTTAACAGTCTCAGCATCTTCCTTTTTTATTCTTCAGCCTTAAGAATGGCAAGTGCTTTCCACTGTTGTTATCTCCATGATAAATTGTTTCCTTTGCTTTTTAACTATGAAAGTTGTTTTCAATAATTATTGATATTAATTTCTATTAAATCATCTGTTAAAATGACTATTGTGAATTACATTTACTGACTAAACTCTGATTCACATTCCATTGGTCAAAGCATATCACATCACAAACCAGGCCAAATGTCTGTGGAGTAGGATTATATACTTTTCTTCTGCTAAGGAATTCAAGTTGTTGCATTATAAGCTATCCATTGATCTATTTTCTTCTAGCAAAATTTTTTTCACCTTTTATATGCTGAGAAGAAAATAATTGAAAATATGTTTGTGTATTATGTAAGGAAATAATTCACCATACCCCCCAAATATTTTTTTCCAACTTAAATGCTTTTATTGACAATGTCTTTGAACAATAAGCAAACAATGCTTAAACTTTATCATTCAAATTTACTTTCCACATGTCAAAAGACCTCAAGGTATAAAAAAATAAAATAAAAATATAAATATCTGAGAATCCATCTTAATAAATAAATAAATAACACAATAAAACGTTTTCAAGGAAAACTGTTAATGTCAGAACATTCAGACCACCTCAACAATGCATGATCAGTAACATTACAATGAACATTGATGTTGAAGAAAAACTACAGTACATGGATATAGCTATTTATCTCTAAATACCAGAAAATAAAGTCGTATCTTTTCTTAGTATAATATTGGTCATTGCTAATCAGAATACACTATTACCGGAAACACAGTAGTTATTGTTAAAATCAGCTGCCTTTTTAAAAAAATTAATTAATTAATTTATTTGACAGACAGAGATCACAAGTAAGCAGAGAGGCAGGCAGAGAGAGAGGAAGGGAAGCAGACTTCCCTCTGAGCAGAAGGCCCAATGTGAGGCTCGATTCCAGGACCCTGAGATCATGACCTGAGCGGAAGGCAGAAGCTTTAATTCACTGAACCACCCAGGCGCTCCCCACCGCACTGGTTTTTTTCAGGCATTTTTTTTCCTTTAATTTGTACAAACTCATGATAGTAACAAAAGTTTACATTTATTAAGAGTTACCAAGTGTGGCACTAATATCTAATCCTTATGACAGTCTTATGAAGTAGGGACTGTTACTTATCTTTATTTTTAAGAAAACTGAGTTTGAGAGATTATAATTAGTCCAAAATTACACACTTTTATTTTTTTTAATTCTAACTTTTTAAGATTTTTTTCCAAGTTCCCATATTTTTAAATGTTGTATAGCCAGGATTCAGAAACAATCACCTGTGGGTAGAGCCTGTATATTTACCCACCATAAAACACTACTTCAAAATGAAACTCTACTTCCAGTAGTAGGCACTTGTTTTTTTTTGTTGTTGTTGTTTTGTTTTTTTAAATATTTTATTTATTTGTTTGTCAGAGAGAGAGGGAGAGAGAGAGAGAGAGGGAGAGCAAGTGCACAGGCAGACAGAATGGCAGGCAGAGGCAGAGGGAGAAGCAGGCTCCCTGCCTAGCAAGGAGCCCGATGTGGGACTCGATCCCAGGATGCTGGGATCATGACCTGAGTCAAAGGCAGCTGCTTAGCCAACTGAGCAACCCAGGTGTCCCAGGCACTTGGTTTTAAACATCCATCTAATTCTTCATGTAATTATATGTTTGTGCATATTTAGAAATATTTTTAATAAAAATTACCTGCATTGAAACCATTTGTTTTCCTGTGTACCAGAGAGTACAGAGGGACATGTGATGGCTTATAGTGATGTGTATGTTATATATATATATATTGTGTGTGTGCAGCTAATCATCTTATAATGGCTTCTTTCAGGCGGGTTTGGTTTAAAAGAAACTTTGAAAGTCACATAAATTCCTCAACTTTATAATTTTAGATAATTTTGGAAAGTTTCATATTAGACAATATTTAAAATACAAATATGTTGGAAGTTTCCATGTTTGCTAAGATAATCATGACATAAACACAATTCAAGAAAATCTTGGGAGATGGAATTAAATGAGTTATAAGCCATACTAAGCAGTCTGACCATTGACTCTCTTTTTCTTCACACTGAATTAGATTTTTACTTTTTTTTTTCTTTCTTCCTAAGATTACTATGTCTTGATTATCATTGTGTGTGTGCCTGTGCATTTGTGTGGTATATGTGTATGCTCTGTGTGTGTGTGTTCACCAATGGTTAGCTTTTTGTCATTTTGGAATGTCAGATAAAAGGGAAATGACAGTAGCAGACAAACTATTATATGTGTACCAGAAAGTACACAGGAACTGGCATTGACTTATTCACTGAATCCTCACAGTGAGCGACATAAATCAAAACTCCCCATGACAGTAGAGAAAGGCCAGTAAGTTTTGGTAGAAAAATGATATAGGTATGGTTTTCAGAGAAAAAGAGGAGCTTCTTTCCTTGCTGCCATCTACAGTAACTGCAAGGAGCTTGCAAGTCTGATGTTCCATGATGGGAGTTTCTAATTTAAAGGAATCTTTTACAGTGCTAATAGAGCTGCTGTTGAGAATTGAATACCTAAAATGAACTGATGAGCAGATTGGTTTACATACACTTCTTTGGGTAGTAATAAGATGTGACATAATTTTTACTCTAATAAATGACTGCTGTTCCTAAGAATACATAGATTTTTTTTTTAAAAAAGGGAAATAATAATGAAGTCTGTTTCTTGCCAAAAATGTAGTATTTGCCTATCAATTAGTGCAAATAGAACTTATTTTGCGCATTTATTATGCAGAACATGTGTATAAAGTGTTATGGAGGATATAGTTATAGATATGTTCTTCCCCTTATGGTAAAAAAAAATTAAAAAAAAATATTTGCATCAAGCTGTATAGAGTAGATTAGAATTCTAAGCAAGCATAAAATACTATAAAAATTCAGAACATAGGAAAATTATATTTATTGGGTTATAATTCTGTATAAAGATTTTCTGTCTTTATTTGGGCAACAGAAGCAAATAGAAATAGTGTAATTGTGTCTGACAGGGTATCATAACATCGCAAGTCTTTAGTCAGTCCAACCAACCTTATACACAGGTAATTGCAGTATTATGGACCTCAGTATTCATTTCAAAAACACATACTTACAGCGTTATTAGGTAACTCACACCTATTCCAAGTTATTCTTCTATAACATCTAATAATAAAGAACACTAAGTAATATATTTAGAGGTAAATTGCATTAACAATTTTTTGGAAAGCTTTAATGGGTTAAAATTCATTCTGTTTTATCTAATTCTGAAATGCCTATGAATTCACCTGGAAATTTTATAGGAATTTTGGTATCATTCTATTTACTCAAAAAGAACTCTCATCCCCTAAAATAATTTTGGTTCCAAACTGGCTTCCTGCCATAGGTTTGAGTGGGTCCATGTGCCCAAAACCACTGCTTGGTCAGTCTGGTTATGGTATTTTTCTCACATAACAATCTACACCACTGCTAACTTTCTACCTAAACTAACTACTAAATGAATGAAGGAAAAGATACGTTAAAAAATTATATTTTGCCTACTTCAGCCCATGTCCTATTATTTTGGAATTAAAACCTAAAATACTTGGTTATAAGAGTGGGTCTGAAAGCAATGTCATACCTCATGATTCTCTTTTACTGTAACCATAGCTTATTGTTTCAAATGAGACCATTTGATCCAAGGGAAATTATTTAATTTCTATTTAACAACCAATACAGATGTCCCTTTTGGGAAGTTGAACTAAATAATACTAACACATTGAGTTAATAAATTGGTGCTAAGATCTCAGTAGTAATATAACATCACAGTAAAAGTCAGAGTTTCTTTAGCCAAAACTCTCACAATTGTACTAGATAGCACTTTTCCTGAAGCTTATTTACAGTAAATATCACTTCCTTCTTTTTTTTTTTTTGTTTTAATCAGTGGCCTGAAAACAAATTTATCCCAGTAAAAATAATCAACAATAATCAAAGGTGAAAAAATATTTTCACCTGTGAAATTAGATCATTTTAATTTATAATTTCTATGCTCCTTAGCAGATACAAATATTGAATGAATTGGGGTTGAAATATCAAAAGCAGTTAGAATTACTGATATCCCTTAAAATATGTAATTTTACACACATACATACAATTTTATATGTGTGTATTTTTAATTATTATATGCTATCTGATTTTCTTGGATCTTAATGAAATAATAATTTATCCTCCCTAGTGGAATATGGGCTACAGGTAGTCCCTGAAATGCCACAGCAAAAACTACAATAGTTGGCAGTAGCTTAGAATAAAGTACCTATCGGAGATAATGATTTAAATCATTAAATAATTGCTGTGCTATATTTCTGTTGTAGGAATGATGGCTATATGTACACTAAGTTCTTCTAACTGCACAAAAGAATTAACAACAAAATGACAAGTTCGGACCTTCAATTAGTCAGTTCATAGCACAGTTAAAGAATATACTTCTGTGCTTTCTCCAAACACATATTTTATCTCTAATAATAAAGGAGCCAATGTTTCTGAACCTGGATCCAAAGTTTGATTCTGAAGACAGAAGTACAAACAAATTGAATCCAGATCCTTTCAAGGTCTTATGTTGATTGGGAAATAGCAATATCCTGAAGATTATACTAGAGACATTTGAGAGGATTTAGACGACTCTGATGCATTGAATGTCCAAATCTTACTGATCCTTTCTTACCATTTCCTTTTCTTCTGTGTAAGGAGACTATGTTCTTTTCATTTTAGAGTATGTACTGTCTTCACCTGAAACAATCACTGTTCTTCATAATACCCATTTTATTAACTATCATTATTTCCAGAACTATTATTAGAGAGTCCGAAGTCTGAACTTGGAGGAGATAATATTTGCAACAAAAGAAGAGCAAGGTTTAAAAAAAAATAATAGCAAGGTTTCAATATTTTATATCAGGAAAAATAAGAACAATATATATAGGTATTACATCCTAAGGTCAGAAAACAGTCAAGAAGGAAAATTAATTTAAAGTGGGCTGAATTTAACAATATAGACACACTTACTAAACATTCTGGATTTAATGTGTTAGTTGGCCGATGGTGCTTGGATGGATAATCAAAACCTAATCTAAATGACGTCTATTTTAAATAAATCTGGACTGCTTTGACTATCTTGATATAATGTCCTTACATAAATGCTGAACCGAAGAGATATAAGGATGTTGTAAGGGATGTACCTTTGATAATGTCTCTTGGGAGGTCTTCACAGGACATTCTTAGATTCATGCCACCAAAATATTGAATATTTATTTGTGAGGGAAGCACCAGTGTTCTTGAAGAATTCTGAATTAGATGTCTTCTTCAGGCAGGGGCTAACAAAAAGAACGAGCTTCTTGACAGTAATGGTAATGTCAGTATTCCAGATTAAGAGATCCTAAAGCATAGCCTTAAATACTGATTTAAGAGTCAATGTGGTCCCTGAAATGGGCAGTAAAGCTGGTACAATAATAATAGTAGATTTCATTTTAGGTATCTCTGGTAGTAGCAAATTGATCATGGACATTCTATTAGTGAAATAAATGGACATCATACTAGAGTGTTAACGTGATATTTTAAAATCAAAACCAGCCAGAAAAGATACCACCTGGAGACCTAAGTTGAACTATCATTTTAAAAAAAGAAGGCTTTCATCATATTGAAGGGGGAAGATCTTTAGTCATAGATCTAGGTTTTTTAAAATAGGCTGAATCCCTATGTAAAATACCCTGTAACAGAGACATAAGTTTACATTATAACTCACATCTTTCTAGTTTTTAGCAAAAAAAAAAAAAGTTCCATTTGGCCTATAATCTGGTAACTCCAACAGTGCATGAAATTTCTATACAAATATTTACAAATGGTAGATTTGCTTCTTGGATAGACCCTTTAAAAATGATATAATGTCCCTCTGGATCTCTTAATACAATCTTTTGTTTAAATTCTAAGTTTTCTGATATAAAAATTGCTACCTCATCTTTCTTTTGGGGTCCATTGGCATGAAAAATGCTTCTCCCTCCCCTCACTTTCAGTCTGATGGTGGCTTTAGGTTCAAAATGAGTCTCTTGTAGACAGCATATGGATGGGTCCTGTCTTTGCAACCTGTGAAACATGCAACCATGTGCTGTTTCATGGGAGCATTTAGGCCATTCACTTTGAGAGTAACTACTGAAAGACATGTATTTATTTCCATCCTATTATCTGTACACTCCTTGTTTCTATGTATTGTCTCTGTAAATTTCTGGTCTATATTACTCTTGGAGTTTTTCTTCTTTTATAGAATGCCCCTTAGTATTCCTTGCAGGGCTGGCCTAGTGGTCACATATTCTTTTAATTTCTGCTGGTCCTGGAGACTCTTTTTTTTTTTAATATTTTATTTATTTATTTGAGAGAGAGACAGTGAGAGAGAGCATGAGTGAGGAGAAGGTCAGAGAGAGAAGCAGACTCCCCATGGAGCTGGGAGCCCGATGCGGGACTCGATCCCAGGAATCCAGGATCATGACCTGAGCCGAAGGCAGTCGTCCAACCAACTGAGCCACCCAGGCGTCCCAAGTCCTGGAGACTCTTTATCTCTCCATCTATTCTGAATGAGAGCCTATTGTATTCTTGGCTGCATGTTCTTCTCATTTAGTACGCTGAATGTGTCTTGCCAAACATTTCTGGCTTGCCAGGTCTCTGTGGACAGGTCTGAAGTTATTCTGATATTCCTCCCTCCATACTAAAAAATCTTTTCCTTCTGGCTGATCTCAAAATGGCTTCCTTGGTTCTGAGATTTGTGAGTTCTATTATGATATGCCAGGGTGTTGGGCTGTTCTCCTTGATCTTGGGAGGGGTCTTCTCTGCCTCTTGGACATGAATGCTTGCTTCCTTCCCCAGATTAGGGAAGTTCTCAGCTATGATTAGCTCAAATATACCCTCTAGTCCTCTCTCTCTTCACCGCCTTAGGGATCCCAATAATTCTGACATTGCAACATTTCATGGCAGAAATGGACCTTCAAATCTATGGTCACCTGAACTTGACAAATCAGGAAAAAAATATTCAGTGGAAAAAAGATAGTCTCTTCAATAAATGGTACTGGGAAAATTGGGCAGCTACATATAGAAGAATGAAACTGCACTATTTTCTTACACCATACACAAAGATAAACTCAAAATGGATGAAATACCTCAATGTGAGACAGGAATTCATCACAGTCCTAGAGGAGAACCTAGGCAGTAACATCTTCAACATCAGCCACAGCAACTTCTTTGAAGACACATCTCCAGAGGCAAAGAAAACAAAAGCAAAAATGAACTTTTGGGACTTTGTCAAGATAAAAAGCTTCTGCACAGCAAAGGAAACAGTTAACTAAGTTAGAAAGCAACTCATGGAATGGGAGGTATTTGCAAATGACATTTCAAATAAAGCACTGATATCCAAGATCTATAAGGAATTTCTCAAACTCAATGCTCAAAAAACAAATAACCCATTCAAAAAATGGGCAGATGATATGAATAGATACTTCTCCAAAGAAGACATACAAATGACCAAAAGACACATGAAAAAATGTCCAACATTGCTAACCCTCAGGGAAATACACATCAAAACCACAATGAGATACCACCTTACATCACTTAGAATGGCAAAAACTAACAAAACAGGAAATAGCAAATGTTGGCAAGGATGTAGAGAAAAGGGAACCCTCTCACATTGTTGATGGGAATGCAAGCTGGCACAGCCACTCTGGAAAATAGTGTAGAGTTTTCTCAAGACATTAAAAATAGGGCTACCCAATGACCCAGCAATTGCACTATTGGGTTTTTACTCCAAAGATACAGATGTAGTGAAAAGAAAAGGTACATGCACTCCAATGTTCATAGCAGCAATATCCATTATAGCCAAACTGTGGATGAAGAAGTTGTTCTTCAAAAGATGAATTGATAAAGAAGATGTGGTATTTATATACAATGGAATATTATTTAGCCATCAGAAAGGATGAATAACCACCATTTGCATTGGCATGGGTGTAACTGGAGAGGATTATGGTAAGTGAAATAGGTCAAGCAGAGAAAGACAATTATCATATAGTTTCACTCATATGTGGAACATAAGCAATAGCACAGAGAACCATAGGTGCAGGGAGGGAAATACAAAGGGGGAGAAATCAAAGAGGGAGATGAACCATGAGAGACTATGGGAAACAAACAGGGTTTCAGAGGGGAGGGGTTGGGGGGATGTGGTAACGGGGTGATGGGTATTGAGGAGGGCATAATATGATGAGCACTGTGTGATATACATAACTAATGAATCATTGAACAGTACATGAAGAACTAATGATGTAGGGGTGCCTGGGTGGCTCAGTGGACTGAAGCCTCTGCCTTTGGCTCAGATCATGGTCCCGGAGTAGTGGGATTGAGCCCCATGTCAGGGTATCTGCTTGGTGGGGAGCCTGCTTCCCCCCCTCTCTCTGCCTGCCTCTCTGCCTACTTGTGATCTCTGTCAAATAAATAAATAACATCTTAAAAAAAAAACTAATGATGTACTATAAAGTCATTAACTGAACATAATTTTTTTTTAATTTCTATACAAATAAGGATACTGTTTAGACTCTCTAGTAATTCATGCAAGAAGAAAAAGAGACAAAATTGTAGTTTGTGAGAAAAACCATGACTTTTTTCACCAAATAACAAGTCTCAGTTTTAAAGAGTTTCAATTTTGTAACTAGACCCTCAGTAGAGACTGAAAGAGATTCCTTATCTATAATCATGTGGTCTCGACCATGCAGCATGATTAGCTGTTATCAGATTCATAAACCTCTAGAGTTAGGCTTTTACAGATTCTGATACCATGAATAAATTACATGATCATGTAGTTCAGACTCTCATGGGATCTAATTCTGCTTAATTGTTACCTCTATTTCCATTCTTATCTATAGCCTGTTAAGGAATTCTATAGAATCAATTGACTGGGAGGGGGAAATTATATATATATATATATATATATATATATACACACACACACACACACACACACACACACATATGTATATATGTATATATATATTATATGTAATATATATTATATACACACATGTAAGATTTATTAACTTTTCCTAACAGTTTTTTAAGATTTTATCTATTTATTTGACAAACAGAGATCGCTAGTAGGCAGAGGGACAGGAGGAGAGAGAGGGGAAAGCAGGTTCCCTGCCTAGCAGAGAGCCTGATTCGGGGCTCAATCCCAGAACCCTGGAATTATGACCTGAGCTGAAGACAGAGGCTTTAACCAACTGAGCCATCCAGGTGCCCCATTATTAACTTATTTGAAGGAATTATCTCATGTGATTATGGAGACTAAGAATTCTACAGTTGGCAAATTTGAGATCCAGGAGACTGATGGTGTAGGGCCATATTTTTTTTTAAAACATTTTATTTATTTATATTTCAGAGAGAGGGAGAGCAGCACAAGCAGGGGGAGGGGCAGAGGGAGAAGCAATCTCTTCATTAAGAAAGGAGCCTAATGCAGGACTTGATCCCAGGACTCTAGGATCATGACCTGAGCTGAAGGCAGATGCTCAACTGAAAGATCCACCCAGGTATTCCAGTATAGTTCTGGATTAAGAGCTGGTAAACTGGAGATACAAAAAGAGATGAGATTTCAGTTGCAATCTGAAGACAGGAATATAATGATATTCTTATTACATAGTCACACAAGATGAGTTCTACTTATTCATGGGAGGATCAGTCTTTTTGTTCTATCTCGGCCTTTAATAAATGAGATGAGGTCCACTCACATTGGAAAGACCATTCTACTTTATTAGGTCTATTTATTACAATGGTAATCTTATCTGCAAAAACCCTCAATGGAATATCAAGAATAATGTTTGACAAATATCTTGGTATCCCATGGTTCAGTCAAGTTGACATATAAAATCAATTATTACAGAACTGAATGATAATTGTGTAAAATCCTTTCAGTGGTAGAATTTTAAGCATGACATCTGGTGGTTCACTTTGCATAGAAGAAGAATTGGTTGGAGGTACAGATACACACCTATTCATTGACATTAACAATCAGGGGCACTGACCAATAATTTGTCCAATAGTACTAACCTTAAAAACAGTATAAATAAAAATTAAGGAATATTTTCATTAATATTAATGACAAACTTCTAAGAATTAGCAAAAATATAGATATTTGTTACTTATGCAAATTTTTAAAAATCACAGTGATATATAAGGGACTTGCAATACCTAGGAAGATAAGATTTCTCATTGTATGGATGTCAGTCAGGCTCTTTACCTGTCACCTAGTGTTTACTCGGTAGGCTCACTAACAAACTGATAATGGAAGCTGGTATAGAATTGGAACGAATGTGATACACTACATAAATAAAAGAAAGACAAGAACCATATGATCTTTTCGATAGATGCAGAAAAGGTATTTGACAAAGTACAGCATACTTTCTTGATTAAAACTCCTGTCAGTGTAGGGATAGAGGGTACATACCTCAATATCATAAAAGCCATCTATGAAAAACCCACAGCAAATATCATTCTCAATGGGGAAAAACTGAGAGTTTTTCCCCCAAGGTCAGGAACATGGCAAGGATATCCACTATCACCACTGCTGCTCAACATAGTACTAGAAGTCTTAGCCTCAGCAATGAGACATCAAAAAGAAATAAAAGGCATCTGAATTAGCAAGGAAGTCAAACTCTCATTCTTTGTGGATGATATGATACTTTATGTGGAAAACCCAAAAGACTTCACCCCAAAACTGCTAAAAGTCATACAGGAATTCATTAAAGTGGCAGGATACAAAAATGCACAGAAATCAGTTTCATTTCTATATACCAACAACAAATCAAAAAAAAAAAAAAAAAAGAAAGAAATTAAGAAGTCAATCCCATTTACAATTGCACCCAAAATCATAAGATAAATAAAAACAAACCTAACCAAAGAGGCAAAGAATATGTACTCAGAAAACTATAGAATACTTGTGAAAGAAATTGAGGAAGACACAAAGAAATGGAAAAATGTTTCAAGCTCATGGATTGGGAGAACAAATGTTGTCAAGATGTCTATGCTACCTAGAGCAATTTACACATTCCATGCAATCATTATCAAAATACCACAAACTTTTTTCATAAAACTGGGACAAATAATCCTAAAATTTGTATGGAATGAGAAAAGAGCTTAAATAAACAGAGGAATGTTAAAAAGGAAAACCAGAGCTGGTATCATCACAATTCCAGATTTTGAGTTCTAATACAAAGCTGTAATCATCAAGACAGTATGGTACTGGAACAAACACAGACGCATAGATCAATGGAACAGTATAGAGACCCCAGAAATGGACCCACAACTATGGTCAACTAATCTTCAACAAAGCGGGAAAGAATGTCCAATGGCAAAGACAGTCTCTTCAACAAATGGTGTTGGGAAAATTGGACAACTACATGCAGAAGAATGAAACTGGACCATTTCCTAACACCACACATAAAAATAGAGTCAAAATGGATGAAAGACCTCAATGTGAGCCAGGAATTCAATAAAGTCCTTGAGAAGAACACAGGCAGCAACCTCTTCGACCTCAGCTGTAGTAACTTCTTCCTGGTAACATCGCCAAAGGCAATGGAAGCAAGGGCAAAAATGAATTATTGGAACTTCATCAAGATAAAAAGCTTTTGCACAGCAAAAGAAACAGTCAACAAGATCAAAAGACAACTGACAGAATAGAAGAAGATATTAGCAAATGACATATTAGATAAAGGGCTAGCCTCCAAAATCTATAAAGAACTTATCAAGCTCAACACTAAAGAACAAATAATCCAATCAAGAAAGGGGCAGAGGATATGAACAGACAGTTCTTCAAAGAAGACATCCAAATGGCCAACAGACATATGAAAAAGTGTTCCACATCATTTGGCATCAGGGAAATACAAATGAAAACCACAATGAGATACCATCAGAATGGTTGAAATTAACAAATCAGGAAATGGCAGATGTTGGCAAGGATTTGGAAGAAGGGGAACCCTCCTACAATGTTGGTGGGAATGCAAGCTGGTGTAGCCACTCTGGAAAGCAGTATGGAGATTCCTCAAAAAGTTGAAAATTGAGTGACCCTACAACCCAGTAATTGTACTACTGAATATTTACCCTAAAGATAAATGTAGTGATCCATAGGGGCACCTACACCCCAATGTTTATATCAGCAATGTCCACAATATCCAGACTGGAAAGAGCCCAGAGGTCCATGAATAGATGAATGGATAGAGGATATGGTGTACACACACACACACTGAAATATTATACAGCCATCAAAAAATGAAATCTTGCCATTTGCAGTGATGTGGAAGGAATTAGAGGGTATTATGCTGAAAGAAATAAGTCAATCAGGGAAAGACAATTATCACATGGTCTCACTGATATGCAGAATTTACAAAACAAGGCAGAGGATCATAGGGAAAGAGAGGAAAAAATGAAACAAGATGAAACCAGAAAGGGAGATAAACCATGAGAGACTCTTAATCATAGGAAACAAACTGAGGGTTGATGGAGGGTAGGGGGCTGGAGGGATGGAATAGCTTGGTAATGGGCACTGGGGAAGATAAGTGTTATAATGAGCACTGGGTATTATAATAAGACTGATGAATCACATACCTGTACCCCTGAAACAAATAATCCAATATATGTTAATTAATTAAATTTAAATAAGTAAATATTTTAAACAATAAAATAAATGGATAGAAAAAAAGACCATTAAAAAAATGGCTTATCCTCAAAAGTAAATCTGGGTACCTCAGCTGCTTTATGACCAAATGCTCATAGTGAAGATTATCTAGGAATGCTACATATATGTTCCTGGAGGGAAGAGTGGCAGTAGGTTCTGGTGCTAGTTTAATGAATTTTTACCCTTCGAATCACAGAGTAGCAATACCCCTTTGGTATTGTCACTTACTCTAGATAAGCATTTCCCTTCTGTGTGTCTAATTTTTCTCCCTTCATTCTTATCCAGTGATTTACAGAATACATTGTTTGCTACCATTATTATCTAATACAATATTGCTTCTGACCAAAGCATACACTTGACAACAAAGGAGTGAAGCAATAGACTCATACCTAAAGGAATCATTCATATCACTGGGTACCTCATCACTCATAAGCAGTTGGTCCAATAATATAGCAGAATGACTTACAGAAGATTTCTTGGTGGAATTGGAGAAATGTTTAAAAAATCTTTGGTTTTGCCCTGATGACCACAAATGCTACTTTTTTCTCTCTTAGTCAGAGAACAGATTGGAGACTCAATGGATGAAAGTGAGAATAACCCTTTTCATTATAATCCTTCAGAATACCCTCAAAAATGATTTTGTCTCCCCACCCTGTAATTTGTTGCTTTGATGATTTAGAGATCTTCGTTTCCAAAGGAGCAACACTTTTACAAGGGCACAGTGATCATGTCAATGAACTTGAAATTAAGAGAACTGTTTTACTCTAGTGAGTTCCTAATAAAACAGAACCAATAGGTAAAGGCCAACTCTTTGTGGTTATATTACTAATTATTGATGGTGCAGTAGAATTTCTGCTACACAGTGGAACCAGAGAGGATTATGTTTGTGAACCAATGAATTCTCAAGAGTACAGCAATCAAATACAGGCATGATATTTAAGGAATAATAGTTTGAATCACCTTACTAAGCAGAGTTTCACAAACTTTTGAGGCACTGGGTATAAATGGAACATAGCATGGAAAGTGAAAGAACAAAGTTTTAAATAGCAACTAAATACCATTTGCTAAATGAGAACTAAACAAATAATCATATCATCTTTATTGTTTTCATCTTATCTATTGCTTTTGTTAAAGACTTTCTTTTTTCAGGGCACCTGTCTAGATCAGTTGGTAGAGCATGGGAGGGGGGTTTGTGATTAAACTAGAAAAAGAATGAACATCATCTAATGTAGTATATAGTATAACATTTGATGAGAATTCTGGAAAAAGAGCAAACACATTGTTATGTGTCACATCATGTTAGGCAGTCACATGATCTTGTTGCCATTGTTTGGGAGATAAGCTTGAGTAGAAGACTGTGTACTGGCACTGAGGAACCAAAGAGAAGGATTGTGCTACATTGATTTTTGGTACTCAGAACTATTTGTACCATCTTCTGCGCTCTCTCCTATAGCTTAGAAGCATATATCTAGAAAATGAAATTCCCAGAATGCTTTATGGCAGGGCTTTGGTTTATATTATAATAACACGAGTGACTATTATTAGATCTGAAAGGCAGAAGTGAAACACAGCTCTATTCTTCCTTTTGCAGCAGAAAGCAAAAGCATGGATATGGTGAATGTGAGATTTTTTAAGTGTCTGGTGGCCGTTGTCCTTAAAAATAATTCTCTTTGGTGTTGCAGTCAGCCCAGTGTAACCATCAGCAGTGACTTCCTGTGCCTTTTGAGCTGGATTGGAAATAGCAACTTCATAATTCCCCCAAAGCTAGCAAAAACATGAGACCTATTCATTTCATGCCCTGGCCTTTTACTTCTCACTCCTTCCAAGATTTGTAAGCACTTAGTTTGCTGTGCTAAACTCCATACTGCTTGCAATGTTTTAAGAGGTTTATGTTTTATTTATTTATTTATTTATTTGTCAGAGAGAGAGAGAGAGAGAGAGAGCGAGAGCAAGCACAGGCAGACAGAGTGCAAGGCAGAGTCAGAGGGAGAAGCAGGTTCCCTGTGGAGCAAGGAGCCCGATGTGGGACTCGATCCCAGGACGCTGGGATCATGACCTGAGCCGAAGGCAGCTGCTTAACCAACTGAGCCACCCAGGCGTCCCTAAGAGGTTTATGTTATTCCAATAGAACCATCAGTGATAAAAAAAAAAATTATAATTAAAGTGAATGAAGATTTATAAAGACATACAACATAATACTACATGGACTTCTATGATTATTTAGATATCACTATGCATATGACAAAATAGTTGCTAGTAAATATATAAAGAGGCTCTTAATATCAGTAATCAATTAACATCAATAAATAAAAATACAAACATCTACAGATAAATTATACAAAAGATGTTAAGAAACATACTTAAGAATTATATGCAGCCAATTATCCCCTGCTTATTTTTTCTCTGAAAATCCAACTCAAACAAATATATGCCAAAAACAAACAAACAAACAAAAATCCACAAAAGCCAACAACAAACAATAACAACAAATGGGAATAGACAAAGCATCCATATAATATTACTGTAAGAAAATATGTTTGGTGAGGGGAAATAGCAAGACTTCCCAATAGAAAAATAACACATGGAAGAAAAATGAGACATTGAAGCAGATAAAATTTGAACCCAACATTCCAACATTAATATAAAAATATTAAATATTTAATTATAACTTTTATGAAAAGCAGTAAGAGCACAGAAAAGAAATGGCTAGTAAAGAGGAAGATTTATAGGAAGAAAGGAAACAGAACAGTAGGATACACAGAGAAGTGAAATTAAAAAAAAAAATTAACTAAAGGAAACCAAATTCAAATAATTAGTGAATAACTAGTAAAGAGAAGGCAGGAACCAAATATATGACATATGCAAAGTTGAATTTGTGAAGGAGAAAATCAAAACAATGGAGCACTAATGCTCCATTGGATTTATAAGAAAAAAAATCCATTTGCCTTCTAGGTGAAAAGATTATGTCACTTATAAGAGAAAGGAAATCAGATAGGTAGATTAAAAATGAAAGTCCAGATAATCACTTTGGGTACCATATTCGTTGCCAGAAGATCAACACTTCAAAGAGACTCAATGGAAGAATATATGATACAAGGCTGTTATATCCAGCAAAGTTGTCTTCCAAGAATAAAAGATTTAGGCAAAACAGTATTGAATGTAAGACAGCAGTATATACTTTTCCTATAAGCCTTTCTTGTAGAAAAGCTATAGTTAGCTAAGGAATGATTGGAAAATTTCTGGCAAAGGACTAGTGTTAGAATTTAATAGATTCAAATACAAATTAAAATGATAAAAAACAAAGAAAGAATAAGAATAATAGGATAGAATATAAATCCTGATAATGTCAAATGAATAAATGAAAAAATGAACAGAGAAAATAATTTGGACATTAAAATAATTCTCTTTATTGCCTTACATACAATCATTTGCTGTCAAAGGACATCTTTCAAAATGATAGATTCAGTGACACAAGTATATAGATTTCATAGAAAGGTAAACACAAGGAAGATAATATTAAAACTAAGTGGTGGAACAAAGGAAGGTATGAGGGAGGAAGAGGATGCAAGATATTTGGGGGGTTTTTTTGCTCATAATGAGTAACTACAAAAGAGGGATCTAAGTATTTTATTCAAAAGTCTCATAAAAATAACCACTTAAAAGCTATGTATATATATATACATAGACACAAACATAAGCACATTATATACAAAATCTGACAGAATATATCAGATTAGAGTCAAGAAAGAGGAGAAAGAGGAGAAGGAGGAGAAAAAAAGGTGAAGAAGAGGAAAAAGAAAAGAAAAGAATTCCAAAATTATAATTTATTATACTTGGTCTTCGATGAGTAGTAGGAAACAGTTCAACAGTGCATTCACTCTCTAAGACTTGCAGAGTAGGCTTTCTTTTTTTATAAATACTATTAAATGTAACCCCAGGCAAATATAGTATTTGAATGCAGAATTATAAATGAATACTGAAGGATATGTATCAATGACGATTTTGAGGAATTGAAAATATTTTACCTTAATATTGACTCTCTAGAATTAATTATTTAATAAGTATTTTATTTTTATTATAAAGAATAAGAATTACTGGGTTGGAAAGGGACAGGAAAGGCAATTAGTGTTATGTGATTATTTAAAAAAGAGCAAGCAATAGGGATGTGTGAAGGTATGTTTTTATTTTGATTATGTTAACCTATCTGATTACAGAGTCTGTAATCTTTTCAGTGCTAAAATGCACTGGAATATTAGTTGCTCTATAAAGGCAGGTTTTTTTCCCCCACTTATCTGTCTTGTTTTTATAGTTTGCTACTTTATTCTAGCACCTAACACCATACATCATATGTGGTAGATGTTCATTAATTGTTGAATGAGATACCACTTTGGAGAAGTGTATAAATAGTCCTTTTACTGATTCTTGTTCTCAAAACTAATGGGAAAGAAATCATCAGGTTAAAAACTGTTTGCTCCTGATAGTTTTTTCTATCGAGTGAAAACACTGGCAGTTGTGAAGTCAACACAAGAAAACATTTCATAGACTAAAACATGTAACCAAAATACATAGAAATATATTTTATTCCATAATATATTTATATATTTATAGTAAATTATATTATATTAAATGTATGATATATAAGACACAAATATTTATTAAAATATTAATATGTGAAATATATTATATATTATAATATAATAAAGTTATAATCTATATTTATATACATACAAAAATTAATGCTATGTTGAGTAATATTTCACCTAAAAATTGGAGAAATAGCTGACATTGTGTACATCAAATTGTTATTAGCAATAGCCCAGACCTGGAGAAACCTCCATATTTTTTCTTATTCTTAGGGTTTTTGATATATGTTGCTAAGTTGCCTATTTACCTATTTATGTGCTTATAAGTACCTTACAACATGTATTCTCTGGGTAACTGTAAATTATTGTACATTTTTAAAAAATAATTTTCAGTTACTATAGTTAAGTGAAAGATATCTGGTTAACAGTTGTCTGCAAGTAACATTGGATTTCTTAAATTTAATTATTGACTATTTGTATTTCCTCCTTTGAAAGTTTCTAATTCATAACTCCTTTTTTTTCTATTTATCTATTAGTATTTTTACAATGAACACCTTTTCTCTTTGTTGTTTAAGGATGTCAAGTTTTTCTGTTACTATTATTTGAAAAATTATATTTCCTTACATTTTTGCCTAAATCTTTTGTTTTTAAATTTTGCAATTTTTGACATCCAAAGATCTTGTATTTTTATTTTCTATAAGCCAATCTTTATATATACATATATATAAAATAATTATTATAATTCCTCAAAAAGTAAATCTTTAAATCATATCTAATTTTAATATGTCATGAGACACATATACTGTCTACATTTTTAAATAAGTATTTAATTCCTCCAGCATCATTACTGAAGCAAACTGATCCTCTATCTACAGATGTCAAAGGCTGAATATTTCTTTTAACTTGCATTTCTTTTGGGGCTTTCTTTAGTGTTCTACTGATACATTTTGGGGGGAATATATACTCCATTCCTTTTTTTTTTTTCCAGCATAACAGTATTCATTATTTTTGCACCACACCCAGTGCTCCATGCAATCTCTGCCCTCTATAATATGCATCACCTGGTACCCCGACCTCCTACCTCTCCGCCCCTTCAAAACCCTCAGATTGTTTTTCAGAGTCCATAGTCTCTCATGGTTCCCCTTCCAATTTCCCTTATTTATTTTTATTTTTCTAACTTTAGAAATAAAAGTAATACATTTTTATTTGTTAAATAAATCATATGAGATTCAATGTTTCAAAAATGGTTCAAAATAATTTAAAGGCTGTACATTTAGAATTCCCATGTTCACCCAATGTCATTCATCTTGAGACCACTGTATGATGACTATGGTTTTATTATTATGTTAATTTTTCTTCATACCAATGTAGCAAATAAGAATATATACGTATATGTCTTCCTCTTACAAAAGTTGGCATTCTATAAAGAGGGTTCTTCGGGTAATTTAACATTATATTCTGTATTTTTTCTGTATCTGTGTGTTTAAGCCAGGGTTTATTTAACTTGTTTCTATTTGTGGAAACTTTAGTAGTTCCCAGTCTTCTGTTACAAATGATGTAACAGAGAAACACTATACAAATGGATTTTATTCTTGTGCAGATGTACCTTTACTATAAAGCATGCAAAGTAGTACCAGTATGTCAAAATCTTATTACTTAGTCTAATGTATCTTATGTTTTATAGCCCACAGGTCTCATGGCTTTATTGAAGAAAGTTTGGAGAGCTGGTATTGGTAGGGCAACTCTTCATCCTGAGAAAACCTGGCCTCAGCTGTGTCTAATCAGAGGAAAATACAGCACGGAGATTTTTCTCCTCTTCTTAACTGTCTCTGCTTGCAAATGATACTGGTCACCTCCATCATAATCCATTGACTGGAATCAAGCATATGCCCGCCAGCCCAACATTAAAAAGGTAGAATGAGAAACATATTGATGTACATGGAATATGCAAAATTACTTTCTGTGGCATAGTTAGACCTACTAGAAACAAATAGTCCTTTCTTTATTTCTTCCTGCACATTGAGCCCTGCCAAGCAAAAGTAGGTCTCTATCCAGTAATTGTACCCAATGCTGAGTATTGGGTATTGCAGTGTATTGTTCAAAGGATTGGGATGAAACAGACATAGTCAAAAAGAAGGTATTGGAAAAGATCTAATTATAAAGAGTAACACAAGATGATATTTACTCAGGAGTTGGCAGGATTAAGGGAAGCCTAGAGAATTGTGAAGCACCCTGAGCTTGAAGCAGCAGGAAGCAATTAACACCTACATATCTGAAGGGGTAAAGAAGGGACTGGTTATCAGAATGTTCTTACAAGTACAGTTCTGTAATGCTTGACCAGAAGCTGTGGACACTAGTAGAGAAACGCATGTGTTTAAGAACAAAACAACACCACCAGCAACAACAAATCACCAAAATCCTCTATCCCACAGAGAGAAACACAGAAGGATAAGAAATCTATATGTATCTTTCTCAGCTTACTCACTCTAGTTTTTGACCTGTACATTCCATTGGCTGAACACAACTAGCAGACAGAAGTCAAGAACACCAAGTGGATAAAGTCCATAAAGATCAGCCTCTGCAGAATGGAGAAAGATGGAAAGTAAATGTAGAATGAGCAAATGGGGAATATCCAAGACATCACAAAACCTCAGGTAATGTTACATAGTTTCTTCATGTGTTTAAATGTGATTCCTTTGAGTCCAGAGCTTAATGGCCTGAAAAGACAAGGCATCAGTTAATCATCTCTCCATAAACATATATACAGTTTGTTTATATAAACTCTTATATACAATACATACAGAAAATATATAGTGATATATTGGAGGCAGGATCACCACATTCAAAATGGCAAAAATAGACAAATACATATAGCACTGTCCAAAGAAATATTGAAATTCCTGCTAGAAAGACTTAGTGAAGTTTTTCTATCCTGGGGGAGTTCTACCTGCTCCTCAGCAAAAATGGTGGAAATCATATAAAACAAATCTAATAATTCAGATATTCTGTATAGTGTAAGTTTTTGACATTAAACTTTTTTATTGTTGTAGTATAGGCAGCTGACATAAAGTTTTTGATTGCCAAGGAATTTTTATTAAAAGGCAATCATCTTGAATAAATACATTACCAGCTGCATGACCCAGCCACTACCGAAACAACCAGATAAAAAATTAGGCCAACCCCACCATGAAGTTTCCTTTCTCAAAAAGCCTTGGTTAACTGAGGTAATCGACTGCTTGGGTGACCCTGCTTCTCCATTCCCACTGTTAATTCCTGTTCTTGTGCTTTAAGTTAGCCAAAGACAAGTGAACCCACGAAACCCTAGACACTCCACCTGTGAACTCCAATAAAGACAGAACCCCAAGTTCAGGGTTTCTTTGTCTCTTTCTTTCTCAATCTTCTGTCTCTCTCACCCCCTTCCACTTACCTTGACCTCACTGTGTGCCCTTGGCATGCCATAATACCTCCAGGAACTGTGAGTAATAAATCTTGTTCTTCAAAGTTCCTTAATGGTTTCTTGCTGAAATGTGTTCGTAATCAAAATAAAAATCACTTGAGCCCGTCCAGCCTCAGCATTAGCCCTGTCAGAGATTCATTACAAATCTAGAATAGGCCAAGATACAGAAGCAGAAAGTAGATGGCCAGTTGCTTATGGCTAGGGATCATAGGGAGTTGAAAGCTAAAGGGTAAAGAATTTTTTTTTTAATTTTATTTTTTTAAAGTAGCTTCAGGTTGTGAACAAAATTGAGAGGGAAGTACAGAGATTTTCCCAGTACCCTCTGCCACCACACATACATAGCCTCTCCCCATTATCTACATCACGCACCAGAATAGAACATTTCATAACAAAAGAAACCTACATTAACACATCAGTGACACATCATAATCACCTAAAGTCTATAGTTTACCTTAGGGTTCCCTCTTGGTGTTATACGTTCAATGGGTTTGAATGAATATGTAATGACATATTCATAATTGTAATATCATACATATTATTTTCACTGTACTAAAAATCCACTATGTTCCACCTATTCATTTATCCATATACCCCTCACCCTGCTAATGACAGACCTTTTTATTGTCTCCAGAGTTTTGTCTTTCCCAGAATGTCATGTATCTGGAATCCTATAACCTTCCTATGTTGGTTTCTTTTACTTACTAAAATGTTAATATATATGCTAGTATACTAATATTTAAGGTTCTTCATTGTCTTTTCATGACTTGATAACTCATTTCTTTTGAGTGCTAAACAAATATTTTGGTATTTAGGTATACCACAATTTATCCAGTCTTCAATTGAAGAACATATTGGTTGTTTCCAACTTTTGACAAATTAAACTAAAGCTGCTGTAAACATACATGTACAGGTTTTTATATGGACATGATTCTGTACTTATCTGAGTAAATATCAAGGATATGAAGGCTGGATTATATATTAAGAGTACATTTAGTTTTGTGAGAAACTTCCAAACTGTCTTCCAAGTACCTGTACCATTTTGCATCTTCACCAGCAGTGTGTGAGAGAGTTCCTTTTGCTCCACATGCTTTTCAGGATCTGGTCTTGTCAGTGTTCTGGACTGGCCATTCTAATAAGTGTGTGGGGATATCTCATTAATGTTTTAATTTGCATTTTCCTTACAACATATATGGTGGGGCATCTTTTCATATGTGTATTTTCCATTTGTGTATTTTCTTAGGTAAGGTGTCACTTAAGGTTTTTGGCTTATTTTTATTTACTATTTATTTTTTAAAAGATTTTACTTGTTTATTTGAGAGAGAGAGAATGAGAGAGAGAGCACATAACCAGGGAGAGGGAGGAGCTGACTCCCCTGCTGAGAGGTGAGCCCAATGCAGGGCTTGATCCCAGGACCTTAGGATCAGGACCTGAGCCAAAGACAGATGCTTATATGACTGAGCCACCGAGGTGCCCTTATTATTATTATCATTATTTTAAAGATTTATTTATTTTTTTTTTTATTTTAGACAGAGAGAAAGCAGGGAGAGGGACAGAGGAAGAGTGAGAATCCTCAAGCAGACTGCCTGCTGAGCCTGGAGCCAAATCCGGGACTTGATCTCAGGACTCAAGATCATGAACCAAGCCAAAATCAAGAGTCAGATGCTTAATTGACTGAGCCAACCAAGTGCCCATGTCTTTGGCTTATTTTTAATTGGAATTGTTTGTTTTCCTATTATGGAGCTTTAAGAGTTCTTTGTATATTTAAGGGGTGCCCAAGTGGCTCAGTCAGTTAAGCAACCAACTCTTGGTTTTGGCTCAGGCCATAATGGAATGGGTCATGAGATAGAGCCAGAGCCTGGTTTCCAGCCCTGTACTGAGCCCTGCCTCAGGGTCGGCTCTAAGCAGGGAGTCTTCTTGAGGAATTTTTCCCTCTGCCCCCTCCCTACTCATACTCAAGTGCTCTCTCTCTCTCTCTTTCATTTTCTCTCTCAAATAAATCTTTAGAAAAAGAGAGAGAGTTGTTTGTTTATTTTGGATAATTGTTATCAGGTACCTTTTTGAAGAACAATTTTCCCAGTCTGTCGTTTGTCTTCTAATTCTGTTGATAACGATTTTCGCTGAACAAAAGCTTTTAATTTTAATGAAGTCCAGCCTATCATTTTTTTTTTTTTCATGAATCCTGCCTTTGGTGATATGGTAAAAAGACTTTACCATAGCCAAGGTAATCTAGGTTGTTTTTGTTGTTGTTGTTGTTGTTGTTTTCCCCCTAGGATACCTTCAAGGAGTTATATAGTTTTCTGTTTTACATGTAGGTGAATTATTTTTTGTGAAGGGTATAAGGTTTGTGTCTAAGCTCATGTTTTTGCATGTGGATGTCTAGTTTTTGAGCACCATTTGTTGCAGAAAATATCTCTGCTCCATTGTGTTGGCTTTACTCTTTTGTCAAAGATCAATTGACTATATTTATGGGGGGTCTATTTTGGGTATCTACGTTTTGGTCCACTAATCTATTTGTCTGTTCTTTTGTCAGTGTCACTCTGCCTTGATTACTATCGCTGTGTAGTAAGTAAGTAAGTGTAGTAAGTCTTGAAGTCAGGTAGCATCAGCCCTCCAACTTTGCTCTTCTCCCTCAATATTATGTTGGCTATTACAGATATTTTGTCTCTGTATAAATTTTAGAATTCATTTTTTTTAAAGATTTTATTTGTTTATTTGACAGACAGAGATCACAAGTAGACAGAGAGGCAGGCAGAGAGAGAGAGAGGGAAGCAGACTCCCTGCTGAGCACAGAGCCCAATGCAGGGCTCGATCCCAGGACCCTGAGATCATGACCTGAGCCGAAGGTAGTGGCTTAACCCACTGAGCTACCCAGGTGCCCTAGAATTCATTTTTTTTTTTCTTTAAAGATTTTATTTATTTATATGACAGACAGAGATCACAAGTAGGCAGAGAGGCAGGCAGAGAGAGAGAGAAAGGGAAGCAGGCTCCCTGTGGAGCAGAGAGCCCGATGCGGGGCTTGATCCCAGGATGCTGAGATCATGACCTGAGCCGAAGGCAGAGGCCTAACCCACTGAGCCACCCAGGCGCCCCGAATTCATTTTTTGATATCTATAAAATAACCTGCTGGGATTTTGATTGGTACTACATTGATTATATATGTATGTATGAAATTGATAAGAATTTACATTTGGTAATATTGAATCATCCTATCAATGAAAAATAGAATACCTCTCCATTTATTTAGTTTTTATTTGTTTTTTGTACTTCATTTTTGGAAGTGCTAATGTAAATGGTATTGTGGGGTTTTTTTTGTTTGTTTCAGTTTTTTATTTAAATTACAGTTAATGAACAGTACAATTAGTTTCAGGTGCAGGACCTAGTGATTAATCGCTTACATACAACACCTGGTGCTCATCACAATTGCTCTCCTTAACACCCGTCCCCCATTTGACCCTGCCTGTCGTCCATCCAGTAACACTCCGTTAGTTCTAGATAGCTCAGAGTCTATTTTCTGGTTTGCCTCTTCTCCTCCCACCATGTTCATCTGTTCTGATTTAAAATTCCATATATGAATGGAATCTTATGACACTTTCTTTCCCTGATTTATTTTGTTCAGCATAGTACTCTCTAGTTCCATTCACATTGCTGCAAATGGCAAGATTTCACTCTTCTTTACAGCTACACATATATCTTCTTCTTTATCCATTCATCAGTCAATAGAGATGTGGCTCTTTCCATAATTTGGTTATTGTTGATAATGCTGCTATAGATACTGGGGTGCATATACCCCTTCAAATGAACATTTTTGTATCCTTTGGGTTAATGCCAGAGTGCAATTACTGGATCATAGGGTAGTTTTATTTTTAACTTTTTTGGGAAATTCCTTACTGTTTTTCAGAGTGGCTACCCCAGTTTGCATTTCCACCAATAGTAGTAGAGGGTTCCCCTTAATGTACAATACACATTCATGATAAAAAGCAGTCAACAAATTAGGGAAATACAGAACATACATCATAAAGGCCATATATGAAATCTCTATACCTAATAACATCCTCAATAGGGGAAAGCTGAGAGCTTTTCTTCTATGGTTGAAAATAAGACAGTGCTGTCCACTCTTACCACTGCTATTTAATTTATTCTAGAAGTCCTACCATCAGCAGTCAGACAATAAAAAGAAATAAAAGGCATCCAGATCGGAAAGGAAGAAGTCAAATGTCCACTATTTATGGATGGCGTGATACTCTATGTAGAAAACTGGAAAGACTGCACCAAAGAGTTGCTAGAACTGATACACGAATCCCATAAAGTAACAGGTTAGAAATTAACATACAGAAATCTGTTTCATTTCTATATACCAAAACTGAAACAGCAGGAAGAAAAATTAAGGAATCAACCCCATTTACAATTGCATCAAAATCCATAAGATACCTAGGAATAAACCTAACCAAAGAGATAAAATATCTATACTCTAAAACTATAAAATACTGATGAAAGAAACTGAAGAGGACAGAAAGACATGGAAAAACATTCCATGTTCATGGATCAGAAGAACAAATATTGTTAAAATATCTATACTACACAATCTACACATTTGATATAATCCCTATCAAAGTACCACCAGAATTTTTAATAGAACTAGAGCAAACAATCCCAAAATTTGTATGGAACCACAAAGACCCCAAATAGCCAAAGCAATCTTGAAAAAGAAAAACAAAGCTGGAGGCATCACAAATCACTACTGATCATGTCAGTATGGTACTGGCACAAAAACAGACACATAGATCAATGGAAGAGAATAGAAAACCCAGAAATAGATCACCCAGGAGTCCTGTCTTTGGCTTGTTTTTAAATGAAGTTGTTTGTTTTCCTATTTTTCTTACCTCAGTACTGGTTCCTACAGGTGTTTCCACTCATCTTTGACAAAGTAGGAAAGGATGTCCAGTAGAAAAAAGATATTCACTTTAATAAATGGTGTTAGGAGACAGCCTCTTCAATAAATGGTGCTGGGAAAATTGGACAGCCACATGCAGAAAAATGAAATTGGACCATTTCCTTACACCACACACGAAAATAGACTCAAAATGGATGAAGGACCTCAATGTGCGAAAGGAATCCATCAAAATCCTTGAGGAGAACACAGGCAGCAACCTCTTCGACCTCTGCCGCAGCAACATCTTCCTAGGAACAACGCAAAAGGCAAGGGAAGCAAGGGAAAAAATGAACTATTGGGATTTCATCAAGATCAAAAGCTTTTGCACAGCAAAGGAAACAGTTAACAAAATCAAAAGACAACTGACAGAATGGGAGAAGATATTTGCAAACGACATATCAGATAAAGGACTAGTGTCCAGAATCTATAAAGAACTTAGCAAACTCAACACCCAAAGAACAAATAATCCAATCAAGAAATGGGCAGAGGACATGAACAGACATTTCTGCAAAGAAGACATCCAGATGGCCAACAGACACATGAAAAAGTGCTCCATATCACTCGGCATCAGGGAAATACAAATCAAAACCACAATGAGATATCACCTCACACCAGTCAGAATGGCTAAAATCAACAAGTCAGGAAATGACAGATGCTGGCGAGGATGTGGAGAAAGGGGAACCCTCCTACACTGTTGGTGGGAATGCAAGCTGGTGCAGCCACTCTGGAAAACAGCATGGAGGTTCCTCAGAATGTTGAAAATAGAACTGCCCTATGACCCAGCAATTGCACTATTGGGTATTTACCCTAAAGATACAAATGTAGTGGTCCAAAGGGGCACATGCACCCGAATGTTTATAGCAGCAATGTCCACAATAGCCAAACTATGGAAAGAACCTAGATGTCCATCCACAGATGAATGGATCAAGAAGATGTGGTATATATACACAATGGAATACTATGCAGCCATCAAAAGAAATGAAATCTTGCCATTTGCGACAACATGGATGGAACTAGAGCGTATCATGCTTAGCGAAATAAGTCAAGCAGAGAAAGACAACTATCATATGATCTCCCTGATATGAGGAAGTGGTGATGCAACATGGAGGCTTAAGTGGGTAGGAGAAGAATAAATGAAACAAGATGGGATTGGGAGGGAGACAAACCATAAGTGACTCTTAATCTCACAAAACAAACTGAGGGTTGCTGGGGGGAGGGGGTTTGGGAGAAGGGGGTGTGATTATGGACATTGGGGAGGGTATGTGCTTTGGTGAGTGCTGTGAAGTGTGTAAACCTGGTGATTCACAGACCTGTACCCCTGGGGATAAAAATATATGTTTATAAAAAAAAAAAAAAAAAGGACAAATACCCAACTTTTGTAGCAGCATGGACGGGACTGGAAGAGATTATTATGCTGAGTGAAATAAGTCAAGCAGAGAGAGTCAATTATCATATGGTTTCGCTTATTTGTGGAACATAACAAATAGCATGGAGGACATGGGGAGTTAGAGAGGAGAAGGGAGTTGGGGGAAATTGGAAGGGGAGGTGAACCATGAGAGACTATGGACTCTGAAAAACAATCTGACGATTTTGAAGGGGTGGGGGGTGGGAGTTTGGGGTACTAGGTGGTGGGTATTATAAAGGGCACGAATTGCATGGAGCACTGGGTGTGGTGAAAAATAATGAATACTGTTATGCTGAAAATAAACAATAAATTAAAAAAAAATGTTAAAAAAAAAAAAAAAAAAAAAAATAAATGGTGTTAGGAAAACTGGATGGCAACATTCAGAAGAATGTAACTGGACCACTATATACAAAAATAAATTCAAAATGGAATAAAGACCTAAATGTGAAATCTTAAACCATCAAAATCCAAGAAGAGAACATAGGCAGCCACCTCTTTGACATCAGCCATAGCAACTTCTTACTATACGTGTCTCCTGAGGCAAGGGAAACAAAGGCAAAAATAAACTATTGAAACTTCAAGATAAAAATCTTCTGCACGGTGAAGGAAACAATCACAGCCTTTAGGACAGAATTTAGGAACAGGAGAAGAAGAAGAAGGAGGAGGAGGAGGAGGAGGAGAAGAAGGAGAAAGAAGAAGGAGAAAGGAATAGAAGATGAAGAGTATACAAAATCTATAAAGAACTTATCAAACTCAACACAGAAAAAGGAAATAATTCAATTAAGAAATGAGCAGAAGACATGAATAGACATTTTTCCAAAGAAAACATACAGATGGCTAATTGGGTAAAAGACACATGAAAATATGCTCGACATCAATCTTGAGGGAGTTACAAATCAAAACTACAATGAGATGTCATTTCACACCTATTAGAATGACTAAAATTAACAACATAGGAAACGACAAATGTTGGCTAAGTATTGTGTTTTTAATTTCGAATTCCACTTGTTCATTGCTGACATGTAGAAAATCAATTGACTTTTGTATGTTAACCTGGCATTCTGTAAAGTTGCCATAATTTAATAGTTCCAGAAGTATTTTTGTTGAATTTTCAGATTTCTACATGTATAGGTATGAAATGAAAAGAAACATTTTGTAGTCTTATGATTAGGTCTCAGTATTTCAGTGAGCCTGTGCCTTTGAACTGTGATCTTTACAAGTGGTTCTTCAGTTTTATTCTCCCCCAGTAGGTGGGACAGGATGGCTAGCATGGGCTTGAGCTGGGTATTTCCCTAACACAATCACTTGGGTTCTGTTAATATCACAGAAGTTTATTCTTTGGTTAACTAACTTTCTCTGAGAGTAGGCCTTCTTGAGAAGAACAGAGTGCTCTGGCATGTTTCAAAATGGTTTCTTTTTCCCATTCCCTATGTAAACTCCAGGAGATTTTCCCTGATACTTATTGTGGGAATCTGATGGAGCTCCTTTAAGTGAATCTAAGGTATTGTGGGGGCTTCTCTTATGACTGGGTGCCCTTGGAGTTTTTAATTCCCAGAGTTGTTGGCACTGAACCTCCAGAAATTCAAGTTTTCAAGTACAAGAAAAGTTCAAGTTTTCCTACCTCAGTACTGGTTCCTACAGATGTTTCCCCTTGTGAGTGTCTGCCCCAGGTAATCTGTGACACCTTATATTCATTCACTTCTCTGTCTCTCTAATCTTGGGATCAGTAATTTTTCCCGTGTCTTCCCTCTCTTACTGATCTCATAAGAGTTGATATTTTGGTCTGTCCAGCTTGTTTACTTGTTTTTAGGACAGAGTGTTGACTTCTAAGCTTCTTACATGAAGAACTGGAAACCACAGTTTCAATAATGAAAATGTTCTAACATTGGGGTAATGGTTGTACATAATCTATGAAAGATATAAGACCAGTGAATTGCACATTTTTTTAATATAATTTTTTATTTTTTATAAACATATATTTTTATCCCCAGGGGTACAGGTCTGTGAATCACCAGGTTTACATACTTCACAGCACTCACCAAAGCACACATTTTAAATGGTGCATTGTATGGTATGTGATGCATAATTCAATAATGCTGTTAAAAGTATTTGGATTCTAATGGATAAAAGTGTTTTGAATACCTGTGACCTTAACTGTGCTATACCAGTCTGTCTAGAGAATATGTACAATGTTATTTATGATGAACACCTATCCTTCTTCCAGGTGTCTGGAGCCTGAGTAACTGGTCTTGCAGGCAATGACTGTATACCAACATGATGGACCCCACAATAAAAGCCTTGGTAACTTAGGCTCAGGAGACTTCCAGTAGGTTTCTTCAGTATATCCTATGTTGAGGGAGAACTTTTGGAAGCTTATATCTGGTTTCCTCCAGAATTTTCCACATGCACCATTTTCCTTTGATCACTTTGCTTTTTATCCATTTGATGTAATAAATCACAATTATGTATACAATGAATTCTGAGCCTTTGTGGGTTTTGTAGCAAATCAATGAATCTGGTGATAGTTTTGGAAACCTCTGACACAGTTGTTTAGGGAACGTCTTATATAGAGATCAGCAACCTTCTTCCTTCTTATCTGGAACATGTAGGTGCAAAGATTGTGAAGGCATGAAAAGCGAGTATGTAAAAAAACTCATGTCTGTCTTTAACTCCTCACTCGAAAGTGATATATAAATTGGAAATTATATGGCTCCTGATTACTGGACAGGGCATCTTCACAATGCAAGGTAGAATATGGACTCTGGAGTGATGCTGTCAAAAAGAGGAAATGTTTTTACAATTCAAAAAGACATTTAAAGTAGATCTTCTGAAATATCTGACATATAAAGCCAAAATGTATATAAAGAATCTTAGAGGAAAAAACAAATTGATTGTAATAATCAGAAAGCTAGTAGAAAAGTAAACTGAGTTTTGAGTGGATCGTTATAAAAAGTTAAATAGACTATGTCCAACTTGAGCTTTTAATACAATCTGATGTTGGTGCAAGAGTTTATTCAAGCCATCTTTTATATAAACACTCTTAGAAATACAAATGCTGGGTATGGTTGAATGCCTAATTAGAAAGATCAGGAAATAGCTTTGAGTTTTATAAATTTATTGAAAGAAACAAGGGGAATATTTCTTCTTAAATGTAGATTTGTCCATTCTTTAATAACTGAAACGAAATTTGTATTGAACACATGTAGCATGTTATTTCATCTATGCATTTATAGGTGGGAATTTTATAAGTTCTCTAGTCTTCCAAAATCAGCATAACATTTTTTAAAAAGAACAATTAACACTTAAATGTGTTTTCTTTTCAGATAATACATGTAAAATTCCGGACTTTGAGGTATTTCAGTTTTCCAACTCTTATTCTCTGATTCCATCACAATTAATTTAGTTAACAAAAACACAGTATGTTTCAGCCAAGGCTATTTTTACTTAGTTTTTTTTTTTTCTTTTCTAGCTGAGAATTTTCCAAACACATCATGTCTGCAGGAAGCTAGCAATAAAAAAATATTAGAACTAAAATATTAGAATTTCAAATTTTGAATTCTCTAAAGAAATTTGACAAGAAATCAAGCATGTGGTATTAACAAAGACACTTTCTCTAAAGGGCTGGTATCCAAGATCTATAAAGAACTTATCAAACTGAACACCCAAAAAAACAAAACAAATAATACAATGAAGAAATGGGCAGAAGACATGAACAGACACTTCTCTGAAGAAGACATAGGAATGGCTAACAGACACATGAAAAGATGTTCAATATCACTAGCATCAGAGAAATACAAATGAAAACCACAGTAAGATACCACTTGCACCAGTTAGAATGGCAAAGATTAACAGAACAGGAAACAACAAGTGTTGGTGAGGATGTGGAGAAAGGGGAACCCTCTTATTTGTTGGTGGGAATCCAAGCTGATGCAGCCACTCTGGAAAACAGTATAGAGGCTCCTCAAGATGTTAAAAATAGAGCTACCCAATGACCCAGCAATTGCACCACTGGGTATCTTCCCCAAAGATACAGACGTAGTGAAAAGAAGGGGCACATGCACCGTAATGTTCATAGAAGCCATGTCCACAATATCAAAACTGTGGAAGGAGCCAAGATGCCCTTCAACAGATGAATGCATAAAAAAGATGTTTTATATATATATATATTATTCAGGCATCAGAAAGGATGAATACCCACCATATACATTTATGTGGATGGAATTGGAGGGGATAATGGTAAGTGAAATAAGTCAAGCAGAGAAAGACAATTGTCATATGGTTTCACTCATTTTCACTCATAAGGGATAGTGCAGAGGACCACAGGGGGAGGGAGGGGGAAACTGAATGGGAAGAAATTGGAGAGGGAGATAAACCATGAGAGATTCTGGACTCCAGGAACCAAACTGAGGGTTACAGAAGGGAGGAGGATGGGGGGTTGAGGTAACTAGGTGATAGGCATTAAGGAGGGCACATGTGGTAATGAGCACAGGGTGTTATATGCAACCGATGAATTGTTGAACACTACTTTAAACTAATGTTGTACTCTATGTTGGCTAATTGAACATAATAATAATAAAACAGAGACACTTTCTCCTAGAAACAAGGGAAAGAGAAGTAAAAAAGAAATTGAAGAAAGTACATTCAGAAGCTAATGATGAAACAAGGGAAAGATACAGTTCACAATATCATGAGACGAGGGAAAAAGAAAGCACTTAGAATCTTAAAAAATGCACACAATAGGACAGTACTGTGAGTATAGCAATAGGAAGTAATTAAATAAATATATATTACTTATAATTTTGTAGATATATATATACCTCTATGTATAGTGTAGATATGTATATATTATACATGTAAATATATACAATAAATATATGCATGTATATATAAATAAAATATATGTATATATTCATATGTATAAATACATAAATATATGCATGCATTTATATCTAATTTTGTATATTTATATATATTATTTATAAATAAATGATTAACTTAAAGCCAAAAAAGAATTTGAGGAAAAGACATGCATCACTTATAGCAAATAGAGTCTGTTATTATTACTGCTAAAGGAAGCAGGAAGAAAAATAGTATTTAAGCTTAGGTAACTTTAGTAAAATGCTGAGTAGGAATGTAGAAAATAGTTGAAAATCGTTCAAATGGTATTTTAAAGAAATGTTATTTTAAAGAAATGAAGATACAATTATAAAGTTCTTTAATTTCAAAGAGAATAATTGGGAAAATAAAAGTTGAAGAAATTTCTGATAAAACAAATTGCAAATTGGCAAAGCTCTCTAAAAAGCCATTTGCTGTGAAACGTTACAACTTTGAAATGAGCATAATGATCATTAAAGATTAACAATTTAAAGAAACCCATTTTTTTCCTAATCCAGAGCTTATAACAAAAGCTTAATGGACGCTATATAGAAATAAATGTCAACACAAATTTAGGAACTTTAAGAAGAAAACATTGTAAAATAAACTCAAGCTTCAGCAAAACAGCTCATATCATTTTTTTTTAACAATTATTATCTTAATGAAGTGGCTTTTCTCATTCAGGGTATGATATGTGTCTGGAGTGGGAAAAGATAAAGTATTTGGGTATACTTGCATGCAAGGATGTGTAGTATAAGTTCTGATATATTCTTTCAAGATGAACATAATTATAATTAAGGGGAATTTCATTTGAACATAAACAACCTAAGTTTTAAATCATAAAATAAAAGTAAAAGCATTCCTGCTCAACCTCAAATAAAACAAACCGGAAACCATTCTATCATAATTTATGAAAAATATGCTGTCTATCTATTCTGCGTATGTCTATACTTATCTATCATCAATTAAGAATTGTATATTTTTCTATCTTTTGCAGTCAGTGGAGATTGACAGTATGTACTCAGGTTTAAACCAGTCATTCAATTTCAAAACAAACAAACAAACAAAAAGAAGACCTATTTTTCATTTCATGTTTTGTAAGTTTAAAGTGATAAATATCATGCATAATAAAAGTCTCTTTAAGATGGGATGGAAACTTTCCTGTTGTTTCTTTTCATAGATGTCTATATGCAAAATTATGAAAATAGACTTGAACTTTCATTAATGGAAAATACTTGTAATTATAGTATGCTTTCTTGAACACATTAAAATGCATTTTAACTAAGACACTATACAAAGTTATAGCTAAGTAAAAATGTAGAAAACTCAGAATCTGAATACATTTCAAATTTTGTATTTATTTGTCTTTATTTATTTTTAATAATTTTTAATCCAATACAATTGTTATAATGACTTCTATAAAATTCCTCTTCTGAAATGGTTTGAAGGAATATTCTTTCTTTTAATGTATACTTTGTTGCATTGCCCTGGAAAAAATTTAATGTTATAATATGCAATTTAATAGAAATCTTTTGTTGCAGCCATAACAATCCCTATTTCTGGCAAGTAAATAAATTGCCCAACAAAATAGCCCTAAGAAGTTCTTTTTTTTCCTACTAAAAATGTCTTCACCTCAAATCCCCTCCATATTGAAGACATTGTTGACTGTACTTCTCCGAAGTGGTAGCTAATTCAGGTCGTAGTGGCAGGTGAAGAAGTTAATGGAAATACTGGGGGGTAAAATTATGGTTTTTTGTTTTTCTGTTTTTTTTTTTATTATTATTTCTTTGAAACCACCATCCAGACACTTAACACTATTAATTTTCTTAAAAAACAAAAATGTATATATGGTGAAGAAAAGTCCATTTTGGTAATGCTAAGATACTCCTGACTCTCTCTCTGACCATCACCTGTGATGTTAGGAGACCTAAAAGAAAGAAAAGGGATATCCTTGGGGAGGAAATGAAAGGAACAAATATGAGCAGTACTCCACAACTCACCATATTTATTCCCCTTAGTGAAAACCTTTATATTCTCCTGCTTGATTTATTTCCTACTCCATTGATTTATTATGCCAGAATCAACACATGAGTCTCAACTCCTATCCCCTGAGCCCCTGCTTCCCCTTCCTACTTCATAGCCTTTTCACCAGAGAACCAGCCCTCAGGTACTGGTGTGATGCACAATTGCTAGAAGCTCAGGGCAACCACTCCAGAATGTTGGAGCCACAGTAAAGAAAAAAGGATTTTGTGGTGTATCCAAAGCACTTAAAAATACTTTACTTTTAAATAAGGTAGGTATAAAGGCTCAGTCAGTTAAGCATCTGCCTTTGGCTCAGGTCATGATCCCAGGCTCCTGGAATCAAATCCTATGTCAGGCTCCCTGCTCGGTGGAGAGTGTGCTTCTCCTTTTCCATCTGTCTCTCCCCCAGCTCATGCGCTCTCCCTCTCTCTCTCTCTCAGATAAATAAATAAAAAATAAGTAAGCTTGTTTTATATGTCAGTTTCTCTAGTGCTTTCAATTACCCTGTTGTGCTTCAGGTACAATTTTCCCTTAAAATAGTTAAAATGGGCCAGCCTGGGAGATAAACTGTATATATATATGCACTTTTTATGGGAAAAAAAGTCTATAGTCCAGAAAAAAATATTTTCAAAATTCTTTGTTTTTAGGTTGGTATGCTTTCACTGCATTTCAAATGTTTCCTTGTTGTTTACAGGTTCTCAATTGTTATGACACTCCTGGCATTTTCCACCCCTTTACTTCACATACCCTAGTGGAATTTAAGGAGAATAAGTTAGACATGCTCAACTATGTCAAATTTTTATATATTTTATGTAAATATAATCGAGATGCCTTTAGGGTTCTGCTTCTCCATATACTAAGAAGTAGCTTCTCATATCCTCTACGCACGTGCATGCACGCGCACACACACACACACACACACACACTCTTAAACTTCGTCCTTCAACTTGTGTTTATTAGGGTTGAAGTTACTATTTTTGCTTCCAAATGCTTTACTGGTTATCTTAATTCTCAATAAATAGTTTATAATAAAAAGAGTACATTAATGGGGCACCTGGGTGGCTCAGTGGGTTAAATCCTCTGCCTTTGGCTGGGGTCATGATCTCAGGATCTCATGATCCCAGGTCATGCTGGGATTGAGCCCGGCATCTGGCTCTCTGCTCAGCAGGGAGCCTGCTTCCTCCTCTCTCTCTGCCTCCCTCTATGCCTACCTGTGTTCTCTCTGTCAAATAAAGAAATAAGATCTTTTTTTAAAAAAAGTACATTAATAATAAATAGAATAAATAAAAATAAATAAAATAAACTAAAGTGAGTAGAATAAATAAGTTGTTTAGAATCAAGCTGAAAAATGAAAGTGATTATTGTTGAATCCCTCAATGATCCTCAAAATAGGTTCAGAGTTGAGGAACACTAAGATACAAAACAAAAGACAACAATTTGGGGGAAAATATATATGGGAAGGAGTTGATAGAGCTAGGACATGTGGCTTTGGGCCTTGTGGCCTAAGGTATCCTGACTCTAGTCTGTATAAGGGCGTATAATGGGGCTAGGTGGTATTTACAGTTGTGTTATTGGCTTTTAATGTCTGAGGACTGAGTAAGAGGCATTAGTGCACAAGCTGTCTTAGAAGATGGCTGCCACAAGGGAAGATTAGCAAGCAATGGCATGGATGGCATGGGCCTCAGCAAAAGTTTGGGTTGTCTAGGCCAATTTGAGGGACTTCAAGATGCAGACTGAGCAGCTTGACCTTAAGCTATACTTAGAGTATATACACTGGCAGCCAGGGCTTTAGCAGATGACTTGGCAGATGCTAGCAAATCACAAATGCCTTAGTAAGCAGGCACAACTGAGGGAAATATACAATTATTGGGAAAAGACTGTCTTCACAGGCCTCTTAGGCCCTGGTTGGCAGAACAATATTTGCTCCTTTAAAACTATGCAGCAGCTGTGTTCCACATGTGCTAGCCACACTACCGAGGATCTAGCTTTCAACTATGAGTACCAAGCTTTATAAACTTAGGTTCAGACTTAAGACAGTAGTTTTGGATATTAGCTATTTCAACTGATTCTTCTAAAATAGAAAAACAAAATGAGATCATGGAAAAATACTAAAGAAGTCAAACAAGGAACAAAATACCAGACCTTTAGCCCACTAATGCAAAAAATGCATATTTTTGAAGTTTGTAATGTTAAAACAAAGGAAAGACTCTGTTGACATGCTGATTTTTATTTAGCCCCTGGGGGCGCAGCTTCAGAAATATTAATAGCAGCTTCAGCTGTAGAGGACATATTTTAGTTGAAACCCAAGTGAGAGGGTAAACATTTTCTAGAAAGCAGGTTTCTTAGGCCTACGATAGTGACAGTGCGATGCAGGAAGTAGTGGAAATGACCTACAAATGAAAATGCTTGTTTATTATAAGAATGTGGTCTCTATGCCATCAGAGGGAACCTGTACTCAAGTCATTATGAGAGTGCTAGAAAGGCAGGGCTTGAAGGGGAAATGGTAATTAATATGATAATCACAGCTCCATGATTAATCACTTGATAGGAATGAGTTTTAATTCAGAGGATTTTGGAGACATGGCAGAATGAGTTATCTTCAGGTCATTCCAAGAAGACTAAATTCAAGATTGACAATATCCTCTCTTCTTTGCTCTCTTAATATTAAACCTCCACAATGGTTTCTTACAGGAAAAATGAGTTCTGAGAACAAAATTTTGTCAGGGCAAAACTGTTCCAGATGTGATGATGAGGCTTTTATATTTGTTGCGCTCTGTCAGGCCCTGTGTTATAAAATATTATGTGCACTAGTAACTCTTTGGACTCTATAGTGAGGCACATCACAGAGTTGGCATTAGGCAAGTACCACTCCAAAAACTCTAAAGAATGACACCCATTTCCATTTCCATGAAAGAGTGTCCTGGTTGTAGTGACTGAATGAAAGAACAAAACTCAAGCATTAAGATTTATTCATCTATGATTGAGGAGAATATAAAGTTGAGGAGGGTAAAATTTTACATTAACTTATTTGAAACATAGTATTGCAAGGAGAGAATTTCATTTTATACTTCAATTTCTCTTAGTTTTAACATTTTAGGACTTTAATTTGTAAGGGGATTTGATTTTTATGATTTTAACTTTTCTTTGTAAATTCATAATGGAGGGAGATTATATTCAAATTTGGGTCATCTTTTTGTTACTGGCATTTTATTACTGTATCTATATATTTTGTTCTTGGAGTATATTGTCTTCAATTTTATGGTAGAACTTAGATGGGCCATATTGGACTAAGTGAATGTACAATATTTGTGGTGGGAAATAGAATAAGGAATGGCTATTTAGTCTTGGTATAGTAAAGGCTTAAAACTGATCGAATTAACATGTTTTTACCTGATTTGCATCCTTCAGTGATCCTAGTCAGATAAGATAGCGGTTGTGATAGTGTATCTGTGGGAGCAGAACTGCCTTAAAGTACTGTCCCTAGTCTCCCAAAAGAGAAATAGCCAGAACCCCACTTGGCTATGGATTTAATGTTAACACCCAGTTTATTAAAAGAACAACAATAAAACCAAACAAAACTGTCGCATATTTGGGTAATAGTATTAGTGATAAAACAACACTTTCCTAAAGTTTCCCTCCTCTGAAGGGACCGCAATAACTGAAACTCATGGCTTCTCCTTATCTTAGGGAAGATGCCATAACTATCTGATGAGTAATTTTTGCAATAATAATTTTGACATAATTAGCTTGTCTGTTTTTCATTTTGGAAGTGAAATGTTCACAAAGAAAAGACATTCATTTTGTTGAGAATTTGTCACAAGTCTAATTTAGACTGACTACTACTTCTCTTCCCATCCCAAGTCCTGCTCTGGAAGGACTAGCCCCTGATACTACAGTGCATTTGATAGCATGGATAAGTCTATGAAAATCTGGGGTTCAATTATCCGGCTCTTTTGACTGTCAGGTTAGCATAAAAGCTTCCATTTACCATTTACTGTCTATAAAGCTAATATTTTGGTCTCTAACTCCTTATTCTTTGTTTTATTTATCAAACTTATCAGAACTGAGATAGTGATAAAAGAATTATTTATTAGACCCTTTAAAAACACAAATAAACTTTAATAATACAAGCCACTGTTAAGTTTAGGACAATGAAAATAAGCTATAATTCTACAAATCACCATCTATGTCAAGCCAACAGAAAAGGCAACTTTAGCTGCAGGCTGTTTCTTCCAAAACACATGGTAGCTGTGAGAAAAATTCACTGTCATTTAAATTAGTCTATCTCAGAACCTAGGGAATGATGTGATCAAAATTATTGCAGACATGGAAAAATATTAGTCCATATTTAAATAGATACAAATAATTTTGGTTTTAGATACTAAGTTATACTGACTCTGATTTTTTTTAATTTACATTATACGAAGAAAGGTGACCACTTTCATGGAGGAAGAATTGGTTAAAACTATCAAATTAGAATTTTTTATTAAATGTTATCTGTAATTTTCTTATATAATTATTTAAGACAATTTTTTTTTTTGGTTATTAAATGAAGTTTTGGAATATACAAAGGAAGAATGCATTTTTTTTTTCTGTTTAAATGATGTAAAGTGGAATATGTGTTATAGTAAAATCCCTCAAGGGTTTTGGAATGCAGACCAGTAATGAAAGCATGGAATGTAGTTTATAAGTTAGAAGGATAATATGTACCATAGAAGTAATAGGAGCACAATTGGGAAAATGAAAAATATAGAAGCCTTGTGTGCCTAAGGAAAGGCATTGACATTTTCAAGTGATATTTGATAATGCCATTTCTGTAAATATGTTTTAAGTACAGAAACCTTTTGCATGTAAAACCTGTGGAAACTTTTTCCTGGGAAATCTGTAGAGACAACTAAGAAATCTTTTCAAAAAAAATTATTCTGGTTCTCACTTTATGGAATGGGTATCCAGATACTCTAATGTATGCTGAGACAGAATATCACTTTGGTGTTCCAATAACTTCTACACTTTCCTTATTTCTTTTTTATTCTCCACAGGGACTCAAGTTTTTATTTTATCATGGGTGTGGATCTGACCGTGGTGCTGAAATATGTTTTAGTAGGACTTCCAAATTGTGGATTCAGCATACATGATTCAGCAAAACACATTTTGTAGTAATAATCTTATATCTCCCTTTTCCTGTATTTGATAAAGAATAAGAGAAGTACTGGAGATATGCAATATTTAAAATCAAATTGGCCTGACATTTACTACTTTTATAACTTGATCAAGTTATTTAAACTTTCTGAGGTAAGATTTTCATTTATAAAATGGTAGTTATACTGGAGCTATTTTATAGGATTGTTAAGGATTGTACATAGTACTGTAAAAGCATCTTACATAAAAAGTTTGCCAATACATATTAGATCTTTTCCTCTTTGCCCATAATCCTTTATTGCAAAACTAAAATCTTATTCATTACCAACTTGTACAGTTCTAAATTACTTCATTTATGTGATGCCGGTTGCTAAGATAGTCAGTGATATAAACTTAATTTATCATGAATGGGACATTTTTGGACTGAACAGTTTTAAAACTGTGTGTATATATTGATGTGATCCATGTGTGACTTTTCAGTTTCCAGGGAGATTTCATGTGATAGAGATACTTTTGGAGACAGCTAATTTACCATGTTTGCCAAAACTATCAAGTGAGTAAATAATACTTGGTAACACTGTGGCAAAGATACTGTGGAATTATGCCACTTTGAATATTTGTTTGTGCATCAAGAGGCACTTTGTTCTACTACTCTTCTTTTATTTAAAAAGCTGTGACCTTAGATAAATCATTAAACTCATTATGTTTCACTTGTAATAAATTGTGTCATTTTATTCTGTGTAGATGGTTGGTTAAAATAATCTATATGCATTTGTTAAGCTTAAACACAGAACAAAATGAAGAAAACACAGGAAAAAATTTAAGCATGGCCTTAGAATTTGTTATATCTCCAATCTTGTTTCCCATATTCTGAATAGTGATTCTTAATGCCATCCACCTAAGAGCTTAGGTTTACCAACATTCTTTCTTTGAAAATATGCTTTACTCTAAATGAGAAGTGAACTGGAATCCAAATACAAAACTTATTTTATTATCAAGTACTTATGCTTTTGTCTTAAACTCAGGATCTTTTTCTAAGGGCCGTATTCTCAAATTTCTGTTTTTATGTTGGTCAGAACTTCTCTATGGGTATCCAAATCTGTATTTCCTTATCTTTGATCCTCAGTTTCAGAATGATGGTCACCCTACAATCATGCCTATATGACTCCACAGACATAGTATATATCTATCTGCTTGCCTTCCTGAATTGAATATTGTTTTTCTGTAAGCAGTCCCACACATGTAGAGAGCTTGCAAGCTAGTTGTTTCACCTAACTCTAAATTGCTGTACAAATCCTAAAAAAGTGGTAAATTCATTTCTGTAGTACCAAATAGTGCAGTATATGACTAGAATTCACATGACGTGTGTATGTGTGTGTGGGGGTGGTGGTGTTAAAGACTTAGATAATGGAACTAAGAGCGCATCCAATGTCATACTGAGTTGGGTCAGATTTGATCTTAGATGCCTAAACTAGAATTTAAAACGACCTTGACAAATTAGAGAAGTCCTCCAACAAAAACAGAATAAAACTCAATAGTGATGAGTACAGGGTGGTACACAGGGGAAAACAATTAAGGGTGCCTGCAATAAGCACAGGAGTGACTCTAAGCAATTATGAAAAAAATATGTAGGAACTATAGGGAAGAAGCTGGAAATTAATCAGCATTAAACTGTTATGAATTTTCAAGAGCTGATATGACACTTAGATACCTAGTATTATATGAGCTATCATAGAAAAGCAGAGAAGTAATATTTTGGCTCTGTAAAATCTGAGGATAATCCTTTTCCAAATTTTGCTAGTAGTGAGAACTTTATTTTTGCAATACGTTTATTAGTTGCCTATTTATTGAGACCCTACTATGTAGAGTGTGAAGTGTTATAGATTATCATTTGATACTTCATTCTAATTACCATAAGTAACAAAATAGTATTCTTGTCAAAGTACATGTATTTTGTATCATATTTTTTAATTTTGTTATTTTCTATAGGGACATCTGTTAAATTTTGTCTGTCTAACATTTCCTCATTTTAGGAATTGTTTCTTCCCCATTTGATGGGATTGCTTACTTAGTTACACGGCCATACCTTCAATATCACTGGCCAATCAGGGAGAGTGAGTGACTGATAGATGGACATGTAATTAAAGACAAGTTGTTTCTAAGTCATTTCAGGACTGTTGTTAGGGTTATGAGGAAATAGCTCTTTTATATTTTCTGAAATCTCTCAATGCAGTTATGGGGTAAACCTAGAAAGTAGAAAGTTTAGAATAATACCTGTTTATTCTTGGTTATCTCAGAAGAGCCATAGTACAGGATAATACTCTGGGTATCAAGGTTCCCCAACTGATTACCAAGAGAACTCATGGTTTTACTGTGAATGTTAGGAGAAAGAGGCAGATCTATGGCAAAATAAACAAGATACATTAGTTAGAACTTCAGCATATCTGAGAGGTAAATCTTATTCCCTAAGCAATTTAGCATCCAGGATTTAGACCTAAAGTTGTAGAAATATCATGTTGGTGGCAATGAATGCCAATATGATACTTATCAAATGAAAAATATGATGGTTAATTTTATGTCCCAACTTGTCTCGAACACAAGGCACCCACATATTTGTTTAAATATTATTTATGGGTGTGTCTAGCAGGGTGATTATAGATGAGATTAACATTTGAGTCTGCAGACTGAGTAAAGCAGATTACCCTCTGTGATAATTAATTTTATATGTCAGCTTGATTGAGAGATCATTCTAGGTATGTTTATGATGGTGTTTCTGGATAAGATTATCATTTGAATCAGTGGATTGATAAAGCGGATTGCTCTCCCTAGTATGGGCAAGCACGATCCATATAGGGCCTGGATAGAACAGGGCCTGGATAGAACAAATAGCAGAGAAAGGGCCTCCACATTGTGCCTGCATGCAGGAGCTAAGACATTAGTCTTCTTCTACCCTTGCACTGGGATTTACATCATCAGGTCCCCAGTTCCTAGTTCTTCAGACTTGAACTGAATGAATGTATTCATTTTCTTGAGACGGTTTCTGTTTGTTTGTTTTTTTAAATATAGCCCATCTTCAATATCACTGTCCAAGAGTTAAGAATTATCTTCATGATATTTCCATTTACCGCTGGTCATTTATAAAACTATTTTACTATTAGTGGCTATTAAACGTTAGGATCATATGACCTTCTTTAAGGTAGGGTGAACATTTTCTTGCTTAGAATAAATGGAGGCAATGGAATTATCCTTCCTGATGAGTTTAAGAAATTGTGTGATGGCCACATATCTTAGATCATTTAGATTCAATCATTGTAGAGATAAAAGTTACACTATATAACATCACCAGGTCAGTTTTATTCTATATATTGTGACTGCATTATATTAAATGAGAGAATGTATAAATGTTGGTCATATTACCATTAAGTTTATTCATGTTAAAATACAGAGATAACTTATCTTGAGATTATAAATCAATGAATATTTATGAATTTATTTTCAATAATTTTATATAGTATTACTAATATAAGTTGAAATTCTACCAATAAGTCATTTTGGGTGGAATGGGATGAAATAGAATGTCATAATTCTGAAAAAAGACATTGAATGTTTTGTAAACAGCAAAATGCTAAGTTAAAATGCATTTAAAGGCAGTTAATACTCCTTATATACGGTTATGCATATCTTATATATAGATAGTACTATATACTGTATATTATACTATATGTACTATATACTATACAAAAAGATTTTTAACATCTCTGCAACTTAGGCAGCTGACCTCATATTTAAAATGCTGGTGAGCATGGAGAATGACAATCAATGCTTCCAGTACTCAATAAGCTAATTTTCTTCCACAATGGTCTACATTTTCACCAAGCCATGAAATTTCTTTTTCTAGGTCAATTTACTGCCAGAGTCAATTTGCTATGAGAGTCAATTTACCATGGATTTTTAGATTTTTAGTCCTGGGGATCAATAATTACTATATATTTAAAGTGTTTAGGTATTCCATTAAATTTAGTATTTTAAAAGAGAAATATAGATATCCTAACTAAGCATGTGAAATCCCAGAAAACATGTCCATAGTGGTAAAAAGTGACACAAAAATTTTCCCATTTTGATTTCAAAAAATTTTCCCTCAATTAAGACGTTTTTTTTTTAATCTGTTATCTTTTCAGCTTTACTGAGGTATGGTTGACAAATAAAATTATAAGATATTTACAGTGCATATTGTGATAATTTGATATACATATACATTGTGAAAGGATTTCCCTCATCTAGTTAATTATCAAATCCATCACCTTAAAGCTGTCAGTAAATTACTTTGCTCCTAGTAGAATAGAAAAGGCATAAACATCGCTTCATTATAAATTCCAATTCTTACAATCTGGTGTAGAAACAGTTATAAAGTAAAAACTAAGTGCAGCCTCCTCTGTAAAATACATCTTTAAAAATCTCTAGTATCTATGGTACTAATGTGGGAGTAAAGGCTGTCATCCTATTCTGTGACAGTACAAGCAAAGAGGACATCACGTCCATGGCAAAGAAAAAGTATGTACTATCTTTACATAACTTTTAAAATGAGTAGTAAATAAATAGCTTGCATTTAAAGCATTAATTTCTCTCCAACTTAAAATTCGTTTCCGGAAGGGAGGTGGGGGGAATGGGTTAAGTGGTTGATGGGGATTAAGGAGGGCACTTGTGAAGACCATTGGGTGTTGTCTGTAAGTGATGAATCACTAAATTCTACACCTGAAACTAATATTACACTGTATGTTAACTAACTAGAATTTAATAAAAACATGAAAAAGAAAACCATAAAATAAAATTCATTTCAAAACATGAAATTAAATATTGAAAAATATTTTGCCACAAAGTAAAGGATAATACAATGCATAATGATAAAATCTTCCAAATAGGTTTAATATTTTAGACTATTTCATATAGGGATGCATTGATAGATTCCATCTTTTGGCAATTTATGAAATTAATTCATCGTCTGATGATTCATAAGAGGTCAGTTAATTTGCACATTTCCAGAGATACTGATAATATATGTAGGTAATAATAGCCTTAAAACTATGAAATAAAGATATTTAAAGATATTTAATTGCATTCTAAGAAGTCTTTTAAGTTTTAGAAATGACTTTATTCATGCAATGACAACTCTATAACATTTTGACCATTGTCACACTTTAAAATATTGAAAGATCTTACAACCATTAAACATTTGATAATTTTTAATTTAACTGGTTAATAGCATCTAAAAATAGACTATTTAGGGCGCCTGGGTTAAGCCGCTGCCTTCGGCTCAGGTCATGATCTCAGAGTCCTGGGATCGAGTCCCGCATCGGGCTCCCTGCTCAGCGGAGAGCCTACTTCCCTCTCTCTCTCTGCCTGCCTCTCCATCTACTTGTGATTTCTCTCTGTCAAATAAATAAATAAAATCTTTTAAAAAAATAAAAAATAAAAATAGACTATTTAGAAACTAGTTTTATATATCTCTTGTATTTAAAGATGACATTATTTATCCAAATGGTCAGAGCTCACATTATAAGCACCCCACCACCACCACACACCAACACACACACTTTCAAGGACTGAGTAAGTTCAATCTCTCTTCCAGTCCCCTGACTGGGTGGGTGAGCTAAAGAGAACTCTTAATCATATGAAAGTAGATGACTCTCATCACAGTCAAATTTGCAACCATCTTAAAAGTACCTCATTAAATTAATTAATTTATTATTTTTTTACCCACAGTTTACGAGAAGAGTTACTTCTATGTTGTGAAAATAAGGAAACTGCTGGGACTCCTGCAAATAGTAATTTAACAAAAGTCCTCTTGGTTTCACAAAACACCCACTGGAATTCTCCCGGAGGTTGAGTCTGTGGTAAAACTGTGTTAAAGACAGGTGCTCCTCATAATTTGTGTATGTATAAATCACACTGGAATTTTGTTACAATGAAAAATCTTATTCTGTAGGTATGGGATAGGGCCCGAGATTCTGCAGTTCTAACAAGTTCCCAGGTGTTGGTGGTAATGCTGGCCTGGGGATGACCTACTATACAGCCTACAATAGGCTGTTTCAGTGTAGAAATCCCAATTCCTGAGATAGTTATCAACAAGAACAAAAACTTGCTTCTGAGTATTAGTAACAAATGCTGAGATGCTCGTGTTTGGTTGGGGCATTTTCTTGAATACCACAATCTTGGAGTATTGAATTTTTGTTTGTTTGTTTATCTCAGTAAGACTTTAGAAGTCATCAAATGCAGCTCCCTCATATTATGGTTAAGGAAACTGAGGGTCAAAGAAGTTGAATATATGCCCAACGTGGTAGAGCTAGCAGGAGGACATGTAGTAGAACATAGGAACTTGGACTACCCTTTTGATAAAGAAACCCTACCTTTTTTGGCATTTCCATTTTTTATATTTTCCCTGACACAAAACCTAAGCATGAGTCAATAATGATTAGAATTTCACCTTTTGATGCTCACAATAGTTTAAATGATAGCAGTATCCTTGGACTTACTGACTTTCCTAACAGCTGAAACTCACAGTAGGCAGCTATCTCTTACAATAATAAGAGTATTCACACAAACTCTTTCTTCTAGAGTCCACTTGCAGTTTTATTATGGACATTTTGCTTCTTAATTTTCAGAACCTGGGGAGAAAGGTGGACAGAGAAATGAATGGGTCATTAGTTAAAAGGCAAGGGTTGCATCTGTAAAAGGTTGTGGCAAAGTAAGCAACAAATGGGAAAGAGCGAAGGGCATCAATATTGATCGTGCTTCTCATCTTTTCCTCTGTCTTCTTGCTTGCAGGTTTCTATTATGCAGTCTCTCAAACAAAGGAGACTTTTATTTATGGTGTGACTGATTTAACACTACTGAACTAGTCCATCATTTGCTAATTTGGTCCAGTTAAAAACTGGTCATAGGGAAAAGCCTGGGAATTAAGCTCATTTGGAAACACAACTTCTGGTTTATTTATGACCCGCTCATTTATATCACCTCTTCTTCTACAGGATACTTTTCAGGGTGCTGATTTATAGAGGTGGTTCTTTCCAGATTCCTAAATTCCTTTGCATGGCCACTTTTGGTTGAGTCCCTGAAGATAGCACATTTGTGCCCCCCCCCCTTTCTTCAGGCTATTATTAAAGCATTTGTAGAGCATCGCCCAAGATTTCCTGCTATCCTGAATTAGAAAAAAACCCACTAAAGAACTAGGGCCACCATTTATAAAGCACTTACACATTGTATGGCTCTGTACTGACATTTTTACATTCTCACTAATCCTTAAAACTCTAACGGGTAAGTACAATTACTATCCATGTTTGCAATTGAGGAGGCCTCAAATTTAAACATTCATTAAAATCAGTGAACATTATGAAGTGATATCTACAGGGTTTGAATTGGGGTATGCCTGATAGCAGTACAGACCATTATTGCCATCCACTAGGTTCTACTGAGATTTATACCTACACTAAGTCAAAATTCTGAAAAACAACAACAATTTCATCTCCTCCATCCTTAACTTTTCCATCTCTGCCTCACAAGTTCTTGTAGGCAGGTAGGTGTGCCGCTCCCTATACTTAGCCTCTCCCACGCCTTCTGCAATCTCTCTTTCGCTGCTGGGAGCTTTAAGAGAATGCTACTGCAGCTGGTGAGTGGGCAGATGCAGCCACCATCTGTTCTAAGAGTCCAAATGCGCAGAAGAACTTCGCACTCAGGACCTGGCCCAGGCACCACAGATTCCAGAATCTGCTGGGATCGTGGCTAACCCCGCCCCCTCGCGGTGGCGATTGGCTGAACCATTCCTGAGTGCAAGACACGGATTAATGAAGGCGGGTGTCTCCTCTGTGAAGTTAGGGCGAGGCGTCTCTAAAGAGGTAAGACCCGCGGGGGGTGTGTGAATGGGGGCTTCAGTTCTTCCTGCCCGAAGGGTCCTTGAGAAGCCTGTTTGTTTTTCCCGGCGTTTGTCTCCACCCATGCCTTTCTCTTATTGGCCAGGCCCGGTAGGCGGCTGTGCTTCCATTGGCCAGGGGGCGGTGTCTGTCCCTGGCCAGGGTGGGGGCGGGGCCTCCGCCGCGCTGAGCTTGCCCTTGTGTCTGGTGCTCTGTAGAGCTGCCGCCGCCGCCGCCGCTGCCGCCGCCGCCGCCGCTGCCGCCGCCGCTGCCGCCGCCGCCACGGGTGCCTCTGCTGCTACTGCAGCCCGAGCATCCGGGAGCCGTCGCCGTCGCCGCCGCAACCGCTGCTTCTACCGCTGCCACCTCCCCTCCCAGGACCCCAAAACACCCTGAGCGCGAGCGGCGGCTGCTGCTTGCTTGCTCCCCTTCTGCCCCCGCCCCTCCCTTCCGTGACCTACCCACTCCTTGCAGCCCTCGCCCGCACCTTCTCCAACACCCGGCATCCCTGCACCACCTGCTCGGGCAGCCCCGGCGGGCTCTGGGACTTGCTGTGAGCGCCGAAAGGAAGGCAGGCTCCGAACCCGTGCCTGGCTGACGGGCTGTCGCGGCTGCACCACCAGCCGGAGGAGGAGAAGAAACTATTTCGCCCACCGAAATCCCATTCTGCGGGTGCTTCGCAGCTGCCGCTTCTGCTGCCTCCAATCCAGTCCGAGGGTTCGATCACCGCAGCGGCGGGGACCGTGCGTCCAGCAGGCGCCGGGAGGACACCGGCGGATCCCTGCACTCTGGTGTCCCATTCACCAAATCTCCTTGCCCCCTCGTTCGTTCCCTAACCCATTAGAGAAGGGACCATGATTTGGAAACGCAGCGCCGTTCTCCGCTTCTACAGTGTCTGCGGGCTCCTGCTACAAGGTAATCCCCGCCCCGCCGCGGGGAGCATCAACTTCACGCCCATTCCCTATCATCCCCACTCCACCCCATATTTCCACTCTCCCCTTTCAGTCCCCCAGTCCCCGGCGATTTCCACCCCCTCCCCCTACTCCCCGGTGCGGCAGGGGGCAGTGGCAGTTTGCTCCTGCCCCTCGAATCTCTAGCGCTGGCTCAGCCTTGCTCTCCCAGCAGTCAGCCCCTTACGCGGCACCTTTCGCCTTTTCATTCACCTGAGCTTCCTACATCTCTCACTCTCAATCCCCGCCAGCCACCCTCCTCCCCACCTCCCACGCCTTTTGGCTGGCAACTTGTGCCTTCTCCGAACATTATACCCTCCCACCAACCCCCACCAGCCACCTCCCACATCACGCTCCTGACCGACCCTCTCCATCCTTGTCATCTGTCTAACCTCCCCCCGTTTCGGGTCGCCTTTCTCTTTCCCCTTCTACCCACCATCATCCTATCCGTGTATCTTTAAAAAGTGAGTGAGAGCCTGGGAGCGAGCTACCGAGACGGCGAGAACAGCAGCAGCGGCAGCACTGTGTGCATTGCAATAACATCTCGGGGGGCGGGGGGGTGAGGATGTGTTGTGAGACGTGTCATTCACCTAAGAAGAGAGAGGAGACTGTGTCTGGGATTTAAAAAGGAAAAAAAAGAAAGAAAGAAAAGAAAGAGAGAGAGGAAGAGCGAAGGGGGGGGGGAGAGAAAGAATAAATCAAGAAATTTAAAAAAAGGAAAGGGGGAGGGAAAAATTAAAACACCCAAAGCCACTTTATCAACAAACCTTTTCTTTTTTTTATTAATTAGTCTGTGTAGTTTTCTTTTGCTCTTCTTTCCTTTTTTTTTTTTTTTTTCTTTTTCTTTAAGCAAAGAAATATATGCACCTAAGCAGTTACTTTACTGCTAAGGGATTTTCGCTTGGATTCCCTTACCTCTCCATCCGCTCTGCTCTCTGCCGCTTCTTTTCGTAATTAATATTATCCTTTCACGTGAAATGCAAGAACCCCTGCGACCGCAGTGGAGGGAAACCGCACAAAACACTGTTATTATGCAAATCACTGGGTTTGGATGCAGAGTGGCTAGGGAACTGGGGTGCACTTTTCCTCAGACCCTCTCTTGGAGGAGGGAGGAGGGGTCTGTGTGGAATGGGAGGACGACGCTGGTTATGAAATGAATGGCAATGTATGGAGTAGGAGTGCATGAGGAGAGCACACTTCGGGTGGTGGTGGAGGCAGAGGCGGCATGCTAGGGCTGGGTGGGCAGAGGCTGTAAGGCAGAAAATTGTTGCTTTTAAGAGAGTAGTAATATAGGGATATGGCTTGAGTGTGAGATACAGGAAGGATGGATATGAAATGATGGTCGATCGGATTTTTAAAGCTAGGCGACTCTTATTTCTTGATAAATCTTTGCCCACCTCTAACCCCTCTGTCATCATTTCTGTACTTGTGAGAAAGATAAGTTGATCAAATTTATTTGTCCCTGGGTAAAAGGAATCTGGAAGTAAGACACAAGTAGACCCACAGGCATGCAAAACCCAATCGGCCTTCGGAGGATTTAAATGAGGTCAATGAACCATCTTTCAGCAAGTTCTTGGAATGCATCCTGTCTCCTATCTTCCAGGATATAGTCAGGGATGTATTTTATTTATGCGTATTTATGAATGTGAAAGAAGAGGTAGTGGACGGAATTCTTCTGAATTAACTAACTGACCTTGCAAAGATATTTCTTACAATATTTTACGTGTTTTATGTTGGATGTAAATTTCGGATATATCATGTACCAGAATCCCTGAGAAAGCAGACAGCCTTCTTCCTGCTTACGCTGCCTCGTCCCATTTCCCACCGTTCACACCCCCACCCTCTCACAAGTAACCCCCGGTGGCTGACACATTACTTTAGGTTTCTAATCCAGACTGAAACGTGCTCCTAGATACCCCATTTCACCTCTCAGTAACTTGCATTTCTCAGCTCTGCGTGTGATCTGTGTCTGTGTGTGTGCGTGCGTGCGCGCGAGCGCGCTCCACGCCTGGTAGTGGGAGTGTGATGTGGGGAAATCAGTTAATTTGGTGATTGCGATGAAAATTCGACACCGCTGGATGTGTTTTCCCTGCCAATCTGTGTGTGCTGGCCCCGGCACGTCACTGCACTCACTGCTGGGCTGGTGTGAGAAGATTATTTATTATAGAACATGTGGGCAATGGACTGCACTTGGGGGTCGCCTCCTCTCTGCCTTCAACATTTCCCGTGAATTGTCTATTCAGTGCACTGCAAAATAACTGTCTGCTGGTGTCTCATTCTCTCTTAGCCTGGAGGAGGATTTACTCTTTCTCTACCCAGAGAGATTCCATCAGCTGCATTCTCTTTTATTAAGGACATGGGTCTCTTTTATTAAGTATGTAAACTAATTACTAAAAAAGTGCTGCTATTCACAGCAGACTAGAGGTGGTGGTGGAAGGGGTGTGTGTATGCCAGAGAAAATGCACCACTGCAACCAACAGCAGCACTAGCATCAGGTCCAAATATAATAAATAAATAAACGTCCTATACAGCAACCAGGGAAAGAGCCCCAACCCAGCAATCTCTGTGTACTTGTGAGCATCTTAGATCGGGCCATATTAATACACCAAAGGAGAGAAGAGGATTTAAAGGAAAAAAAAAAGAAAAGAAAAAAGAAAAAGAAAAGAACTCAGGGGGAAGGGGGGCACAGAGCATCACTAGATTGTCTTCTCATGTTTATGGCTGCCTCACATTTATCAAACACTGCTCCACAGACACATCACACTTTGCTGATATTGTCAGTTCCTGCTCAAACAAATTGCTCATGCTTTCCTTGTCTTACTCTTGGCTAAAAACATTGCTTCAGGGTTCAGGTTTGTGTTTCTCCCACCACCCTACTGTTTTATTAGGACTTGGTTAGGTTGTAAAATGAAAGCTTTATTTCCTGGACACAGATTAAATACTTAGCAGATCTTTCCTTTCTATGTGCAAGGAGAGAAGGGTAGAGGGGGAACTAGTGAGCAACTGATACTGGCTGGAAGGAGTCTGTTCTGCCTGCTAGTAGTTATGACTAGGCAAATGCTATAGGCAGTCTACAGCTTCTCAATTTTAGCTTTATCAGAACTGTAGTCGTAGTCTATCACTTAAGTAATACTATAATCAATTTATTTATCCTTTGTATTATTATCTCCTTTTTTGCACTATGCCTTATTTTAGACAAGAAGACTCATTTGAACGTATCTTCTCTGTGTTTTACATTGTCACCAATATTTTGCTTTTTTCTGGGAAGCAAAGCCAACCTTTTGGCTTGTTAATATAGAGTTAATGAACCAGTGGTAACAATCAAGTCACTGATAAAATAAGTTAAAAAAAAAAGTCTTAAATAGTTCTATTTTACAAATCTACCAGCTTGTCTTCAATGGATTCTTAGGAAATGGAGATGGATCATTAGATGGAAAATAAAAATGTTTCTGACCAAAGCACAACTTGGAATGTAGACTTAGATAACAAAATTTGCTTCAGTATTACTTTATGGGGCATGCTTTCTTATTTTCCTCCATCATAGACAGAGGAAAAATCTGGAATAAGGGTAAGGAACAGTTTAGAGGAATGAATTTCTTTAGAAGGAGGCGTGCAAAAGCTTGCCACCTGTAACTAAAACCTCTCTTGGTTACAGAGTAGATCCAGTTCAATTGCTTACCCTGGCAGATGCTATATCCCCTTTCCATGCCTGAGGGAGCACTGCAAAGATGGAGACTGTCTTGTTTAGCACAAGAAAACAGTCCCAGAAAGGGCAAGAAAGAAAGGACAAAATATAACCAGAAAATAGACATGCATAGAGATTTTTTTGAGAACTTTGTGTCCTTTTTAGAGTTAATCTTACAGAAAAAAACACATCCAGCACAAATACTGGGACTTCAGGGTTTGGTTTGGTTTTGTCTTGTTTTCCATGAGACATTTTGGTAAATGATTTACTTTGAAGGTCAATTGGACATACAGATTATTACTAGCCTTGGTGTATTACATGAACCTCCCCTTACCTTTTTAGAAAGTACACTATGAAGTACAAAATACACCTACATACACTTAATAAAATACTGATAACTTAATACTTCCTAAAAGCACATCTCTCCCATTCATGTCCTTCAACATGTAATAACCTTAGTCTTGTCAAGCTAATTTCTTATGCTGAATGCAGTTCCTGCATTCCTCCCTTTTTTGATTAACAGCTAAAACTTGGAAAAGTAGAATCCGTACATAAGAGCCAATGACTATGATTTAAACAGTCAAAACCCAGACACTTAGTAATTAAGAAAATCTCCCTGCAAATATGAGGAGTTTCTGGTCTAATTTTCTATCAAGATATGGAAGTATGGAAGCTAGCTTCATTGTGTTTCCCCCATTTCTACAACTATTAGAACTGTGGGAGCATAATACAACAAAAGTAAGCATCAATTGAGAGACCTCTTTCTGCCTTCTCCACTGGATGATCAGATACTTGAGAACTATTTGCCCCACATTTAAATAGTGAGATGCCTTTTTTTTTTTTTAAAGAAAACAATTACTTGAATTTTTTAAAGAGCAAATGGAAGTGCAGAAATACTGGAAGACAAAAACTGAATCATGCATTTTAAAATGGCCCAAAATCAGCATCAGAGACTATCAATTTTCTTTTTAAAATAAGAAATCTATGGGGTATCAGAAGATCAAGACAAGGTTTATTTATTATGAAGAATATAGGGTACATTAATAACATAAATAGACCTATCATATTGATGTTTTATTTAATAATGCTGATGTGTGTTCCGTGAGATTTATTGAGAAAGAGTCCTTATTTTAATAGGCTCGTTAAACATCTTTGGCAAAATCACCCATGGTGTAACAGCTGGCTGAGTAGGTTGAGGAATCAGTGAGAAGAGAAATCACGAACTGAGGAAGCTGAACTCAGAAGGTGAAGTTATAGTTCTTTGTGGAATTGGCAGATATAGGCTTACCATTTACCCTCTTAGAACAACTCCAGGGCAAAATGATTTTTAAACTTAAGCTTCCTGAGGGCAAGCCCTCACACTTTGTTACCTGTGCAGTCCTCATATTCTTAATTTAGCAGATGCATAATAAATAGTGTTGGATTGAATAATAGGTATGTCCTAATTAGTTCTGATGGAATTAAATAGTTGCTTCTCTTCATAGTATGTCAGCACTGAAACTTTGTTAAATAATGCTTCAAGAGTTAATTTTAACATTTTGTAGGATGTACTGGTTTAGGAAACTGTTTTCTTATAGGAAAGTGTATAGCAGTGGCTCTTGATATACATCTTTAAATGAATATAATCTGATCAGTTGTTCTTGCCATGACATTTTCCAACCCATTTCTTTTTATTTTCCTTGATTTCAAATCCCAGATATTTTGCATTAGATCAGATCACCAAATCATTTCATGAAAAAAGGGAAGGGCATGATTTAAATTTACTGATTTAACCTAAAATATTTAAAAGGACAAGCTCATTGCCAACATTTTATTTGAAAATGTCAAGCATTTTTGGAGTGCAGTTCTCTAGTATCAAAGAAAGGCATCTTCTGCAAATTCCTTGTGTAAAGAGGTGGGTGAGGATTAACCTAGAGCAGTGGCAGCTGAAGCCCCCTGCTGTGTGATGATGCAAATGGCATCTCAGGCCTAATGTGCTCTGCAGCGCAGGCAGGCGAACACAGGAACACACGAGAAAGCAGTCATGTGGCATGAATGAAATGGGAAGTCTTTTCATAGCTTGCAGTAGACATGAACCAGCCTTCAGTTTTTTTATAATCATGGATAACTTACAGAGTATTTCTAATCATATGATCTTATGACAAAGCATAAGAAAGAATGAATACATACTTTGTTTGGAGATTGATATAATAAATAAATACTAATAAAATTATCAGTGCTCATGGGGAATAGTTTATTTTCTTGCAAACTATCAGGGACACAGGCCAGTTTCATGACAATAAATAACAAAGTTAAAAATGGGATTTCTATGCAGTTATTTACATGTGTTGGACCTAATAAATATTGGGCTAGGAAATAGTCTGTTATCCTCTTCTTTTAGTAAGTAAGAAATAAGTCCTTTGTTGTTGTTTTGAGTCATTATTTTTATTATTAGAGCATTTCTTGTGTTATGAGAATAGAGTAGTTTTAAAAGAAATAGAAATAAACTGTTCAGGGTATATTCATATAGTTTAGCACCACAAGGTAGAATTTTTGTTAACATCAAATCAGTAGAGAATATTTCCTCTCTGGACAATATTATTTATCACAGGCAAAAGCATCAGATATGTTCCTTAAAAAAAAAAAAAAAAAAAAAAAAGTAATAGTTCTGGACCAATTGTTACAGGCAGCCTATCAGGGAAGCGTATCAGATAATAGAAACTAATGTTGCTTTTTTTGTTTTTATTACATTTGCTAGAGAATTGAACATACTATGCATATTGATTTTTACTCAAGAAATGAGCCCAGTTGGTTCTGTTAATGTGCTTAGTGGGTTTCTTTAACCAGATATGAAATTGTTATCATTTTAAAGTATGTAGTATATTTAAAAATTAGTAAACTAAATATTCTGCTTAACTAGGTGTCAGTTAAATATTAATGTCAAAATCAGAGATATAATTGTTCAGAAAGGAAATATCCCTCAATCATTCATCTCTCTCTATACACATATATACAAATTTAAAGTGTACCGTTATTTTTAGGACGGAAGGGTATCTTTATAATTCAGTAAGTAATCAGACTCTGGGACTCTCAGGCATGAGGTGTGAGGAAAAGGCAAGAGTTTATTTTGTTTGCAGTTGTTTCCTTTTACTCTTTTTATGAGGGTTAAAAAGTGTATTTTTGAATTACTTTTCTTAGGCTTTAACAGTGATTAACGTTTCCACTTAAAAACACACAAGCAGGTTTTACAATTTTTGAATTTATGTTAGAGCTGAGCATTTATTCTGAATCTCCTTTCCTGCTTATGAAACTGAGTGATGAGACCCTACTGCTACCTGAAGAGACACAGGGCTGAGGTGGTAAGGGGATTTGCCTTGGAGAGAGCTATCTATTAATTATTCACATTCTATTTTAGAGGTCTTTGAAGTAAATATTAAGACAGTCATTATTCAACATTTGGGATAACTCTTTCGAAGTCAACAGATAGTTTTTACTTGAATCTTCAAATTATCTTTCAGTCATCTGAATGCGGAATGGGAAACCCCAGTTTAGCCACAGTTATTCTGGGGGCTAGATGTTGAAATCATTAGGGATTATTTAGAAAATAAAAATAAGGAATCATTTGCTTGAGGAGCATAAAATCTTAAAGCTAAGTATGATCAAATAGTGCAAATCACTTCACATTAAGAAAACAACGGTCCTTTTATTGGTCAAATTGATCCCCTAACAATTTATGTATTTGACGATGGTTTATTTACAGGGACTGTGCATTCATTGCTTACCTAAAGTCATCGTTGTGAACTGAGTGGAAAGAACCTTTCCTGACAAGGATGGGCTGCCAGCTGCTAAGTGTATAGCTGTTATATTGATTCAGTGTAATTTATAAAACCAATTAATTTGTTCTTATAAAGAAATATTTTTGGCTTCTTTGCTAAAAGTGTTTGCCTTTAAAAATGCAAGTGACTCCCTTAAGGTTTACTTAAACATCCAGAACTAAAATTTATAGTGTGTAAAATACATTTTTTACTGTCTTAATGAATTCATATTTTACATTAGCTTGTCCTATATCCCCCCCGGGGGAAAACACCATGACACCTATATCTTCCATTCATTCTCATGCCTTATATGCCCCCTGCCTTCCAATCTTAAGTAGTAGATGTAGGTCGAAATGAGAGATGATTAGAATATTTGTATTTAAAAGCAAATAAAAAAATGTTCAATAAGCTTGTCGTTTAATTGTCATTCCTTTACTGCTGTCTATTTTATGTGTTGAGGTCTGACTAGTAACTCAACTTCCTTTGCACTCTCCAGGAATATAATATCACCCCAGTCCCGTCCATGCTACTAACCTGAAAGACCTATTAAAAGTAATTAACGGGGAGTTTTGCTAAAGCCTGTATGCTGAATACGTACAGACTGGATGATTTTTCCTTTCAACCTCCATGACGCATACCCCAATGTTTTAGCAAGAATAAAACACATACAATGTGCTTTTACTTGTTTTTGTTATTGCTATTATTGCATTTTGTGAGAGTTCAACCTCCTTACTTTCATAATAAAAATGGCAAAAAGAAGAGGGAAGGAATGTGAGTCAGCCAGCCAAACACACAGAAACGCCTGGCAAAGCTGACTAAATTAGCATATGCTAGGCTGAGTATTTCCCTCTGTTGTTACATAATCCCTTTCTAATACAGAATCAGTTCTCATACTTAACCCTTTCAGGAGGTTTGGAATTCTCCCACTGTTATATTTTTATTTTGCATTATTTATTTTCTCATGAATTGTGTAAATCATCTATTGAGAGTCTTTTATGTCAAATTCTTTTTTCTCCCCTCTTCAGTCTTTCTGTATACAAATGTTCCATTCTGTGCCCAACTTCAGGATTCAAGAATCAACTTTTCTATAGCTTTCACTGAGAGGATCTAATTAGCATTTTAGGCTCTCTTTACTCATGTGCAGCTTTCTTTAGAAAATGTATTAGTTCTATGAGGTTCCCCTAAGGATTCATAATACTCTAGTTTGTTACATGTACTGTGATATTCAGTGTGCCTTAATTATGCACGTGTCCTCATTTCAAAGCCTTTTCAAGGATCATGTGGGATAGAACAGGGGTCTGGCTGTAAGTTCACTGTCATGTATTAATGTGTAGGTGGTATTCAGAGAAGGATGTTTCTGAAGGCAATTATATATCTATGACTCCAGTACAGCAAGCGGTTACATTCTGAGCTTACTAGTTACCCTGCCAAGGCAGAATGAAATTCACCATTGTGATACATAATACAGTATCTGTTATTTCTAAATAGTTCTTTGCCCTGGGAATGAAATAATGAGTGAAAATGTGTATCCCTTATCTTGAATAGGGATTGTTCCTTTCACTCTCTCGAAATAAGAATCAAAAATTGTTCCTAAATCAATACTCTATTCCCTAACTAGCCCATTAACACATTTGCTATGGTGGGATCTCGAAGTTATGCTGGTTATTATTTGAGGCTATAGATTTTCAGATAGTATTAATTGCTTGCAATCACATGGGCTGCCAAATGTCAGTGCACTGCCAAATCTGAGACATGATTTTTTTCAGATTTTGATTGGGATGCAATTTGGACAACTATGAAAGTATATAGGGACATCGAACTCAACACAAACAGAGAGAGAGAGAGAGACACTTTTCTTTTTAAATAAAGACTTTATTTGTGGAGGAATGGTTATAAGAATTGGCTCATTTAATACACATTACCATTTATAAAGAGGATATTTTCCTGCATTGACTGAGTTTGAGTGTACTTATATTAACTGTACCCTTTGACTTGTATTCCTCTGAGTAGTATATCATCAGGAAATTTGAGTTTAATTTGTAAATACACTTTTTCTTTTATTCATGGCTATAACAATAAAAAGCAAAAGTTGATATATACTAACAATTTTAACCTTTTCTTTTATTTTACAACTGCATATTTGAAGCAACGTTATTATTAAGGATAGCTTAAAAAATACAAGTCTCTAGGAACTTACTGGAGTTTTTAATTATAAAAATTTTGACCAAAATCTGATGTGTTTGTTTAGACAAAAGAATACCATCTGCCCTTTATTATTTGAAGTTTTATGTCTTCTTAGCTGATGAGAGAACTAAGCATTTTATATTGTCAATACTATGATCTATATAACCCCTGTGCATATTTTTATTATAGCATTTTGAATGTTTGGTATTTATCTATCTGTTTGCTGTACTGGACTATGAACTCCTAGAGTACAGGGTCTTAGTCTTCATTTTATTTCAAGCACCTAATCTAGGTCTGGTCTATGTCTTTTTTTTTTTTTTTTTTTTATGTTTTCATCCCACTGATTGATTAGTTCTCTTCCAATCCATTTAATCTTGACACATCTCTTTAATTGGATCCAAATAATATTTAAGTATTTATATTTTAACTGCCAAAATGCCAATACACTATTCTGAATAGAATAAATATTTGCAATGAATTTGCATTTGTATTTAATGTACAGAGAGAAGGTCAAAAAATGGCTACTAAGAAACATAAACAATTCTAAATAATGACTTACTTCACAAAAACATTGAATCATTGCTTTCAGTTAGGTAAGCAGTTCAAATTTGCACTGAAAACGTTTGTCTCAGAACTCTGAATCTCCCAGCTTTCTCTGGGCTTCCTAAATCCTTGTCTGTTTTACTTACTTAAGATTTCTCTCCCTCACCCCCAAAATATTTCTGAAGATGGCTTTAGGTAAACATGAAACCAAATCATCTTATTGTTCTTCTTAGAGTAGCTGGTATTTCTGGATAAATATATAAACAAAGAGGAATTACAAGCTGACCTTGATCTGCCAGATTATCAGTGGGGACTGACCTGCTTTTGTTATTGCCAAGCTGTGGAGTAGACATTCTCTGAGTAGTCTCTGAAGTACAGATCCAGGGTGCATTTTGCTTAATTTAACTTGGGGGAGTTACATCCATTTTATTTAAAAGTCCTTTTAAAGAAATTCCTAAATATTGTGGGGTTAATTTTGTTTGGTTTTTGAGGTGGGTTTTTTTTTTTTTTTTTTTTTTAATGCTTAATGCTTAGTCATACATCCACACTTGAGGACACATGTTTGCTGTGGTTGAATTTGATTTATTTCCCTTTTAGTATTTTGAAAGACAGTGGGAGGTAGGATGGAAATATTAACTGCTTTTTGAAGAGAATTTAAATATAGTTACTGGGAGCTGAACACCAAGGGAGAAAAGGCTTTCTACAATTTGTAGTGACTCTATTTCCACATAAAGTGTTTTAAGAATGTTTTTTCTTAAAAGTCCCAGTGAAATGTAGCTTTTCTTAAAAGTCATACAGATTTTCTTCAAATTTTAAAAATCAATTTCCTGCTCTCTTTTGGATTTTTGACTGTTTCATGACTTCGAGCATCTGAAAAGATATTATTACCTAGGCTAACTTAAGATTTATCTAATGGCAGGTGTCAAAATCACTGTATCATCATCATGTAGAAATGCACATTTAGTAAATAAATATCCAAAGTAGATTAAACTAGTTCAATTTATTAAGTGTTATTGCTACTTTGTGGAGCTGATATTAAGAATTATATTCTGCCATAGCTACTGTGAATACCTAAAATCTTCTTTGTGTTAAAATGTGACTGTCAGTATGACACAACAGCCACAGAAGAATAACCTTCTAAAGTGGCTTCTGTCTGGCCCTTGCTGACTGACTTTCCAGAGCCTAGTGAATAAAAGGGAAGGTAGTTTGGGAAGCAGTTTTTGTTGACTATTTCACTGTTATGGATGCAAAAATATTTTAAGATGTTGATGAGTTTTCATTGTATAGAGGATATTCTTATAAATCCATGTTTAGAAGTGACATTGTAATTTTTTTTAACTACTTAGTATATCAAACACTGGAAATGTGAGGAAGAATTACACCTTCATATTTCTCAACAGATTTTTGACATAATGACCCACTCAGAAAGTGAATTTTTAATTTATATAGTAACAAAAGCATTTCAGAACAACATTTTTGTCAGAGTCACCAAATTAAAAACAATATCCCTTATATTCTTCAAAAGAATACGACACTAAGTGCATCATCTTTATAGAAAGATTTGACACTAACTAGCATGAAAAAGAAGTTGTGTCTTCAGTAACAATTACACATCTATTTTTAAAGGTCAAGTAAAATTTATAGATGATAGTTTCATGTCCACTGACTTACTTTTTTTTTTTTTTTTAAACATAGAAATGCTACACATGAGGTAAGACTAGTGGTATTTTGAAACTTCAGCTCTTCCTATCTTTTCACTTGCATGGAATAGCTAAGATAAAGGTATTGATACAGGGATAAATTTGAGGTGTTTTAGAGATCCAGTAGAGGTCAGTAGGTCAGATTTACTTTAAATCTTCGTTTTGCTTTACCCAAATTTACTGGCTACACAAATACAGACTACCAACAAAGCAGAACAGGTTATCCTTGATGGGTAGGACAGCATGAAAGTATATTTTGTAAAACAATGACAGTATTCAATGGATGGGTGGGGACAAGTTGGGAAGACAATCTTTATCGTTTAATGATGGTCTTATCATATACTAACAGTAAACTTGATCAGATATTAAGGATATTTCCTCCTAAAACCTTCATATCATCTTGGTTTACTAAATGAGAATGGGAGTAACTTGGTGATAGAGGAAGAGGCACTAATACACAGCCCTAATCCTTGAGTAGAACACAGATTGCAACCATGACAAACTACAGTTAGTGTGGAAGCTGTAGTGAGACTGGCCTGGCAGGTGGGTGTCTTTTCTTTTGTAGTGAGAGTTCTCTATTCTGTAGAGGGAGGAAATCTCATTGGACTATTTTGGACTTTGAATTTTGGATGTCCCCTGCAGCAGCAAGACATAATGGTAGGATTCAAAAGACCTTAGTTCTCCTCCAAGCCATGGCACTATTTTATTTTATTTTTATTATTTTTTTTAAGATTTTATTTATTTATCAGAGAGAGAGAGAGGGAGAGCGAGCGAGCACAGGCAGACAGAATGGCAGGCAGAGGCAGAGGGAGAAGCAGGCTCCCTGCTGAGCAAGGAGCCCGATGTGGGACTCGATCCCAGGACACTGGGATCATGACCTGAGCCGAAGGCAGCTGCTTAACCAACTGAGCCACCCAGGCGTCCCAACCATGGCACTATTTTAGACACCATGAACAAGTTACTTTTGGGGGTGGGAGGTAGATGGGAAGAAAGAATATTAAGCAGGATCAATGCCCAGCGTGAGCCTGAAGCAGGGATTGATCTCACAACCCTGAGATCATGGCCCAAGCCCAAATCAAGAGTCAGATGCTTAACATTACTTCTGTAGCTTGGTTTCTTCTGTAGACTGAAAAAATGGAACCACATTCATTCTTTGGAGACATATTATAGAAAAATCTAATGGATGATTGAGAACTGCAGAAATGGCATATTTCTTTTCAACTTTCACCTAAAGATATTTTATAACACAGTGTAGCATTAACCATGAATTCTTAAAATAGTTTTCACTAAAATTTAATTTTTTATATTTACTCATGCATTATTCAGTATTTAAAGATTTTACACATGTAAAGAGATTTCTATTCTGATACATAAATTTCAGAGCTTTCTATCTCCGTCAGTAAGTTTTATAAATTAATTTTGTAGTCATCAGCCTGAGCTTGGGTCATACTTGCTTTTCTCATGAAATTGCATCCACAGATCAACTTCAAAAGTTAGTAAATTGCTGCCATTAGTCATTTATTTCATTTTTTCTTTTAAAATTTTTATTTAAATTTTAATTAGTTAACATACAGCACAATATTGGTTTCAGGAGTAGAATTCAGTGATTCATCACTTACATCCAATACCCAGTGCTCATGCCATTAGTCATTTTTTTTATTAGAGAATAGTAAATATATTGATTTATTATTATATTGATATATACAATATATTGATTTTGTATTATTTTTGCATTTAATATGTGTATGTATAAATTTTTATAATTGTTTTATTCTTCATAGTCTTTGGTTTTCTTAAGCATAAGTTACTCATGCACTGATTCATTTTTTAACAAATACCTACCTGATGGCAGTGTTGTAAATGCTAGATATACAAGGAAACAAGGTGGAAACTATTTCTGCCCTCATGGAGTTTATAGTCTAGGAGCTGAGACACTGGATAAACAAAATATGCAACACCCTAGCTTATTTTCTGAAATTAAAATTCCATTTTTATAGTAATATGTTTTCAGTGGCTACATAATGTGGGTATATCAATGAAAATATGAAATCACTGATTTAATAGTAGTACTATAAACCTCACTGAGCTTTTAACATTTTTTATTTAACGTTGGATTAAAGAGCTCTCATTTTCTCCAGTCGTTTATCCTCAAAACATTCTCAGTATGATTCCAGTTTCTTTCTTTTTTTTATTAATACAACTTGAAAGAAGCTGACAAGTGAACAAGAAATATTCAAGCATGCTCTATTCTAACTGATTTGTTCAAGAGGATGATTCATTTAATTTCATAAAGACTCAGTGGGCCAGAACAGTAGATGACCAGGTCAGCAGAGGGAATGTAGGGGAGAAGAGGTCTGTGAGAAGGATCTATGTAACAAGCAACAATATTTAGTTTTTTAGAGCTGAAGTTCTGCTTGAGCAATTCTGATGTTACCAGCGACAGTCATTTAAAGAGCTGCTGATGCCTCAGGGAAAACATTTTTAAAGTGTTCTCTCCAGAAACAATGCTCCTTGTACTGTGTCATATATATTAAAACTCTGTCCCTTGCTTATATTACAATACTACATTGTGCCTGATTAAAACCTATGCTTTTCGTGACTGCTGAGTCAATGTTGTTCTTGAAATCTTTCCTCCTGCTCAAACTGCCCTGCATATGATTGAAGTAAGAACAACTGGTAAACAAAACTGGAGAAGAGATGAGGATACCACCTAAAGACTTTAAAAATAAAATGAATTCTATATACAATTATGTGAACTGTTAAAATATGTAAAATAATGTAAGTGGGCTATGAATATTCTCGATATCTTTATATCATTTCTTTTAATATTTAGCTTTGACTGATGACCTCAACATCCAAATGATGTCATATTTCTAACAGATTGTATGGCATTTTTATATTGTTATTTATTGCCCACTGGTGTCCCTGGAGTAGATGATATACATCTTGTAGTACATAGGGTAAACAAAATGATACATACTTTGGAAATCATAATGGTGGTGGTCAAGCATGTACAGTTATTCTACTTAGAGACTGATTTATCTGGATTACAGAAAACAGTACAATGCACAGCTAAAAAACCTCAGCTAAACCATTATCTTTAATTTTGCTTTCTTTTTCTTTTAAAGGAAACTTTAAAATTAAAGCAATTCAAGTAAATGCTCTGTTGCAGGTGATAATTTGCAAGAGTGTAGTTTCATGCTAAATGATTTATTCTGAGAATATATTCAGTTTTCCCAAGTAAGTCAGAGATGCATGCATATTTGGAAACTTTTATGTAGAGAACTAGGTGGTGCTGTTCTGTCATCTTTGTGTCTCAGTGACTTCTTTGGTCCTGTTTTTGATTCATTAAACAATTTCATACAGTAAGTGCATGAGGTAAGATACAGTCACTTAATAGCATTACTGCTTATTAACCAACTAAATTTATATTGATCTTATATTTTGTTTTCAGCAATATTTTCATAAAGCAGAAAAAAACTTTCTTCCTAAGTAGTAACCTTTATCATAGTGTACAACTTCTCTCTTTAACATTTAAGATAACCTGAAATCATCAGGTATTTATGTTATTATGTATTTTAAAATGTTTTGGACTTGGCTATTTCCCTTGCCAAAATTCTTACTATTAATTGAGTCAGAATTTAAAGTGGTAAAATTTTGTTCAGATTTTGCCAAAATTCTTACTATTAATTGAGTCAGAATTTAAAGTGGTAAAATTTTGTTTGGCTCAAGGAAAACATTTTCATTATTTGAAATAAAATATATTTCATTATTGAAATATTGAAACATAAAAATGCCATAAAATATATAAGCTCAAGAAAAACATTTTCATTATTTGAAAATTTAATTAAGCCTTTAAATGAAAGAAATAAGAAAATTCTCCTTGTAGATAAATTGTTTGCTTAATTTACTTTTCTGTAAGAAAACTGACTTCAGTTAGGCTGTCAGTTAATCTTTTCATGTTTCAGGATATCATTAAATTAGCTGTGCCTTCCAATGATCTTGAGTTACCTAATAGTTCGAAATAAAATAGCACACTTACTTCAAACTAAGTAACAAAAAATCTCTTCCACTGTCCATGTATAATTAGTACACTGGTGTCTCTGAGGTGTATTTTCTTGGTAAGAATTACACCTTCAGATACTTTTAGGTTTAGGAAATGCAGATAAGAGAAAACAAGAGAATTACAACTTTTTTCCATTAAATAACATCTCATATTATATACAAACATGTAACTTATGTTTCTTAATGACTTTACAATACCTTTGGAGAAGAGTATATCATATAACTTATTCTCCAATGAAAACCTGAATATAAAATAATGCTGAAGTTCTTCAAGGGTTCCACCCATGTGCCTCTTCGTGGAATCACAGTTCTGTTATTATGACTGGGGACAAAAGTAATTTATGTTCTTTATTTCTGATGTAATAAATCCTCCTTGCTGCTATTTACATTATAAAACATTTAAGTTTTATCTTAATAGCAAAGCGAATGTTATTTAGAAAACTCTTTGTGTTTTCTGTTATCTCAAAAATCTTTTATCTGTAGAAGACAGAATCAATATGGAATTTCAGAGTGCTTCCATGGTATGTCATCTTACAGTGCAGAGATAATCTCTGAGATGAACATCTTTTAGACTAATAAACCTAAGTGAAAGTCTTTTACACTTCTGTACTTATGTCTGGCCTTCTGGCCCAATGAAATAAAACGGAAGTCCCGATTGTTAGGATGAATGCCAGTAAGTAAACACTTACCAAGTAAGATTTCAGAATGGGGGAACTGTATAAGGGAACTGAGATTATTCATGCATGAGGAATGTCTTGATTTTTCTATCAGTTTTCCTAAGGATTAGCTAAATCCCATTGTATACTGCCACCACCTTAAAGTGTGAAGAAATCAAACAATAATAAATAGATAAAAAATTAAGATTATACCAAAGTCAGTATTTATGTTTTCAGTTTTAATTATTTTTACTACAAAGATCCTATCTAGCTTTTTGATACTATCATTACGGGAGTAAAGCTTTGACTAGACAAAGAATTTATGAAAGACAATCATAAGTTTGCCATATCTATAGGCTCAAAATTATACAGTGCTTTTATGATAATGAATAATCTACTGTTTGAAAGTTGACATTCTAGCAGTGATACTAGTAAGAAGATATTCAACTTTAATATGTCAGTTACTAGATTTACATTATGGAAAGTTAAATGACACTGTCATCAGGTCCAATGCTTTTTAGATAGCCTATTTTAAAAATATACCATATTTCAAATAAAGCATATTTGGTGAAAAATACCTAAATCCTAAGTGAATATATTTCAAAATTATTTTCCTTCTAGAATATAGAAAGTCTATGGTTTATTTTATTTCTTAAATATCAAAAATACAAAAAAATGTATATTGTAACTTTGATGACTGTTTATTATTTTAGAAGTAAAATCAGAAGGGAGGGGAGTAGCACATTTCTGGCAGTATACTTTTCCCTTGGACTGAAGCTCCACAACTAATACCAAAACTATTCCATGCATTTTTCATTTCTTATTTCTTGGAAAGCTGGTATTAAAAAAAGAGGTCTTTTTTACAATTATTTTTCGATAAAGATTAATCAGGCCATGTAGCATTGGCCATTGACTATTAGTAATCAGTGACAGCAGATTACTTGGCATGTCATTTTTTTCAAAGACCCTCATCTTATCTTTCCAAATGCTCCTTTGGAAACTCCTGTAGAGGTTCCTTTTCATCTTGCCACATTTTATCACGATGAAAGATTGATATCTCATGGATCTAAAGGTGGTTTTTCACTTTAAAAGGTAGGCTAAAGAAAAACAACAATAAGTAAGGGATTTCTGGATTTATTTTGCTATCAGAACAGGATAGCAGAATAGGTGAAAAAGTGATCGTTATGAGAATAAAAGCAACAGTATAGTGGGGAGAGTGAATGTAGATCTTTTGTAGCTTTAAGCATATGTCTCTTTTCAAAAGAATCTCCAAATGAGGCATGATATAAAGTTACAGTTAATATCAACAAATCAAAATTTTACAGACCCAGTGGATACAGACATCGTACATGGTGAAACAGATTAGAATAGAACTAAGTAAGAATTTCAGATAATCTTTAGTGCATCATATCCAGGGCCTACCTGTAGTGGGATGGAACAAATAATGAAAACCTCTAGCACTGTAACAGGTAAGTATGATTAATATTAATCACATATGATCAAAAATAACACCAGTGAATAAGCTTTGGGGGAATATCTCACCACAAACTTAATACACTCTCATGTACACCTCATAACAAACTGAAAATGTTCTAAATATAACTCCTCTAGTTGGTTTTGTGTTGAGATCTGACATGTCTTAAAATTAATATTCTAGTCTTATTACATTGGTATTAATATGAGTGGAAAAGATGGAAGACAATAATTAGAAAGCAGTTGCATTTTGCAGGTCAGGTCCAGGAGAAGTGCTTTCTATTGTGGCTTTGCAGTTTACAAATTGTCAACTTTTCAGAAAGTGTTTTATTACTGGCTACGTACAATCGGAGGTGAAACTGGGAAATACACCACAACAGAACAGTTCTTAAAAACAGAACAGTGGCTTAAGCATTGATTTGTTTTCATGAGATATTGACTTCAAAACAAAACAAAACTTTCAAAAGCAGTCTTTACATTTAAATCCTAGTATGTCAATCAGCAGGTGTTTTAAAGGGACAGTTGTTTCTTTCAAACCAAAATTTCTAAAACTGGGGAGAACTTGAAAGTTCAGAGAACGACCTTTACTCATCCAAACCTCTAAAATAAAAACTTTTGTAGGAGAATAAAGTCACTTGTAGAGAAAAAAAATTGTCTTCTCATTGTACTTAAAAACAAAATGGTGTAAATTGTAGAGACATGACAAGCATTTAGAAATGAAAAAGTTATATTCTAGTTTGGTAATCTAAACATCAAGAAATTAAACTAAATGTGCTAATACTCTAAAGTAATTGCCCTGATATTATCTAAGACAGTTGCATCACTATCTGAAGTTATCTTATTGTCTTATTATTTATATATTCTTCTTTTTCCATGGAGACACTAAACTCTGCGAGTACAGGAATATTGTTTCCTGTTTTTATCTCTGTCTCTAGAACACTACCTAGCAAGCACTTGTTTAATAATTTTTTGTGCATGAACCAGTATAATGATCTTGATTTATTTCTTAAATAAAAGACTATTTTTTTAAGCAACTTCCTGTGGTGAACAGAAACCATATTAACAGCTGTATTTAAAATACACCTAGTTAAGATTAGTTATAATTTAGGAGCATTCTTTAAGTCCTTTTGAAAAAAACACATCATGCATATCATGTCCCCTATTTGATTATAGATCATTTGAGTATATTTGTAATGTGATTTGTTTAGACTTGAAATAAACCACAGAACTGCTGTTCCTCATTTAAAACAATGAAGGAACACAGAGAAGGATAATTTACATGCTAAAATGTTATAAGAACATTTTTAGAAGTATTAATATATTTCCTATGTTAGCTGTTAATCATTGCTAGCTCAGGGTATGTGTGTGTGTGTGTGTGTGTGTGTTCTTTATATAAGAAATTTGTCTGAAGTCATGGAATTATAACTGCATTATGTGAAAAAAATAAAACCAAAGATTATAATAGGCCATAGGGGAAATTCTGCATAAGAAACCTGTTATAGCAAAATTGGATGAAAGTTTAAAGTAAGCTCTGCTGTACTTTAGATTTCAACACGATCTCATTTCAACCCTATTTAAATCTTATTTCAGAGGCAGCATAGTGTAAAAGGAAAGTACAAGGGATAGGGCATCAGGAATTAAAGTTCTGATGACTGTGCCACTGGGTCCCCATCATCTGGGGATCCAGCTCATCTCTCTAGGGGTCAGTTCTTCAGAGGGTGTTAGACTTGGATCATTTCCAGGGTCTTTTGCAACTTGAAGACTAACCAATTCAGCAGTTAGAACAATGGATATACTTTGCAAAGATTAGGATAGAACTATGCCTTTATCGTGAAATGAAAGTTTTGATTAGGCAAAAGTGTTATAAAATGGTGAAATAAATTACTACTATGTTTATAAAATTCTACGGATATAGGATGTGTTATTAAATTTGCATGCATTATATGTGTATGTATATTCATATATTGACATTTTGACATACTATTGATATACGAGTATATAGCCAATAAACCTGTTATATGATTCCATTTGTTTTTAAAAATGCATGTGTATGTATAGATAATTCATTGCATTATGTGTTTTCACCCTCTTCTCTATAAAGAAAGACATAATATAACTAGAAAAGGGGTCACTGAAGAAATATTCATTTGTAAAACACTTACAAGAAAAACCTTAAACTATTCGAAATTAACAGCCTTAAATGGAGAGAAGAAGCTTGGTCATTCCAGGAATAGACTTCAATAAATGAAGATAATTTTACACTAAGTACCATAAACAACTGTTTTTTATATTCATTAAGGCTCAAAACAAAGATAATGTTCTGAAACTACTCCAAGAGTGCTTTAGACTTTAATTAAGAGATAATTTCCGGGCAGGACACTAGACTTTAGAATAGAAAGTGGTGAAATACTTTTTTGGTGTCTAAAAGGATAAATGCATTTTTCATCTTTACTAGATGATTTAAAAGTGTGCTCTCCTAATGATAAAGTAAGAGAATTGAAGGGCCTCAAATCATGAGACAGCTCTTCATGAAACCAGTTTGCACAAGTAGTAACTAATCCAAAATTTCACTTTTATCAAATAGAATTCGTTCTTAAGAAAAGCAAATGCTTATTATTTCCTTTGTAAGTATGTCATTAAATAAAGGTTGCATTGATTAACTTAGAGAGCATTTCATAATAACCTCTAATCATAATCATACAAAGAGTTAAATTCCCTTCATTATGGAGCAAGGCAAATGCAGAGTGTTTATGGGCGATCTAGAAGGTCAGTACTCAGACTAATTCACCGACAGCCCCAGATGCCTGGTTAAGCTGCCAACACACTTGCTTTCCGCGTCTGCCAGAAAGTCAGCTGCAGCTGCAGGGAACATTCTTTTTTTCCCACCCATTGCTAAGCCTGTGGATTTTACAATTGCCACGGAAAGAACAGAATTAGGAAATATAATTCAGGGTGATGATCACCTCACTTACCCTATTAATGTGTTTCAAATTAATTTACTATGAACAGCAAAATATAAACAGATAAGAGATTTTTGGGGGTTTTGGTTTTTGTGTTTTTTTTTTTTTTTTTCCCACATGCACATGTTCTCAAATCATTCATTTAGTCACATTTTGGAAAGTAACCCAGTAAGACTGTCTTCTAGGCTCAATTCTATCTTTTCATTTTGGGGATTTCTAGTATAATAAGAAGCAGCAGCAGATGCTTAGCAGCAGCAGAAGCAGCCACTGTTTCATGTTTTATGTCGTATCATTACCTGCAGTTAGAGAAACGTAACCACAGGGTACAGGTTAGAATGTTGTGTCTTTGCAATTACATAGCTGGCCTCTGGTCTTCATTTGTTGGTGTTACTTTGAGCAAGTGATTCTACCTCTCTGAGCCTAAGGTATTTCACCTAAAAAATGGCAAGTGTGATATCCATCTCACAAGGTGTTGTGAGGCTTAATTAACAAAGTAATATTCTTGGTATCATCTCCAGAATATAATGGGCACTTAATAAGTTATAGAGACATTGTGAAAAATAAATGTAAATGTAAAATCCAGAATTTGCATTAAGCCCTCAAAATTTTGGATGCATATGGCTCAGTGGTGTTTTGTAGGATCAATATGTACTCTAATGAGAAAGTTTGGAGAACCTTGAAAAAAATCACAGAAAAATTAAAAATAATATAACATTATATTCTTTCATATCAAAATCTAAGGAAGACTATAGTAAGAAGAAAAAGAGAGGATGTAATGTAATATATTACTGTTTATAAATCTATAAATAAGTATTGGAAGAAAAGTAACCATAAAATGTTTTAACAGCAATATAATTTTGGATACTCAGGCATTTTGGATATTCAATAGCTGTGGAGGCAACTGGAAGAGCATTTCTATATTAGAGTGTAGACAGCTTCTACTTGCCCATTTTTCTTTTCCTTCTTCCCTCTCTCCTTCCCTCCTTTTCTTCCTTCCCTCTTTCCCTCCTTCCAAGTAAATGGGAATGTATTATGAAGAGTTGTTTTCTCTTTTTTTAAACTATATTCCTGGAGTCATCTTACTTTTGTATAGGTGGGTTTCAGAAACAAATTCAAATCAAATATCAACCACATAGCCAAAAAATGTACTAGTGGGAACTGTTGCCAAAGTCTATGGGGTGGTCAAATTCTTTTGCCTTTCTGGTTTCAGGTACAATTATATTTTAGTGGAAGATATTATCTTAAACCACAAGGGAAACCCTACTCACACTGTCTTAACATTTTGTTTTAAGCAAGGTGTAAAGAACAGCCACAACTACTAAACTGCCATTAAATAATTTAATCCATTGTTAAATGGCCATCCTGGAGTTTTGTAGCTGACGTGCTAGGCGTACATTTAGGATACCAAGATTTGATATCTCCCCTCTCTATTGAGTTTTAGCTAAATATGAATACTGTGGATTTGTCTTTCTGAGGTTGCCCTAAAAGGACAATTTTCTTAGTGGAAAAATAACTCTTATTAGGATTTATCAGTTTTAGGATCATAGAAATGCACATTGGCCAGCTTTTTTTTTTCCCACTAAATGAATTATTAATTTGTGTTTCTAGATATAGCCATAAAATAGAATCCATTTTAGCATTTCAAAATTAATATATACCCATATATTTTAAAAGAGTGTCTTAAACACATAGTAACTATTTTCTCAATGATGATTTATGCAGATGGTCTGTATCAACATGAACTAAATATGGGCATATAAAGCTAAAAATCCTGGACGGATATTTCTACCAAGTATATAAACAATTGCACTTTTAGGTTTTTATTTTGTCTCTCTCTCACACACACACAATATTTTTAACTGAGTGAATATTACAGAAAAGGCAAAGATGTGTGGGTATATACTGAGGAAAGGATTAGGATTGGATTACATTAATTTGCTTATATGTATATGATATCAAATATCATCTTTGTTCTTGAGCTGGATTTTAAGCAATAATACTAGTCTGAAGACATGAAACTAATTTCTTAATAGACAATACACAATTACAGTTTTTGCTAAAATAAAATAGATTAATTATTCAGCCCTCAAAGTATATCAAACATTAAAATATGAAATGATAATACATTGTACTAAAATATAGATACAAATTACAAAGCATACAATTTTTTAAAAGATTGTCTTTTTTAGTTAAAGTTCTTTATGGAACTTCTTTTGAAATGTAGTAGTTACACTTCCATATATTCTATTTGAATTTTGAATATTAAAGCCTTGAAATTTTTCTGATGTTTCATTTTTGTGCTCTAAGACTGCTAAAATGAATATTAAGAGGTATTTCATCACTTTTTTATTTTGTACCAGATACTTTAGAAAATGCATCTTCTTCTGATTTGTACATGTCATCCTAAAAACAAATCCCTATAAATCAGTTTGTTTCTTCTCTTAGAGATTTCCTATCTACATCAATTTTTTTGTTCACTGAAAATACAGATTTCCTTATTTCTGTGTAGTCGTTTGAAATCTTATCATTATATCTGGAATTCCACAGATGTCAATTTCTACTAAAACAAATTTTATGAAAAATCCAATGGATAGCTTCCAGAGAATGTTGATGAAATAATACTTGGGCATTGCAAGAAAAGCTTTTTTCTATGTACAGTTCTTAGGGTGTCAGAAATCATTGTCTACCTCCCTTTCTTTCTGCTGAGAGCCATGCAGGGAATTAGGAAATGAAGAGAAGTGCTCTGCACACAATGGCCTTTAGTGAATATTATTGATGACTAGACACCTGCTAGGATATAAAGGCATTTAATCCATATTATTTTGCCTTTTAACTTGTCAACTCAGACATGGCAGCCAGAAGATTTTTCTGTCAAACATTAGCCTATGCATTGCATTACAATTTTTATTTTTCATTCTTGCAATTTCAATGTATATATAACACACTAGGGCTTTAAATAATATAAACATTTGTAGCTATATGAAGGTAAACTTGGAGAAATATGTACTCTGAACATCAAAACATTCAGAAAGTGTGATATACATAGGTGCAATTGTCATCTTCCAAAAATTATTTTTTGTAGAAAAAGTTACCCAACATTTTAAATCACCTTTAGACTTTCTACCTTCCCAAATGGTTTCTTCATTGTGGCTAATCAGTGTTCTATTAATGCAACACTAAGAGTTTATTTCGTTTGTCAATTTATTTGGAAGGATATTTTAAAAGTAAAATAATGCCAAAAACTCTTTTTAATTTTTTAAAGATTTTATTTATGTATCTGAGAGAGTAAGCTTGAGTGGGGGGTGGAGGGGGAGAAACAAAAGAAGGGGAAAAGCAGGCTCCTCAGTAAGCAGGGAGGGGCTCAATCCCAGGACTTTGGGATCACGACCTGAGCCAAAGGCAGACACATAACTGACTGAGCCACTTGGGTGCTCCATTGCAACATATTTTCTAGTGATTAGACTGGATGGCATTTTCTTAGGAAATGAAAACAGTATTTTTCTGCAATGCAGAAATCTTTGTGAGTTCCATGGGTAGGTCAGTGTCTAGCACATGGTAGACTGCCAGTGTTGCAACCTAAGAAATCAGTTCACACAAACATGTTTCAGTGAATATAGTTTTTATTTAATATTTTTTCTTGTCATAAGAATATAGACATTATATCTCAACTTTTGACCTTAAAGTTACAGAATGCATCTAATAGATCCTGTTTCTTCAGAAAATATTTTGTAACTTTGCAGGCAATTGGAAAATTCTTTTACTGCTTTTTATGGAAACCTTTCTATAATACATACCATGCCTTCTTTTATGGAAAATGCTTAAAATAATTAACTTTTTCAAAAAGTCTCAGGGATATATTAGTGGTGGTCTGCTATACCAAACAACAGAGTCCTGCAAATATTTTTGAGCTTTTCTGTCTCTCTTCTAATTGTACATTATGCATGCTTTTTTACATTAACTTTCTTGACATCCTTTTACAATTTGATATTAAGAATGCACATCAAAAAGGAAAAAAAAGTTAAAATTCACTTAAATAACTATTGATTGACTTATTTAATAAGGCACAAAGAGAGCCTGAGGGAGAATGCTGGTTAATCCAAAATATCTAGCTACCCAGTCCTGAATTGTTTTCCATGTTACAACTCTTTATTTTAAAAAATATTTATTTATTTATTTATTTATTTATTTATTTGAGAGAGAGAGAGAACTACGGTGGAAACACAAACAGGAGGAGGAACAGGGGAGAAAGTGAGAGACAAGCAGACTCCCCACCGAGTGCTGAGCCTAGAGCCTAGAGCCCAGAGCCCAAGCCCTACATGAGGCTCCATTCCAGGACCCTGAGATCATGACCTGAGGCAAAGGCAGACACTTAACAAGCTGAGCCACCCAGGTGCCCCACAACTCCTAATATTTAACTGCCTTCTGGATATCTTTCCTGACAGATGTTTAGACACATAAAAACACAACAGATCCCAAAACTGATCTCATTAATTTTTCCACTTAGCCATCCCACTCCTAGCCCTCTGCATCTCTAGAATTCCCTACCTCAGTTAATACCATTGTATCTGCCCAGACATCAATGTTAAAATAGCACTTGATGCTGTCCTTAACTTCTCCCTCCGTTATCTTCCACATTAATTTAGTCCACAATCCCTAATATGTGGCCTTTCCCTTTCACCTTCATTGCCAGGACCTTGTTTGGTTTCTTGCAGTCTTTCACCTGAACTGTTGCCTCATTAATCAATCTGTTCCCACTCCTCCCACCCTCACAGTCTCTAAGGTTAGATTAAAAAAAAAAAAAAAAAAAGTCTGGTTCCTTTTCATACAGGCTCTCTTTTTTCAACACTGAAGCACAAACTATTGAGCATGACAAACGGCATTCTTATTCTGTCCCCAAAGGCTAGTCACTTACCTGTAACCACCCCACCCGCTTTCCTATGGATTATTTCCTATGGTTAAATCAAATGGATAATAAGATTATGAATCTGGTTCTCTATAGACACCAGAAGAAGGAAACAAAATGAAACCAAAGTAAGCAGAGTTTGAGGTTTTTTTCCTTGTGGGTTCATGCTTCAGCCTCAGGAATTATTATTCTATGTGTGATCCGTTTCTGATATAACTCCTGTACTTAAAGCCCAGGTTGGAAATTTATTTTTTTTTAAGATTTTATTTATTTATTTGACAGAGATCACAAGTAGGCAGACAGGCAGGTAGAGAGAGGAGGAGGCAGGCTCCCCACTGAGCAGAGAGCCCGATGTGGGGCTCGATCCCAGGACCCTGAGATCATGATCTGAGCTGAAGGCAGAGGCTTTAACCCACTGAGCCACCCAGGTGCCCCAGGAATTTTATAGGTCTATGTATATGCATATAGTTTTAATATTTTAATATTTAGATTTTTTATACCCTTATGAACTATATAATAATCATAAGTTAGTAATTGAAGTTACTATATTCAAAAGGTATAGGCATTTCTGATCAACAGATATTTCAATTCTTAATCAGATTAATGAGATAGTCCAAGTAAGGTTGATTAAAACTATTTAGGTACTACCTTTTTAGATAATATCACAAGATTTTTTTTTCACATCATTTTCATTAAGCCAATAGAATATAGAGTTTTGGCTTATACTTTGTTAAAGATATCTGAATCACTATAGGAGTTAGTTTTTAATTATGGCTCATTAATAAGATAAGTAGAGAAGAAAACTGCACATTCATTGGTGTTTGCTTCTGTGATACAAAATTATGACACATATTCCATTTAAGATATTCCAATGTTTATTTCACTCTCCTAGATGTATAGGAAGTGAGCCATAATGTCACTAAAAGTAAACTGTTTTATCACGTTTTTTTGCTCTTTAATAAAAGCAGTTATTTTAGTAGCAATGCTGACCCGATAATTGCTAGAGTGTCTAAATTGGATGTACTTCAGTTAATGCATCAGTAAGTGATGTACCTTCAATGCAATTAAAAGATTCTAATCTAACCTAAGAGAAGATCTTTTTCATATTGACCGCTTTAAATTCAGGCTATGATTTCATATTTTTAAAGTGGTCCATGGCTTAGTTGACCCCATTAATGGGATATAACTCTTCTTTGGCATAGCCAGATGCTACTGAGTAAGCATTTCTGAAAGACTCTGAATGAACTTCATCAGACAACTACCATTCCATAATTCCAGAGAAGGGAAAAGACAATTAAGATATTTAGTATGGAGGTTGGGGAAATGCTGGACTGAAGTGAAGGATATTAAATAATTTATCAAGTAACAATAGTTATTCCATTTGAAATGAACTTGATCTTAACCTTTTTACTTGATGTTATTTTTTCCTGTAAGATAGCTATTCAAATTTTATGGGACATTTGTGACCTGACTGGCAGAGTGATTAATTTTTTTTTTAGTTTTCCTATTGTAGTTAATGTGGTGATGGATACTTCTGTGTACCTCACAACAGGATGTAATTCATGGGGATTGTGTCTCTCTGAATCCAGGACAGTTGCCTCACTCCATCTCCCACTACTATTATGGGGAATGCAACTCTCAAGGGAATATAGAAAAGAAAGTCTTAGTGGCCTGCCTGATAGGTATACCTATGGATTAGAAAGTTGCTTCTTATTTTCTAATTGGAATAGATCTTGAATTTCTAAATCAGAGATGAAAGACTTCCTACCCACTTTAAGAAGGGTGTGGTTGGGTCACTAGCTGTGTTTGGATTCTAGATCCATTGGTTTTGTATGAAGTAGAGCAATCTTGATTCTTGCCATGGTTATGTGTGTGTATAGCCTGGTTGACTCACCAAATGCCCTCATTTTGGTGGTATCTTGTCTTAGTGTTTGTATTGGGAAGTTGGGAGACACTACTCAAGGAATTCTGCCAGCCAGATGCCATTTTAAACTGCTAGTCTCTGCTTTTTGTGTGCAATGCACAGTAAATTGCTGAGTATAAAGGATTTTCTCTATTCACTGTGAAGGAGAACTAAGGTTCAGTTGCAATTCTCTTTCAAGAAATTTTCTCTGACATCCTGAATCCCTCTTCTGTAGGACTCTGAGTATACTTCACCGTACTCTTCTTCATATTGCTAATGTGAATGTCTTGCCTGCCACAGGACAGACCTTAGGGCCAGCTTTTCAGTTTCACTTATCTCCTATTTCATAATCTGCTCAAATTTGGTAGGCCTTCAGTAAGTGGTGTGAATTCAATTAAAATTATCTAATCTGGCCTGATTGTGTTGATTATATAACCACAATAGTATTAACTGTGATTATTAATGTGTGTTTATTAAAAGTTATGATGTATATGGAACTTTCCAAACAGTCAGCAATTCATATTTGTTTATGCCTAGCCCAGCTGTCTCCCTGACTCCCTAGACCATGCAGTGCCTTGCCATCTACTAATGTACCACAACTGTTCCGTGATGCATCTGTTTTCCTAATTGGTGGAACTGATAAGGATAAATGAGCCCAGTTCTCCCCTTGCAGGGGTGTATGTATTGTCATAAACTCACTGAACACAGCCCTTATTTGGGGGGATGGGTAGAAGAGAATTATCTCTAGGGAGGGTCCTGATTTGGAGATGTGACCCCGGACAGCAGGGGTGAGAAGAATACATGAGCTGCTTTAGCAATTCTCCCATGCTCCCCATCCACTCATTGACTGCCAAATAGTCAGAGCCAGGCTGGATGCTGCTTTCGCATTTCTTCCTACCTGTTTCAGTTTCTGAGAAGTACAGAGAGGAACATTCTCTCCTCCTCAAGTACATTTTAGTTATATGCCAGATCTGAGTATCTTTGACTTGGCACCAACATCCATGCTCTACCTTTTATCTACTACTTCTATTTCCTTTCCCTTAATGGTATCCCTGGTCCCATTGATCCTGGGCCAAATTCTAGCCAATGGTCACCTGTAATCATTTTTGTTACCTCCTACTATAGAACACTTTTCTCTTTATAATCTCAATGAAGACCTGTTTTAGTCATTGCTTTATCCCTAACACCTAGCATTGTTCTGACATAGAGTCATTTTTCAGTAAATACTTGTTGCTATCATATACATTTAATTCTTTTCACTTTAATTACATTCTTAGGCTCACACAGTCTTCTTATACAGCTTGCCTTAGGTTCCCTTGCCTTGACACCCTCATTTGCCATCTTTGAACATCCATCCACATTTCTTTATAATTTTTGGCTTATCTACTACTGTGAGTCAAACTTATGTTTAACTCAATTAGTTTGATCATGTGGTTCCTGCTATTTAACCTTTTAGTAAAGCTTCAGACATTTTGGTTATACTATTTTTAACTCTGCAACCTTTTCCATACCTTAAAATTCAATCATGAAATCTTGTATTATCTATAAATTGTTACCTTACTCAAATAAAGAATCCAATAGCTTTAGCTCTCCATCGATTACCCTGAATTCTGTTCTGCCTAAACTTGGATCACTAATATTTGTGATATTTAAAAATAAGCATTAATTAATTTAGAAAATGTGTGCTGAATGTCTGCTATGTTCTAGATATACTTCTATGTCTGGTGATACACACATGAACAAAAGACAAAGTGGGGGCAGGACACTGTCTTGGTTAAGTGCCATTCATGACTAATCTAGAATTTTTGTTCTCCCTTTGCTATTTATGCAAGCTTAGAGGCCCATTGAAGTTTCCACGTATGAAAAAGTAGTTGAATCATACCACATCTCAAGTCTCTCGTGGCCTTAAAATTTAGTTATCTTTGTATTGAATGGAAGGAGGTTTTTGTTTTTGTTTTTTTTTTAATAATTTTTTATTTTTTATAGACATATATTTTTATCCCTAGGGGTACAGGTCTGTGAATCACCAGGTTTACACTGAATGGAAGGAGGTTTTAAAAACTGATTTAATACTTAATGTGAGACAAGATTGGTCAAAATATTCCACAGGATTTTCAACTAGATTTTAAGTCCCTTCAGTTGGCTTGCCGTTTAAGATAGGTTTCATTATAGTTGACCTTAAACCTGCCTTAGTTTTCTATCAATTATCAGTTTATCATTTTAAAATATGTAATTATTTAAATAGATAAGTCATTAGCAATGACAAAATATTCTGCAAACAGTTTTGTAGCTGCTTTTGTGCATTTATAATGGACAAACTATCTCTGTTGGTGGAAATGGTTAGATGAGTAAAGTTTCATCTTGCAGCCTAGATTATATTTTTCTTTTTATGCTTTTCTACAGTGTTTTTTTTTTGTTTGTTTTTTAAAGATTTTCTTTTTTTTATTTGAGAGAGAGCCAGAGAGTGCAGAGCGAGAGTGAGAGAGCGCAAGCAGGGCCAGGGGCAGGAGAAGCAGATTCCCCACCAAACTGGGAGCTGTAGGGCTGGAAACCAGGACTCTGGGATCATGACCTGGGCTGAAGGCAGAGGTTTGACTGCTGAGCCACCCAGGCGACCCTATAGTGTTTGTTTTCATACATTTGTAAACAAATCATCATTTAGCTAATGTATATTATAAAACCCAGGCTTGTCAAGTTTAGTTAGTTGTCAATTTTCCAAATTTGGTCACAATTAAGACTCTTCAGAAACTGTGCTGCTTCCACTAACCTACCTGTAGCTTTGTGTGTACATCTTAGTTCCTTCAGCTGCCAAGCTGAAAACCTGAGTTTAATAGGACTCTCTATCTCATAAGTTAATGTGAGAATTGACTGAAATAACTTTTGTGACTTAGCACCATGCCTGTCACATGGTAAGGATTCTGTACATTTTAAGTATTATACTTATTTTCCTTCCTAGCTCACTTATCATTTCTCTACCTACCTGTCACTAAAGGAATATTACAAAATAAAAGGGCACTAAAATAAAGAAGAAAGCCTCATCACTTAAAAATAAGATAAATAAACTAAGGACAAAACTTAATAGTGTTATAGGCTCTTATGAAGACAATTGATGAATATTTAAGTGCAGTACTTAATTCATTGAATATTGTATATTCTGACAATATTCTTCTGGAGGAAGTATTTAATATTTAATGATCTCATTATATTTAATAAAACATGAGAGGGTATGGATTTTAAGAATATAATTCTATCCATTAACAGAAATGTTTCATGTAAATGGGTATCTGTATAATTGTCCTTAAAGACTAAGCACATTTACAGTTTATTACAATGACCTCTAAAATCTATGTCTGGATTTCTTGGTATTTTAAATAATTAAAACAAAATTAAACATTTTACCAAAATGATTTATATATTATTTTTATTTGAGCACTTGGTCCTATACAATTTTATGTAATGATTTTGCTTTGGAAGCACTATTTTGACTAAATCTAAAGTAGGTGCAATTACTGTGATATAACTAATTTTTTAATATTTCAATATTAACATATAAAACATTGATTTTAAAGTAGTTTAAGGATTTATTTCTTTCTTGCATTAAAAATCAATTTATGATTTTAATTGATTTATCCCATAATAGTATCTGAAAAAAAAATAGCTCCTTTTGGCCTTAAAGGACAAAGAAGTTACATGCTTGTGTCACTTATTAAAATTATTTTTAGAGAACTTAAAGATTTATTTTATAATTTTTTAATTTTATGTTTAATAAAATAACTTAGGGTTCCTGAGTTATCTTTTTATAGTAATCAAAGTTCCTTACCCCAACAGTTTTTATACAGTTACTTTTCCAACTAATTTTCCTGTTCAAAGAAAAAATTCAAGCGCAGAAATAATTCACTCATTAATTTACATGACATACAGATTTTTTTTTTTTTTTAAAGTAAACCCTAAGTCCAACATAGGGCTTGAACTCAAAATTTTCAGATCAAGAGTTACACACTCTACCAACTGAGGCAGCCAGGCACCCAGTAAACTTAGATTTTTAACTTTATTTTCTTAGATGACAAACCACAAAGATGAAAAGCATCTGACTCTATATTGATCAAATACCATTTGATTTTTTATCGTTTTATTTGAGAAACAAGTATATAGACACATATAATAGGTTACCGCTCTCCTTTTTAGCTTTCCATTTTGGTAAATGTCAAAAGGAACACACCAGACCCTTTTTTACTGACTTCCACTCTGTTGCATGAGTCAGGATTTTAGTTATTCTAAGATATCTTATTCCAAGATACTTCTTGCTCCAACATATTTTTTCACTTCATTTCTAAACAATTTTGTGGTGCTTCGTCAGTGTTAACTCCATGGTCTATACTCTCTAGTATTTCAGATCTCTGTAGAATCTTTCGGGGTCTCTTTTGTACTTAAGAAGTTATAAACCCATGTGGGGATCTGAATTGTAATGAAATATTTACTGGAGCAGAGGGCCATGTGGGAATGTGCCCCATAGTCTAGGTCTAATACTTCCTGGATTGCAACCTATATATAGGCCTATCCTGGGAGTTTTAGGTTGGGGGCAAAATTGTAAAATAGCAAACTCTAAGGCGCATCTGTGGTACTTGTTAACTTTGGGTACAGCCTTCTTTCTTTAAAACTTACATGATTTCTCCAGTATCACAAAAAAATTTGATAAAATCAATCACAAATCCTAGGGGAAAAGATAGTAGACCTGATGTTCTAGACATATTTCTAGAATTTACATTAAATTAAACTAGCCTTTAGAAAATGCTGCTTAACATACAGAAATAATAGTGTAATAATTAGTAAATGGAACTATAAATAATAGCAAAATAATAATAGTAATATAATATGCATATCAGCAACATATAATAATAAATAAAAATAAAATAATTAGTCTCTTTGGTGGCTGCATTGAGGCAGGCAGTTGGGGACATTCTCTACCTTATATTTTAATCAATAAGACTTACTAATCAGTAAGACTAACTGCTTTCTGAGACCCACATTTCCAACACAATGGTCACTAATACTTCAAAAGTGGAAAAAGAAAAACAAAAACAAGACCTTGTTCTATTATGACAACAGATGGAGTGAATATGAGAATTAGTGCAAGAGGGGAAGTGGAGGGGCACCTACGTGGCTCAGTCAGTCGAGTAGCTGCCTTCAGTTCAGGTCATGATCCCGGGGTCCTGGAATGGAGTCCCATATCTGGTTCCTTTCACAGTGGGGAGCCTGCTTATCATTCTGCCTGCCACTCCCCTCTGCTTGTGCTCTCTCTCTCTCTGACAAATGAATAAATAAAATCTTTATATATTAGAAAAAAAAAAGAGAGAGAGAGAGAGAGAGAGAGAGAAAGAGAGGTGAAAGTGGAAAGGAACAGGCTTTTCAGGTAGTGAATGCCCTGCCCCTGAAACTGAGGTTGATTCCCCTATTTAGATTGGATACTGAATGTTGTCAATCCTGGAAATATAGGTAAGAAATCTCAGTAACTCTAGCAATTTCAACTTAGGTCAAAAAACCTAAACCAATCTAACTTAAGGTGGGGGGAAAAGTACTGTCACATGAAGCTAGGGTATCATCATTTACCCAAGTTGATTCAACATCCTACCACTTATTTCCAGGGATAGGTCCATTTATCAGCCCCATAGGAATACAGAATTGGAGGAGAGATTCCTAAAGGATAGAGGCTAGTTACCAAAAGAGATAAAAATGTGCCCACCTAGGGGCGCCTGGGGGGCTCAGTGGGTTAAGGCCCCTGCTTTCAGCTCAGGTCATGGTCCCAGGGTCCTGGGATTGAGCCCCTCATCGGACTCTCTGCTCAGCAGGGAGCCTGCTTTCCTCTCTCTCTCTGCCTGCCTCTCTGCCTACTTGTGATCTCTGTCAGATAAATAAATAAAATTTTTAGAAAAAAAAAAATGTGCCCGTCTACCATCTAATGTTTTGACTAATACTTTGAATTTTCTAGTATGGTTAGGCAACAAAAGCCAACTTAATGACCAAAGCACTGCTGGCTCCCAAATCACATGGAATAATTTTCTGGACAAGGAAAAAGGAACACTAGGAGAAAAGAGTACAGATTGTAGGAGAGTAAGTGGTGGTACTAGTTAAGATCAAGTTACAGCACATCTTATTTGGGACTATTACAGGGTCAGTTTAAAGGGTAGCTCTTGAACTGCACATGGGTGGCCAGTGGTGTACACTAGGGAAGGAAGAGCAGAAAGTCATAAAGATGTGGGTTTTCCTTGGAAAACACCTTGACTCCAGCTTCCTGAAGTGAAAAATCTGAAAGCCATTATCAGAAGCACACCGGCTGATATGAACTGTCATTTCTCCTTTCAGAAATGTTCTAAAAAGAGTTAGGTTGATTTATTTAGCTTATTCCATGCTTGGTAGCCTTAGGGACCAGAACAAAGAATGAACTATGACGCTTGTTTCCTGCTATTATCTCTAAATGCACCTTAATGTGACACTAAATATTAATGCTGCAATAGGAATTGTAACACAAGAGTAACAAAATTAATGTTAAAATTATTTTCTTCTGTTAAAATCACATATCATTAGTGATATGCCTACCAAATAGTAGCTATTTTTTGAAATTGTTATACTTGTTCAAAAGCTTGCAAATTAGTGTAAACTCGGGACCTGCTGAATATCCTTTCACCATTATGAGTTTCCAGAAAATGTGAATAGGGTGTTTCAGCTGTTAGGTAATTTTCCAGATGCCTTTTTTTGGTACTGAGATAATTCAAATGGCTTCCTTTCAACACTTCAGGCTTGTCATGTACACTATATTAGAGTGTGTAGCATTTTTGAAAGAATTTGGCACAGACATCACATTTCCACTTTAACTCCCTAACTTTGAAGAGTACCTGCCGACATCAGTGTAAATACATCCTAATAAATTTATTTTCACCAATTCTCAAAGTTTCCTTTATTTCAAGTGTTGATATTATTTGTTATGATAAGTGTATTTTAACTAGATATAATTTTTAATTCTATTTTGAGTAAATACATGTAGAGTATATTTATAGCAAACCTCAACTTTTGCGTATGATGGAGATAGCATTGATTCATATGTGATCACTTATTAAAGTGCACATTTAAAAGCTGGGCTTCACTTGATATTCTGTGCCCCTAGGTAAGTAGGATGGTAGTTAAAGTTCCCCTAAACCCTGTAATTTAGACACTTAAAATTTAGAGCATTTCCTTTCAGTCTTTTTTTTTTTTTTTTATTGCTTTTTGGGGCTTAGTTACTGAGTTCATATGTTACATGCAATATTATATCCTGTTTCCCCCCTTAACATTAATGTAGTATCAAAATATGTAAAGAGTAGATTAACAAACTTTTAAATTAAAATTTAATATTTTAGATATAAAAAACTATTTTTAACTAATTTAGAATATAAATTGTTCTAAGTCCATCCACAAATATTCATTAGTTTGTGACTTTTTAAAAATCTTTTTATATGAGTACAAGTAACTTTCTGAAACTAATTTTTTTCTATAATAGTTGAGGCAGTATGTAGTCACATTTTATTACAAGAGTATGTTACTGATGACCTGTTAAAATTTCAAACAAATATAATTCATAATATCATGATAGAGGATGGCAAATGTATTTGTTAACCAGCATAAATGTAAATAGAGGAGAAATATAGTTTACAATTGACTCAGTCCACCAAAACTTTGTGATTATGTGATTCTTGGTAAATTTTATAAATTCTGAAATAAATATAATTTCAAAGTAAGTGAATTAAGAGAGAATTTGCGGTAGTTGCTATTTGCTTAATTCAAATGTAACTGAGGGATAGTTGAAAGAAACTTTGATTTGGATTTGAAAACACCTGGCTTGGAATCATAGCTATGGGTAAATTTAGGGAAGTTGCTTAATCCTTCCAAGCCTCAGTTTCTTCCTCTATAAAAGGGATGATAATAACACATTCCTCAGGCAATTGTGACGGATTGACACAGCTCTTGTCTAAGTACTTGGCCTGTAAAAACGATTAATACTATATCATTTTCTTCTGCAATTGAGAGCATTTGACTATTTCTGTGGCTTTTAAGCATGTGTGAGAATTTGTCTGTGGAAGAAACTAGATTATTTAGGGTTGATCAAAGAAAACTGATAGTTCAGGGGTGTTGAGACAATTGCCCGATGAATAGCCCCAGTTTGTCCTGTGATAAGATTTCTGATTTTTGATATTTGTTCTCGGGTGGATCAAGTGATGGGTTTTCCATGGCTGTTGGTTCTCAGGAAAGGAGCTGAGGAAACTGATGAAACTACAGTAACAAGAGAGACTGCAACCTAAGGTCTCAGTTTATTTGTAGAGATGTGAGTAACTGTATGTGAAGGATCTTTCAGCTCAAGCAAAACCTGACACATCTACCTTCCCAACTCTGTTCCCTGCTGATATTTTTTACTTTGTGTGCAAGGTAATGTGAATAACACATTTATTTAAATGAGAAAGTAGTACACAGTGTGATGAGAAGTTAAGCATCTTAGTAGAAATATAAACTGGGTGTAACTACTTATTTTCATTAGAATAGGATAGTAGCAAATAACAGATTTTAAATATTAAATTGCCCTATTAATGCTTTAAAGTATGGCTATGAGGAAACAATACTGTGACTCATAAATATGAGTATATTTAATTCCCATAATCTTTGCTTCACCTTATATTAAATTTGCTTTATAAAAATAACTTTACTGGGGCATCTGGATGGCTCAGTCATTAAGTGTCTACCTTTGGCTTGGGTTGTGATCCCAGTCATTAAGTGTCTACCTTTGGCTTGGTTGTGATCCTGGGACAAGTTCCATGTCCAGCTCCCTGCTCAGCCCAAAGCCTGCTTCCCCTTCTCCCACTCCCCCTGCTTGTGTTCCCTCTCTTGCTGTGTCTCTCTCTGTCAAATAAATAATATCTTTTAAAAAAAAGATGACTTTATTACAGCATATGTTATATTATCAACTATTCTGGATTGATCTTAATTTAACTGAAAAAAACTATTTTTAGCAGCTTTATCTAGTTATTTACATTGCTTTACTTTTTTGTTTTTTTATTTTTATTTATTTTTATTTATTTTTAAGATTTTATTTATTTGTCAGAGACAGAGGGAGAGAGAGCGAGCGAGCACAGGCAGAGGGAGAAGCAGGCTCTCTGCCGAGCAAGGAGCCTGATGTGGGACTCGATCCCAGGACCCTGGGATCATGACCTGAGCCGAAGGCAGCTGCTTAACCAACTGAGCCATCCAGGCGTCCCACTTTTTTGTGTTTTTTAAAAGGTTAAGTTATCCAATGGTTTTAATGATGAAAATTATTATGCATTTTTTCTTATGAATTAAAATCATGACTTGTGTAATTTATTCATGATTATATCCTTTATAGGTTATATAGAAGGAGCATTACCCCATACTTTCCTCTCCCTTTGTCCAAAAATTTTAGAATATCGCTTATTTTTCTAAACACTGTCTTCTAAATTAACAAATCAGCATTATTAAAAATACTCCAGTGACAAAATATTTTACATCAACTCTACTTCAATTAAAAATAAAGCACAAAGATTAAATATTTTTAAAAAGACTCAAGTGATGTTCTTTGGATCAATTTTACCCAGTATGTTTGAATAAACTTATAGTACTTAAGGATTCCTCACAAATACAATGAATTGATTGAGTTGGGAAGAAAAAAGAGGAGGACAATTAGTTTCAAGAAAATGTTTAGATGATAATCCTATTGAAAGACACTAAAATGAGTATTAATTGTTTCTCAAACCCTACATCGCCTACAGATAGTAAGAGGGAAAGCAATAAACATCATTTGGATCACAGCGTGATTCTAATTATTTAGCAGAACTCTGTCCTGAAATCGATCTTTAAAAATAGCATTTAAAATTTTTCTTTAGGCAATAGAATATTACTCAGCCATCAGAAAGGATGACTGCCACCATTTGAATCTACATGAATGGAACTGGAGGGGATGATGCTAAGTGAAATAAGTCAAGAAGAGAAAGACAATTATCATATGGTCTGTGGTCTCACTCCTACGTGGAACATAAGGAATAGTGTGGAGAACCACAGTGGGAGGGAGGGAAAACTAAATGGGAAGAAATCAGAGAGGGAAACAAACCATGAGAGACTCCAGGTTCTGGGAGCCAAACTGAGGATTACAGAAGGGGGGGTATGCGAGGATGTGGTAACTAGGTGATGGACTCTGGGAACCAAACTGAGGGTTACAGAAGGGAGGGGGATGGAAGGATGGGGTAACTAGTGATGAGAATTAAGGAGGGCATGTGTGGTGATGAGCACTGGGTGTTATATACAACTAATGAATCATTGAACACTACATTAAAAACTAATGATGTAAATAAATAAATAACTAATTGTATAAGAGGAGCATAAATAATAGATCATATAAAACCTGAAAATTAAAGATTTTAACTGATTAGACCAGTTTATTTTTATATTTTGTTATGAATGTATGCATGCAAGTACTTTTGTAAAATTATGTTTAATGCTACTTTAATCAATATATGTTCTCTAATACAGATATGTGTGTGTCATTTTCTGTGGTACTTGAAAATGGTATAAACACCACAGAAGCAGAGAATAAATAAGGCTGCTTTATTAATAATAATAAAATATTTTCTTTATCTCAACACTATTTAAAAATGCTTTAAGTCACTTGTTTCTCCTGATTTGTTCAAGAAAACTTGAAGTTATTTTGCTGCTTCCTGGGGTGGATTTCCACATCTTGTGCTGTGCTGAGACATATGTGCTCATGTTTGGAATCATCTACTCTGTTAAATGGTGTCACTCTCATTATCATCGTAAGATTCATGTGATGCATTTATGGCTGAGAGTGACCCTATATCTCTCGAAGTGAGTTAACAAATATTTTAAATTCTGACTTACTTTTTTCACTAGTTTCTATATTCTCTAAATTACACAGAGTTGTCTGCTCCTTTTAGAATTTATTTACAAGCCAAAACATTTTACAGCCTATATGTCCACCTGATTTTCTCATTTTTTGTGAATTTTGAGAAAAATATTGGCTATTTTTTAAGAAAAGAGAAAGTTAATGTAAAAATAATTTTAAGTAGTTTTTCTTTTCTATTATTTTGATTTTATGTTTATTTTCCGTTATTTGTGCGTATCCGCAATATTTGTGAATATGCCACATGTTATCTGAATATTTGTACTATTTATCTTTCTATGGTTTTAAATACTTTCAAACTTATTGTTACATATGGATGCAAGAAAAGAAAACTTTCTATGTTATATTGAAATTAAAAAAAAAAAAACATGGTTCTCTTAGATAATAATGAAATGGGTGATCCTGGGTTCACTTTCATTTGATAATAATCCAAGAAAAGGCTAAGGATAGTGGCACTCTCAATATGAGAATGCTGTTGCTGCGTGTTAAGGGAAAACCATTCTGAAACTCATTTCCTTGGTTGTCATCCTGATGAACCTCTTGTTATTTGATTGTGGAGTTAATTTTTCCCCATGTAAAATTGCAGACGGGCATTTTACTTGATTTTCTTGGGCCGTATGTCTTTGCAAGTGGGCTCTATCTTCTTAATTTGTTCATGATGGAAAAGGGCAATATGTAGATTTCACAATGAAAATAAAATCTAAACCTTATCTGTTTTCATTTTGAATCGACTTGAGGTTCATAAGCTGTGTTTTTGTGACACTCAGATAATCAAATGAAGAAAATTATGTTGTGGTAGTTGGTCGCATAGTGTGATATTCGAGGAGTTCTCTTTCCATTAGTATATCTTTATAAACTTAAATATAGTATTGTATTCATATTTTATATCCATAGATTAAATTCATAAAAGGTTTTGATCAGTTTTAATATAGCTAGTATGTTTTCTGGAACCAATAATCCCCATTCAATTTTAAGGTCTTGATGTCCCATGTTCAATTCTTGAAGTACGGGAGTGATGGTTAACAGTTCCTAATAAGAGACAGATACTGAGGAACAAAGCATAGAAGCTGTACAATTATTGATCAAAATGCAAACTGTGAAATTTTATTTTTTAATATTGTTTATAATTGATCAAGAGTGTGGATTTTATTAGCTTGCAGCTCTGTAAATATTTACAGTTAAGTTTGGAGTATTGCAAACTAGTGCTAACAATTGTTTAGCAACTCCGAATTTCTCAAGCTTCGTAACAGCCTTACACAGTTTGGCTTGGAGGTTTCCAGGAACAGACAGAGAGCAATGCATGTGTTCCTCTGTGATCAGGGGCAGGCAGCCAGAGACTCAGATTTGCTGATTTCAATTTGGCACTAATAAATAGCCACCTGGCTGACTGCTAGTTTAGTTTTCACTATATAGAAGCAAATGCTTAAAAAGTACTTTGTATGTTACAACATTGTCTCTAGATAGTCCCCCTGATAGTTTGATCTCATCATCTAAGAGTAAGGATGAAATATAGAAAGTTAATGTGTGTATTTGGAGAAGGGAAAGATTTTCATCATAGATCTAGAAAACTTTCCATAAACATGATTACACTTACTACGGATTCACAAAGTATGCGGTAAGAATACCAAATCATAAGGTATTCTTTTGTGAAGCTCATGTTAACCTAGATCCTTCCCACTTCCTAAATGAAAACAACTTTGGAGAGATTCATATTATCCGACATTAGTTTAAAGCAAGAAAATACAGTTTATTCTCATTATTTTCAGTGGTTGTGTTCTATAAAGTCTCTGAAACATTGATTTAGCAAATATTGAACACTTGCTCCTTGTAAAAGTACAAGGGTAGATTTCTGTGGGCCTTTTGTCACAAAAATTTTTGTCAGTGGATCAATATATAATTTTGTTTATGTGTTTCTATTTGAAGACACCGTATTTAATATGTATTGTTGATTCCTTAACCTTCATTAGCATTTAACTCATGGCCAACAGTACTATAACTCGTGCCTGAATGAAGCTTATCTAACACATGTATTTTCTCCTTAAGGCACATCATGGCCTTCTTCTCAGGAACCCCAGACAGCACTTTAGCACTATGCTTGAAGCCATTTTAAAGAACAAACTCATCAACATGAAGCACAGAAATGTGGTAGCAAGGCACAAATAGACCTTGAAAAGGACACTTTTTTAGGGTACGAAAGCTAAAATAAGAAAGCAGAGTGTCGTCTTTTTCAACCTCAGTTGGGAATGTGTGCATCAGGCAACTGAATTTTTGTCCTGCTCTGCATCTGTATCTGCCAATGACCCCAAAGACATTGCAAGGATCAATTTTAGGGTTACAAAGAAATTTTAGTGAGTGGGCGAATTTGCAAATCATGCAATCTGGGAATAAGGAGGATTGACTATACCATATGTTGCCAAGCAGAATGATTTTGAAATGTGTCTATGATGACTGCATGGAGCTTCCTTTTAATTCTGGGAAGTAATTATAAAAGTCTTAGTTGGGAAGAAATATTAGGGATCAACTAGGTTCAAACTTCTATGGCACATGGAATTTTCTGTAAACTCTTTCTGAAAATTTAACATGAATTTAAAGTTTAACATTTACCATGATTGGGACACTATAAATTTCACAAGCATTGATTATGATTCTTAGCTGTTCTAATATAACCTTTATTGGTTGATTGTATTTCTCCTCTTTTAAAGCTACAGAGCACAAGTCCTTCCTTTGTTCATATAAAAAAAAATTGTAGAAATTCCAAGTTCGCTAATATGCTATTTTTAAGTGAAATTTCTACTTAAGATGACTGGTTAGTACTTGTTTTGTTTCCTATGCCTTCATCCAGTTGTTGAATAAATAAATAAATAAATAAAAACTGAGTAGCAAAGTCCCAAGTAAAAATTTTAAAGCCTTGTGTCATGATTAAATATAAGTTTTGGTTCAATATTTTACAGATTAATTTACTGATACAAATTCACTTTTTATTTCTATCTTCACTTGTGTGACCCAAGTGCTTTGTTTGAAAACACACACATACAAAGGTAGGGGTGTGTAGGCCTGTGTCGGGGTGGTGTTCTTACATACATATTTGTATAGATAGATAAATTTTACTCATCAGTTGTCATTCTGGGGACATTACCAATAGGAAACAAAATAAATGGCTTCCCGGATGAAATTTGGTCTTATGAAGTATTAACTTCATATGGTTGTGCAAATTTTCATGATCAGCCCATTTTGCTTTACCTTCTGAAAACAAAATAAGACACATTATGGGTTTTCTTATTGCTACAATCATATTAACATAGCTAACTTAATCAGTACTTGGTCTTGTAAAATTTAATAGACACATTCAGGGAATAAAAATGTAATCCTTTAGGGCAATCTGTTTGGATTTCTATGTCTTGTGATTGACCATTTGACATATACTCTCTTTCTGTGTCTGTTTTCTTGCTCTCTTTCTCTATCCATTTAAGACTTAAATTTATTTTGAATTTCTCAAAAAAATTTTAGATACCTGTTTTTGAGTTAATGTCAAAAACTATTTTGTCTGTGACCCTACTATTCAATATTTTAATATCTTATCTTCTCCTAATTTGTAATACTATCTATCTATCTATTTATCATCTCTCTCTCAGGGCATAAGATCAGGAGAGCAAGTTCTTTTTCTTGCTCACATAGAAATGGTCACTGGTTAATCTGGATGACTCCACATCTGTATGGCTATAAATGGTAACTACTTTTTTAAAGAGGTGTATTAAAGACAAATGATGTAGGACTCATATAATTAAAAGCATGACAGTATCTTCTAGCAAAAAGTATTATTGATATTAATAGCTTGATAGAGGAAAGGAATATTAAATAACCTTAAAGCACTAATATTCTCAAAAACTTTGAACTATTTTTTTCCTTTGAACACAATTTATTTTATGTAAAATTAAAAAAATACCTTAGTATTCTCCATCCCATTGTCTTAATCCATTAACACTCCTGTAACAAAAATACCATAGACTGGGTGGCAGAATAGAAATTTATTTCTCATAGTCCTAGATGCTGGGAAGTCCAAGATCATGGCATTGACAAGGCTCAGTATCCAGTAGCTATATACCTGCTTTCTTTTTCATAGATGGCTGTCTTGCTGTAACTTCACATGGTGGAAGGGACCTCAAATCTCTCTGGGGTCTCTTTTCTGAAGGCACTAATCCGGTTGATGAGGGCTCTATTGTGCTGGTCCACTCACCTCCCAAAGGCCCCACCTGCAAATACTATTACATTAGGCATTATATCTCAACACATAAATTTTAAGAAGACAAAAAACATCTCTATAGCACTTTTCCTGTTCTAGACACAAATATCCCAATTTGAAATAGTTAAGTGCCTTTAAATATTTGATTAACATCTGCAGAAACACTCAGTAGAATCAAAACTGCTGGTACTCTAATCTAGCCAAGTAAAGTTGGGGTGACTTCTTTGATTAATAAATATTTGTTAAATCAAATGTTATTTAAATCAATCAATGTTATTTAAATGTCATTCAGCATTATGATTACATATTCTGTTGTTAGGATCATAAATTCTTTTTTCTTAGCATACTTTGCTGAATCTGTATTTATCTTAATCTAATTTCATTTATAAATATTTCTGATGAACTTCTGCCCTAACTATTGTCTATATCAATAATATCTTTCCTGGCATGCTTTTGCCTCGTTTTCCTCTGTCTCTGCTATCTGTGTTATTCTATTCTTTCCCCAGGGATACTTCCCTGGTACCTTACTCTTATGCTCCATGGTGTTTTTCAAGGTTGCCCCTCCTGCTGTGCACTGTTATATACACTTCTGTCAGTGAGTGACAGCAAAGAGGAATTCCCTAAGCTCTTGATCTTGTTAAAGTCAGTGTTACAAAGATCAGAATTAGAATCAGTTTCACTTTATTGCCCACCACAATCAGAAGCAAACACGTTGTAAAAGTATAGAGAATCATTCAAAAGAAACATAGGCTGACCAATTTTCAGATATCTTTAAAATAAATCCTGCATTTCTAGAACTGCAGGTTATTTAGAGAATGATTTGTACATACTTCCCATTTTTGGTCTTTGCTAAAAACCAACTTTTTGCAACTTTGGCTTTCTAACAATGAAATTAGTGAACATATTAAAGTTGAAAGTGTCTTTGTGAAGAATTGTTTTGCAGAATTTCTAAGAAATGCTTTTTACATGGCTTTCCTTTGAGAAATTTTGTCATAAGAAAGATGCACCTGTTACCCATAAATTTTGGTGGCTAGCAGTAAAAGGGCCAAATATTAAAGGGGGTGTTCTAATTTTTATTAAAATGATTTATTCCCAGTCTGAATTTTCCTTTATTCTCAGTGTATTTGGTACAGAATGACATGACTTCTAAAAGTTAAAAGAAAACCTACCCTAAATTTTTCATTATTAAGAAGTAAATAATGTTTTTGCCACTGTAATCTTTGTTACTGTTTTTTTTCCAAAAATGAGGTTTTTTTTTTGTTGCTTGTTTGTTTGTTTGTTTGTTTTGTCCAGAGGTGTTATGACTTATGGGACTAGATGTTTTGTGGAAAAACTAGAAAATTGACTGGAAGCCTGGAAGCATTGGAAATATTAGATGGCTAAGATAGAGAATTCACCATATTTGGTGAAAGATAAAGATCAGACAGCAAAATGCAATCTATTTTTGGAAGTATAGTCTTTTGTTGCAATCTGTTAGGCTGTTAGAATTAACACGTTTTATTACTACCAGTCTGTTATAAATGTGAGTACTTAGACTAAAAAAATTGGTCTTCATGATATTTCTGCTATGATATACATATTTTTTATATGGTATTGTGCAATAATAAAGGACTCCTAGGGAGTTCTTTGGTCTGTTATACAAATAGCTCTTACCTCACTGTTGAAAACTTTGTAAAGAAGTATAACTAAAATCCTAATTTTAAGTATTAGCCTTGGAAAGGAGATGGGAATTTATGCATTTAAAATTTTATTACTTATCTTATGGCCTTGAAATCTATGGTTTAATTCACTTGTGTATGTATGGTTCCTCATCTGTAAAATGTAGATAATCACCTAATTTGAATGTGTAAATGGTAATTATAACTTTGAAGTTGTAAAAGTAGAGGTCTATAGTAACCATACTAATAATATCTGCAGGTAGGATAAAATATTTTTTCAGTTCATAAACTTTTAGGGAAGCAGTTAAGTTACCAGTTGCCCTTCTTCCACAAAATAAGGTTGTGGTAACACGGTATCTTACATAATTAAATTATTGATTGATGACAATATGAAGAAGATTGGATTTTTTTTAAGTTGGTCATTGTTCTTTATTCAGAAATTTATTTTTCAAAAATTGTCCAAACTACTTAGAGTTCTGGTTGTACAAGAAGGAAGGAAGGCAAAGAGTCCTTTATTAATTAGCATACATATCATACAAATAGATTTTTCTCTTTCCAAACAGTATTTCTAGAATTATTTTCCACTAGGCTCTTGTGTCTTGCCAAAGCAGATTCAGTACTCTTCGTTCATTCAATATTCAAGAAGTATTTTATTTGTTTTAAGTGGTTGGAAAATGGAAATCAAAATAAATTAAGACCATATCCTCAAAAAGCTTATCGTCTAAATAAGCCTGAGAAAAAGAAACAAAACAATTCCAATATGTACTGCCAAGATAAGGCTAAACACATGATGCTTCTGAGGTACATATGTGGGATGCCTAAATTAGATAAGGGGTCAGAGTAAATTAAGGACATTTTCTTGGTAGACCAATATCTTATCTGGTGCTTTGGATAAGTGATCTTTAGTAGGGCTGATGTTGAGCAAATGGACAACTACTCGAAGGCTATGAACTGAGAGATGAAGTTTATCAATTGGTTGGGTCCAAGATTTTATTCCATTTCATGGATCATAAGCCATTTTAATCAAAATTACCTGAATTTATTTCAAATATGAAGAGGTGCTTACAGATTTTACTCAATTCTAAGATATACGTGGTCAATTTTGTCTTTTAAGTCTTTTCCTGGGAGCAATTTGGAGGACCTAAAAGGATGGTTAAGACTAATGTCTGAGAAAAGTAAAAGAAATTGGTAACTTGTTATGTCTAAGTTGAAGGGGCCATTGGGCAGTTGAGTGCTCTGTTCTGAAGGTCAGAAAATATGTCAGCCCAATGTCATGCAAAACATTGTATGTCAGTGGCAAATTTATAGCCTCTGGAATAAATCTCTGGATTACCTTTATTTTCAGTTCCCTTAGTATTCAGAGACAGCAGACCTGATTTGAGACCACTGTCTCAGATTCTAATACTCTGGGGAAGCAGTTGGAAAACTTTTTAAAGGTTTTTAGTAAATATTTAAGCTTCCTGGCCGTAAAGTCTCTGTCAAAGCCACTCAACACTGCTGTTGTAGCTGGAAAGCAGCCACAGACGAATGTAAATGAATGGATGTGGCCATGTTCCAATAAAACTTTATTTACAAAAGGAGGCAGATGGGTCTCTGGCTGTAGTTTGCCTCTTGGATCATGGCTAATAGAAATAAAACCACAACACTTCAGTACATTCGGTGGACAGAGTAGACCTTTAACTTTACTACATGCATTAATTGGGAATTTTTTCCCCCTTGGTCTCTTTTTTGTGTGTGTAATTAGTTATATCATGTGTCACAGACAAGAAGACCAAATTGTATGGCAATAACTCAGGACAAATCCACTAGACAATTAGGATAACATCATTTTATGCATTCATGATGATGAACCAGCAGCATTGCCTATGAATGTGAAGTCCAGAGATGGTATACGTGAGTTATTTTACCAAAAAGCAGATGATTCTATGTTTTAATAAAATTTGTAGCTTTTTAAAAAATCTATACATATCTGACATTCATTGAACTGGTTTGGATTAGGTCTTGTTTGTGGATGCTATTATTATTTTTCTATCTTTCTTAATGGAATTGTATGTTCTGTTTTTCTTGGCATCTGTTAGCAGCAAATTTTTAATTTTTCAACTTAAAATGGGATACCATCATGACTTTAACATTAAATTATTTTCTTCTGGGATTTTAACTGAGTAGAAGTCTAATATTAATTCTAATTGCAACTCTAGGAAGAAATACCAGAGAGAATGCTTTCCTACTAGAATGTATAGATATATGGCCAGCAGAAGTAATTGCAAACAGTCATGGGAAAAGAAATGCTTTTAAGAATTTACTGAGACACAGATGCAAACAATGTGGCATAGCTGGAAAACTGTGAAATCGAAGCAGCCAGCCGATCAAACTTGCATGGAGCTTTAAAGAATATTCTTTGCTTAAAAACAAACTTGAGTTGACTCTAAACCCCAAAGAGTTATAAACAGAAACCGGTCTTGAAAAGAAGGCTGAAGATTATAATCAAAGGGCATATTTTGTGTGTGCCCAGTGGGGAAAGCACTTTGGAAACTACATTGGCTTTTGAGTCACACAAACTTAGATCACATTCACTGTCAGACAGAATGTCTGCAAACCTGGAGGAAAACCTCAAAAGAGTCTCGTTTTTTTTCTAGTGTATGTGAAAAAATAAATAAAGATAAGGTTGGGCATGTTTTTCTTTGAATTAGAATTAAACATGTTGTTTATTCTAGTTTGGAGAAAAAAATGCAATTTCTTGAAATCTAACTTTTTGAAATGCAATTCATATACATAAATCTCAGGATGTATCTTCATAACAAATGCCAGGAACATGGTCAAGGATGGAAGTGCTCTGTTTGGTTATCCTTATGCAGATTAACCATTGCAGAAGGTAACAATAATATTTATTGAATGCCAAGCTAATATGTGTACAGTGAGATACATATTCTCATCTTCACCACTACATTTCAAAGTTAGTATTGAAGCATTATCAATACTTCTAAGAACCTATTCTAATAATAAAAATATTAAAAAGATAAAATATAAAAAGGAAGTCACCCATGCTACTATTTTAATTTGTCTACTTTTAAAATATGCGTGTTCTGCAGTGTTTCTGAAATTAGCCACCTGAAATTCCTCTTACTTCATCATGGCCATCATACATGCTTACATCAAATATCCCTTCTGCCAAATTTCCATCTGTCAATTAGTGTCCAATAATATGTTACTTAGATTTGAAAGTTTAATCAAATACACTCTTTCTGCATATTTAAAGTACATATAACTAGTGCTGGCTATATATTAAAGTACTAGAATCACTCAATTTATTTTCGATAATACGTCTTCTATAAGTGAGAGAAACATAAATAAAATACTAAGAAATATGAAAGAAGGTCAAGAGAAATCCATTAATTTAACAAGTATTTTTATCCCCTACTCAAATAGTTTGTGAACTTATGGATACAGAAAGATGAATGTGGCACAGTATATCTTATTTAAGAATGCCCAGCTCTAGTGCAGAGCTTAGCAAGCTTTTCCTGAACAGGGACAAACAGTGAATATTTTTGGATTGTATTTTATAGTTTCTATGGCAACTACTCAATATTGCCACTGTTGCACAAAAGCATCTATAGACAATAAGTAAACAAATGAGTATGACTATGATAATATAAAACTTTATTACAAAAACAGAGGGCCATATATGGGCCAGTGTCCAAAATTTGTCAACCAACTACTGGTCTTGTGGGTAATAGGAAAATACAAGGAAATTATTAAATTTAAATGTGGTAGTACTAGAATAGAGGGGTTCAAAGTATGTAAGGCTTAAATTTCTCTGAAGGAATGTTTTACATAGAATGTGACATTTTAAGTGCATACTAAAATAATGTGTAGAAATTAACTAGCTAGAGAACAGAGACTAGCAAGTGAAAAGTCCTGAACACAAACCCCTAAAAGACCATAAAGTTCTTAAATCTGGCAATAGAGTATAGTATGTGTGCCTGGAGGTGAGGCTGGCAATATTGTTGGTGTTCCAATATTTATGGAATCCTGATGAATTTGGTGTTTATTGACCAGTCATCAGTGATGTTAACATCAAGAGAGTAAAATGACAGTTCTGTATTAGGAAAACACTGTGGTAAGAATTGGAAATGAAGGACCTGGTGGGTGTCTCTGGTCTAGCTGGCTTTATCAAAGGAGCTAATGGAAATTCAGTGTTTCTGGGAATTTGGAAGTAGGGTTGGATATTCCAGGGGATTTCAGAACAGATAAATATTTCTGTGTAGCTGTCTGAAAGGACCGAGCCTGGGAAGAATCCATGCTTCTGAGATCAGCTGGTTCAGGTACCCAAGACCCTGACACTGGTATGTGCAAATTCTGTTTGCAGATGATACCAACTCTAGAGTTTACTTCTGTTAGTTTTCAAATAATGTAATGCAATGAGAGACCCTTAGCTAATTCCTAGCCATAAGTATCCATGTGTGAATTTTTTCTGTCACTTCTTATGTATATTGTAAAGAGGTGCATTTTGTTTTGTTTTGTTTTGTTTTTTGAAAATGCAAATGTAAAAGAAGAGCATAACCACTTTACTTCCATTCAGATATGGTCTCATTTGATGGCAATACACTCATTCAATTTTCAGTTGAAGGTTGAATTACCTTATATTTTACATTTAACTTTCCATATTTGGTTCTAACTGTAAGGGTGCTTTTTGCTCAGTTGCATACTAGGCCTACTTATTTTCGGAGTCTTTTTTTTTTTTTTTTCTTTTTTCTTATTCTCAGAGTCTTATTGCCTGACAAGGTTTTAAATTGCACTGGAAAGTCTTGAAGGTGGATTTTTTTCATTATAGCAATGAGAAGAAAAACTATAAAGAAGTAGGGGGCAGAGAAGAGACAGATATAGAAATCAAAGGGGGGGAAAAGGACATACACAATAAAAAAATAGACAATAATTAATTGACTTCAGGAGTTGAAAATGGAAACAAGGAATTAGAGATGATTAAAACATATTTTTTTAATATGCAGAAAGTGTAAAAAAATAAAAAAATTTAAAAAAAATTTAAAATTTAAAAAAATAAAAAATAAAAAAAATGCAGAAAGTGTCACATCTGTAAACATATGTCTTATTTTTTTTTTTGAAGATGCCAAGAAGAGTAGGCTTAAGCTCATGTTTCATGTTTTCCATCTCTGTACTTGTAGAAGAGAGATAAATCTGAGGTAGAGACAATGATGACTATCCAACATTTTAAAGAAAGGGTAGCAGGAAAAAGAGCAAGGAAGTTAGTATATTGAGATCAAGGGAAAAGGTCATATAAAATTGGTAAAATTTATTGTTGGGATGCCCATAGTCCCAAGTTTTCATTGCTTGTATAAATGTTTCTAGTGTGTCTGCATAATTGAATCAACTTAGATGTCAGGAACTTTTTAGGCCAGGGCTTAATCTCAGATTGTAAATCACTCTGAGAGGTTGAGAATGAGCGAGCTTAAGCTTTCTCTGCTAAGGTTTGGCATTTCTTTCAGTATATAGGGTCTCTAGAGCTTCTCTAATCTGATATTCATAATCCCTCCCTGCTGACTCAGACACCTAGAAATGGAAGTGGCTTCAAAAGATTAAAAAAGAATGATATATAAGAATTACCTGTGAATGATGGGATCTGAGTGGAAGAGAGATTTTATCTGAATGGTGGACCTACTGAAGTTACAGCTTAAGAGAAGTCAGAAGCCCTGGGTTCTAATTTCAGGATTATAACTCCCTAAATGAGTAGCTTTGGGTAATTCTTACTTAACCTCTCTGATCTTCATATGTAAAATAAGACAGGGCCAGATAACATTGATTCTAATCACTTTATTTCATTTTTTTTCTTTTCTTTTTTTCTTTTAGCTTTTATTCAAATTCCAACTAATTTACATATAGTATATTAGTCTCAGGTGTACACTTGAATTTACATACAACACCCAGTGCTCATCGAATGTGCACTCCTTAATACCCATCACCTATCTAAATATCAGTTCTTGTGCCCTGGTAATATCTCATTTTAATTTTCAAGGTATAAAATTTATTATCAGGTCAACAATATAAAAAGATACTGCATTCATTATTTCAACCCTCAAAGAGTCATACAGTGAGCTGTTGACCCTTAACAAAAGAAAAGTAACTTAGAGTTGCATTTTTCTTTATGAGAACTCCTCATCACATTGGTAAATAGATCCCAACAGGGATTTTGAAGAAAATTAAAAACACTCTTTATTTTTTTATTAGTATGTTTTACAGACACTTTAGACTTATTTATTTATTTGAGGGTGGGGGTGGGACAAAAAGAGGGGGAGAAATAGTCTTAAGCAGGATCCATGCTGAGCACTGTGCTGCACACAGAACCATTTTTAGGGCTTGGTCTCATGGCTCTAAAATCATGGTGTGAGTAGAAACCAAAAGTTGGAGGCTAGGGACACCTGGGTGGCTCAGTCAGTTAAGCTGCTGCCTTCGGCTCAGGTCATGATCCCAAGATCCTAGGATTGAGTCCCGCATCGGGCTCCTTGCTCAACTGGGAGCTTGCTTCTTTCTCTGCCTCTGCCTACCTCTCTGCCTACTTGTAATCTCTGTCTGTCAAATAAAATAAATAAAATCTTTAAAAAATAAAAGAAGTAAAACAACCCAGCAGTCCAATATATTACCACCTTAGAGTTGTAAATTTACCACCCCTCATAAAAAAGGATATGATTTGAAGATAGCACAAAAATGAGTTTACCCTAACCTAAGAAAACTGAAACCTAACAGGATGTTTGATATAGTAAGTAGAATGTGTAATCCAGGAATACCAAAGCTCTGTATTTTATTATACACAGGTACAAACACTATACAATGAACAGAATAACTTTAGCCATCTCAAATCATGTTAAGGGCTAAGACTACTTCTATCTCCAATATTCCATGATTTTATTACTGACACTGAGGTGAAGTTAAATAATGTATCTCCTAATTCCAAGCACTTAGAACTCTATCTATTCTTAGCATTAAATTTGCCTTGAGAATAAAAAGACAAAAATCTTTATATATCTTAAAGTCTCCTTGTTTAGGAGACTTGACCTGTCTTTGTTTATCCTTTCCTCTGGCAGGTATTTAAAGACTGTCATATGTATCTTAAATAGTTGGTAAGATTTTTCTTTCTAAAGGTACTAGCTAGTTCTTATTGCAATGGACACAGCAGAAATATTGAAGATTTTCTTGTGAGCTTCCTGAAACATCTTTCTTCTTCAGTTTTATAAGATCATTCTGTTTATGCCATTCTTGGCACTCATAATCTGACCTGTGGTATAACTACCAATCAACTTGGTTTATCTATCATTGTAGTCTATCAGGGGTGTATATCTGTCCAGCTTTTTGTTCCTTGCACCGTTCAGCAAGATGTTTTATTCAAATGGTATTTTTTAATTTATTTAGGTAAGGTGTCCAGCAATGGTTTGCTTATAGGCAGTATTTTAATAGAAAATTTTTATTGCACAAACTTCAGAATTAATCATGGAATAGGTTTAAGCTACTTAAGTGTGAAATTATAAATAGCATTAGAAATAACTGTATAACTTTAAAAAATAATGAGCATATGAATTCCATGTAGCATGTTGTAGAATATAGTAATTTATTTTAGAAGATACACAAAAAACAAAAATAAACATTATGTTTGTTTTCCAAAGATTAAGTAGAATTTAGCCATCTTCTGACTATCAGAGGAGGAGCACAGAGGATTTTAAATGTATAGAAGCCTGACACATCCTTGTTTTGAGTAGAAATACTGTTTACATGTAGAATATATTAAGCTATAAAAGATTAAATTCTTGATAAGACTCTTGATTTAAATGCTACTAAAGAGAAGAGTGTAGCCATTGTGATATAATGGCAAAGAGTATGTTTTCCTTTATCTTGTAAGGGGGAAATATAAAAAAATCATTTTTCAGCCATGACTTAATTATGGGTAGTTTAGATGCAGAGCATGAAGACATTGTTTCATCTATCTTTGTTATACTCAACTTTCAGAAATGATGGTGGTTAATGAGTACTTGGGCTCCAACAACATTAATGGTATATTTCCTCTAGTAAATGTGAAGGCTTTTCCAGTTTCCTCATACTGTATTTAATTCTTCTCAAAGGGCTTCCCCCCCCCCAATATGGCCCAATATTTATTTCTAAAATGTTTATCATTAATTAACTTTTTCAGCTGCCTGGGTTTTCATTTCCTTTAATACAAAATAGCATACGTAAAGTTTAAATATATGTGTGCGTGTGTGTGCATTTTTTTGTAATATATTCTTTACAACATGCAAGAGGTTCATGTTTATTTAAAATATATTGGGTGGTCACATGGAATATTCTATAATATTTAAAGGATTCACTTGATTTTTCACTTTCCATGATAAGAAAATATATACCATTGAAATGTTTTATATGCACTTACATAAAGTATAAAAATAATATAAAAAGCTTGTCTTTCTTCTAAAGAAGATATTCCATAGTTTTAAAAGTGAAATATCATATAATGAATTCAGTTAAAATTTATTTTTATATAACATAAATTGTAAATCATCTGATATTGACTTTATTAATAAAATCCCAGTATTTTAGCATCATTTAGATTGATGGAGCTAATTATCTGCATTGCTGCAGTACAAAAAATGGTACCACAATTCATTTTTCTGATATATAATATACATTTGTTCTGTTTTCCATTGGTATTTTACTAGCAAAATATAAAATTTTGAAGATTGAATTTATATTAAAAGTGCTTTTTTTTTTTTTTAAAGATTTTATTTATTTATTTGACAGAGAGAGATCACAAGTAGGCAGAGAGGCAGGCAGAGAGAGAGAGGAGGAAACAGGCTCCCTGCTGAGCAGAGAGCCCGATGTGGGACTCGATCCCAGGACCCTGAGATCATGACCTGAGCCGAAGGCAGCGGCCTAACCCACTGAGCCACCCAGGCGCCCTTAAAAGTGCTTTTTAATTTTCTAAAAATTTTTAAAGATAAATCCTTGGCATAGTGATAGATATATCATAATGTTAATTTATATAAAATTTATTAATAAATGACTTTTTAAAATTCTATGAGCTGACCCACTGTGACAGGATTCCTATAATAGCACTGGGAAGAAAAGCATAACAATAAGATTCATAGAATCATGGAGAAGAAAAACCTATGGTCTGTCTTTGGCCTGTAGCAAATCTAAAAACAGAGTTCAAGAAAACACAAGAAAGGAATCTGGGAAGAAGAGTCTATTTTATCTTTTTTGTATGACCTGTGGCTCACTCCTGTTATGCCCAAAGAACTGTTGAAAATTCTGTATTTCTGATCTTCACCTAGACATTGAAACTTACCCAGAATCCTTATTTTGAGAAACACTAGAGTAAACAGAACCTAATCCTTTAAAATTTTATTTTATTTTATTTTTATTAATAGAAAAAATTTATTTACTTAGAAGCATTCAAAATGTTAACAAAACAGCTGCAACTTTTTTTTGCGGACTGGGATTTGGATAGCAGAACAACAATTATTTTGCGTAAGCCGCTTCAGAGACAAGCGAAGATGGAAAAACTGCCATCCCCACACACGACTAATTTGTGCTGTGCACCAAGAACTTGCTTTACGTTTCCATGCCAGTGCCCCACCCCACACTGTCCCAGACAAGCTTAGTGGTGACCGAAAGCCCCCCAGGACAAGGCCTTCTAAAGACACATTCCATAATGTGTTAACTATACAGAAAAGACACTATATGGCTCAAAACAAATCTTATGCAGTTTACATTTCTTTTCTTTGAAAGGAGTGAGTTGGGCGCAGTGGGGTTAAATGTTTTATAGACAAGAGAACAAAAACTGCCCTAGAGCCAACCTATTCATCATTTTTGTCTTATCTTCCTTCTTCAGCCTCTTGTCTTCCTCCTCTTCCTTCCTTTTTCTGCCTTTCCCCCCCCCCCAGCCTTGATGACTGCCTTCTATGCCACATCAAGCTTTCCTTTAGCTCGGCCTGCAGCAATATCCTATTTCCCCTTCGGCCTGGCAGCCTTCATTCCGTGTGTGCGGCTGCCTGTCATCGGCACATGGTACTGCGTGTCTTTCCGGTTTCTTTGCGACATCGCCAATGGATAGGCGGGGATGTTCCCCTTGGATTTGGGGGCGATACTCAGAAGAAAACAAGAAAAAAACAGAAGGCGGCCTCCTGGGTGCAGTGGGATCCTTGAACTTCTTTCTTGTACCCCTTCAGGAGGAATATAAGTTTTCATTTCTATTCCAGAACAGGGCTTGTCTGCCTTTGTCATGTCTTCAAGTTTTCCTTTCTCTTCAGCAGACATGGTCTTCCACCCCTCAGAGCATTCCTTAGAACGCTCAGAGAGGTTCACTGAAGCATCTGGGTGCTTCCTGTGCTCCTCTCAGCAAGTTTGCACAAGCGGTGCATATGGTGACATTTTGCCACTTGGCTTCTTAGCATTTCCATTGCCCAAGTTTAATTATTTTCCTCAGTGAGGCACAGAGTCGCCCAGTGCACGTCCTGCTCGCACTTGCCAGGCACAGTCTCTATGGAGCTCAGTGTACTGTGCAGACAGAGAACAGGAGCCAGACACAGCCTCAAAACATTTTATTATTTTTTAAAATTATTTATTTATTTTTAAGATTCTGTTTATTTGAGAGAGAGACAGAGTGAGCAAGAGATAGAATACAAGCAGGGAGAGTGGCATAGGGAGGGAGAAGCAGACTCCTCACTGAGCTGGGAGCCCAAGGAGGGGCAGGGTCCAGGACCCCAGGGTCATGACCTGAGCTGAAATCAGATGCCCAACTGACTGAGCCATCCAGGCATCCCCAGAACATTTTATTTTAAAGGAAAAGAAACATAACCCACAGTTGTTAGGATTTTACGAGAGCCAAGAAGTCATACTTTCGAAGTAAGGGGTTGTAATTGCTTTTATTAAATAAAGGCTACATTTTTATCATGTAAATGTTTACTTTGAGGCTATTTCATTAAGGTAGTAAATAAAATTTGTAGTCAACTAAATGCTTTTTAAAATATATATTATTACTTTCGTTATAAATAGGCTTAATGGCAGAGTTTCTAGTATCTATGTATTCTGTGTAGTTACTTGTTGCTGCATAGTAAGCTATCCCAAAATACTGACTTTCTTACGCAGTTTCTGAGGGTCAGTGGTCTGGGAAAAGGTTTGCTGGCTGGTTTTGGCTCAGGGACTCACATGATTACAGATGCTCTAGTCATCTCGAGGCTCAAGTGGTGCTTCCAAGCTTGTTCATATGGTTGACGAGAGGCTTCAATTGGTCATAGGCCTAAGATCCTCACTTGTGTTTGGCTGGAAGCTTCAATTTCTGATCATGTAGACTTTGCTCAGGACTGCCTACAAACAGAGCAGCTTGCTTCTCCCAGAGCTAAGAGAGGAAGAATGAATGAGTATGTGTGAGATAGGAGTCATTGTCTTTATGAGTTAATATAGGAAATGACACACTTTCACCTCAGCTATGTGCTACTAGTCACACAGCACAACTCTGGTACAGTCTGGATGTTTCCATGAAGATGTGACTACTAGACAGTGGGAATCACTTGGAGGCATTTTGGGGCCTGCTTAGCATGTTCTGTTTCTTTTTATGTTTACTTCTTAGAAACATAAAATCAGCTTTTATGATTTTTCATAGAGAAGGTTTAATAGTTTGATAATATATACTTCCTTTATTGTTTAAAGTCTTTTATCATCGCATTACATTTTTATATTATACTATATATACATATGTATATATGTGTCTGTGTATATATATAGAGAGAGAGAGAGGGAGAGAGAGAGAGAGAGAGATGTAATTTTTTGTAGCTTTATATTGTCTTACTTAAACCAGAAAATATATTTGGCAGTTAGTTTCTATGGTTGAACTATGCATTGGAAATCCATGGCACTGTTGAAAACTAAGTTGACAAGTTATAATTTACTAAAATTTTATTTCCTTATTTTTTCGCTAGCTGAAAACTTACTAACCATCATATGATACTTCCTCAGAATGAATTTGCTTCATGATTATCTAACTCCATGCAAGTTTTAACTGCATTCCAATCAGCCCCATATATACTCTCAAGCATATATATTTAGACACTTTGGCATTTCAATTATTTCTAAAACAGTACCTTACCTTGAATGCTCTTCTGTATAAATGAACTTCTTTTTGAGAGTAAGATATTGTACTAAACACTTGAGGAATACAAAGATGATCATTATAATGCCTGTCCACAAGAAACTTTTAACTTCTTAGGGAAAAATAAATTCATGGGAAGATTCTATTATTTGGTTGAAGTAACATACATCATAAAGGAAGTAAGTGCAAAGAAAGTGCTTTGTGAGTTCAAGGAAGAAGCTTTTCAAATGGCCTTTGGCAAGGAGAGGAAAAAATTATGCATTCAAGCTGCTTTGAGCTAGGTCTTACAGGATGATTAAGGTTTCCGAAGGAATGAACTAAAATGGAATTTCCCAAGTGGAGAGTGTAGACCCAGCAGGAGTGGGAAGGTCTAGAGCATATTTGGGGGATGCACAATTATCTTGCTTGACTGAAACTTACCAAGTAGATACGAGATGATTACAAAGGGATCTCTGAGGGGTGTCCCGGTGGCTCAGTTGGTTAAGCATCTGCCTTTGGCTCAGGTCATGATCTCAGGGTCCTGGGATGAGCCTGGCATTGGGCTCCCTGCTCACCAGAGAGTCTGCTTCTCCCTCTCTCTCTTCCCCTCCCCCACTGGTGCTTGCTTTCTCTCAAATAAATAAATAAAATCTTAAACACATACACACACACACACACACACACACAAAACAAAGGCATATCTGAGAGCATTGGGAATGATTTTAAACACTAGTATGAGAGGCTGATTCTTAATTTGGGAGGAACAGAGATAAATTTCAAACAAGAAAGGCAGGAGCAGAGATGTGCTTAATTAATCTAGGAGCAAATATCTGAATGGATTACAATAGGGAAAGATGGGTGAAAATTCCTTAGGCAAAAAAAAAAAAAAAATTCCAGAAGGATATAAAGTAACTCTCAGTAGACCAGATTTTCTCCTATGCTATAAGCATATTACAATGAGGGCCTAACTTCTGGGAAGAAAGAAGCTGAAGTGAGAAATATATGGAGACACTAATTACATGAATAAATGTATTTTTTAATATGCAAAGATAAGTAAATATATACATATATATTTTTTCCAAATATGACTAAACATTTGGGACAATTGGAAAAGAGGGAAATAAGGAGAGAACCTGGCTTTTAATATGTAATTATGAAGTTGAATTTTAATCCAACAGATGCAGAATTTGATATATTTGCACATTTTAAACACAAGTAAACACCTGTCAATCTGTATTTCAAGAAAAACTTGGAACTAGAGCCAAAGACTACAGTTTTGAACAGAGGTAAAATTAGGGTAAGTACCGGGGTACTGAGTGGCTCAGTGGGTTAAGCCTCTGCCTTCAGCTCAGGTCATGATCTCAGGGTCCTGGGATCGAGCCCCACATCGGGCTCTCTGCTCAGCAGGGAGCCTGCTTCCCCCTCTGTCTCTGCCTGCCTCTCTGCTTACTTGTGATGGCTCTCTCACTCTGTCAAATAAATAAGAAAATCTTCAAAAAAAAATTAGGGTAAGTATTAATATAAATAGGTAAGACACTTGAGTGGAAAGGCAATATAGTGTGAGGAGGTTAAGTTCAATGAGTTACCAAGAAGATGGGACAACAAATGAGATCCACCAAATAGTGAGATGGAGCATCAAATAAACGTATTTTTTTAAATGATATACCTACAATTTAAAGCATCTGAAGGAGCAGGCAATTAGCAAGTTGTGATGTTACAGAGAATTTTTGAAATTAAAAATTAAAAAAGAAAGACATTACATCTAATTATCTGAAAGCACTTTGTAAAGAAATAATGAAAGAAAATGAATATGTACATGTTCTCACTGTAGTCATTGTTTTGCATTGTGTGTATGTGTTTATTTGTATACAGATATTAATATATCTGTGCATGTGTTTGTGTGTGTGTGTGTGTGTGTGTGTGTGTATAAGTGCCATTATAGAATAAGGAAAGGAAACAGCTATGGAAGAGTGTGGCGTTTGGTACAAGAAGTGGTGAGTTTATTCTTAGGTGTGGTATTTAACTTTGTGTCATGAGAGGAAAATAAGTGACAACTCTAAGTCCTATTTTAATCATCTAAAATGGAGGAAATGATACTATCTGCCCATTAAACCTATTGAAAGCGGTAAATAAACTTAAGGATAATTTGAAGTTTCTCGGGTGACCTAACTTAGAACAGTGTATTATTAATGAAGAACGGCCCTTACATATCTCCTGTGTGTGCCATCTCTTATGGCAAGAACAAGGGCAAATATCATTCACTTCCAATATTATTTAATAGCCATAAGTTACATCTTCTAATAAGGATTCACTCACTGATAAAACAAACAACTCTCAAATCTCAATGATTTAACATAATGAAGTTCAGTGCTTGCTTCACAGTTTGATAAGATTTGTAAAACCCTCCTCCACACAGTAATTGAGGACCCTAGCTTGTCCCCGTTTTGTGGATCAGTGATCTTTTGGCTTTAAGATCACTGTGTCTGTTGTTACCTGCCAGTGATAAAAAGGAAAGACCATTGGGAAGGTGCGTTGGATACTTAAGTGCCTGGCTCAGAAATGCACACATCATTCCATTGGCTAGAGCTAGGCACATGGACCAGTATAGCTACAAAGGCACTAGGAAGGGTAGTTTCTGGCTAAAATATGGTTAAGGACAAGGAAGATGAAACTTAGATGGTCAGTATAGAGAGACCAACCCTTCTGGTTTGCCCAAAAGTTTCCCAGTGTTAGCACTAAAAGCTCTGCATCCTGGGAATGCCCTCAGTCCTGAGCAAACCAGGACAGTTGGCTGTTCTAGCACCGTCAACAATCAATGCCAGAAGCTTCAATAATATGCCTTACTAATATAAACTTAAATTTTATAGTGGAGAAACAAGAATAGCAATAAGAACTCCAGGGTATTATCTAGGTATTATTCCCCTCTAACCCAGGGAATAAGTAGAACAGAAGCCACTATTCTAATCAACTTCACTAACTGAAGGCCAACAATGTGCCAAGCAAAGTCTGTTATTGCTAAGAGATGAGACATGTAAAGTGAACAAAGTACTCCATTTACAGTGTGTAGCTTGAGGCTCAGAAGGGTTAACTTACCAGTCTAAAATTCATTCTAGGATTCTAAAAGAGCTGTAAGTGCCAAGTTTCTTTCTTTTTCTTCAGGTCACTGGTCTTACCAGATAATACAAACATACACATACACACATGCATACACACACACATGTATTATGTATATTTGAAATGATATGTACTCCTAACAATACTGTTTAAATTGTGTACAGATGTAATAATTTCCCAAATAGAGATAACATACTTAATTAACCACTGAGGTTTGAACTACAATTTATTTTCTAGGATTGTTTATTTTTTTTCTTCTGTTAATAATAGATTGGAGATGGGTTTAATATAAATTAATATATAATATAAAAACTGATGTGTTTAGTACTAACATTAAACTAAGTAATTAATGCTTTAAAATGTCAAGATTGTTATGCCAATCAGATCCTACTTATGTTGCCTCGTGGTTTTAGTAAGAGATATTTTGAGTTCCTATTGAAAAGAGTAGATGCCATCCAATATAGCTCTTTAATAAAGTTTAGATAATTTTTACTGACATTTATAGCTATAAAATTAGAAAAGAAATTCTTTGGCTGCTTAGATCAGAGTTTCCAAACAGTAATTATGGAACAATTTAAAAATTAAGATAGGTACCCAAACATCAGCAACAAGTCATGAGGTATAATGAATACATCAATCAAATTTGGAGTAAAATGGTATTATGCATACATTCATATATGTAATAAACAATTTCATTTTAGTAGTTATTTATACTTTACAAATGAATGAAACAGAAGTATAAAAAATCTGATTAATAATAAAAATACAAAGTAATGAAAAATATCTTTTATTTGGCCTTTTTGTTTATAATAACTTAAAACCACTTAAAATGCCTCTTTCACATATTAAGCTAATATTAAGCACGAGGTTGACAAATCAAGTAGAGCATCATGTGTATGTACATGTGTGTGTATACAAATGTAATGTATGTGTGTGTATGTATGTTCAAATGCATTTTATTGTCATTGCAGCATAATATAAAATTCTATTTCTATAGTGATTTTGTAGCAGATGGGAAAATTAGAACTGTACATTTTGGGTACTTCTCAGATCATTCAAGAATTCATCTTGTATGTATTTTTTTTATTTCTTTAGAAACAAAGCTGCTTATATCATCTTCACAGTGAAATAGTCCAAATTTTTTTTTTTCTGTTTCTATTATACTTTGAAAAGCATTGGATTTTACTTTTCGTTTTCGACATGGATTGCCAGTTTGTTGGTAAATGCTTCAGATACATCAATGATCAAAAGTAACAAGTTAGTGCATTGGGTGATTTTGCAGGCCACATCTTGGAATTTATCAAGAATGGAACCATTTCTGAAAAGGATAAACATTATGGAATAAGCCTAGCTCTAGAAATATGAATAAATTTTTATCCCTCCTCATATTTATAATACGCTATGGAGGAAAATATTGCTAGCACTTCTTTATGTCATGTTTGTGAAGCACCTATTATGATCTCACAGAACTCAGTTTGGAAATTGCTAGTGGAATTATGTTGTCTCAATAGAGGCGTAACACCCCCATCTCTTCCACCATGTCTTCCTTGCAGTGACTAATGCATTCTAACATGCATACCATTCCAATAAAAATCCTGTGTATTTCTGTTGATGTCGCTAAACTACTAATAGAGGGAACAAAATGATATAAGAACAGAATGGCTTAAACACCACGGGTTTATAGAAGTTATTGGATAAAAAGGAGGTGGGGAGGGCAGCCTGACAGGACAGCCTCGGAAATAATGCCAGGATAACATTGTCTTCTATATTTGTTCAGTGGAATTCCCTTGAGAGCACTCAGCAAATATTCTAAGCATCTTTGTCCTTTAACACATATTTTACCCTGATTATTCATGTTTATATTTACAACGTGGGTATACATTATGCTTGTAACTTCAGGGCCTATGGTGACTGTAGTATAGTCCTGCTTTGTAGAGCAGCAAGGGGAGTGGTCCTCTTTGGGTCTTTCTTATTTACCCAGCAGTCTTTATTCAAAAGCAAAGGTAGAGATTCTGCTCCTTCAGAGAAGAGTTTTGTTATTTACTTCTCAAACTCTACCAATAAATTGCTTTTACATGTCATCTTTACTAAATTCTTGACCTGAAATTCTTGCCAAATCACTCGTCCTCTCTCTTCTGACATTGCATGTTGTGTGTACCCCTATTAGAACTGTTGCCACACAACACTGAAATTCTAATGTGCTTTTGTCTCACTGTTCTTTGAATTCTGTTAAGGCAGATGTCATGTCTTATCTACTGATGTATATTCATCTATGTCTACATCATGTAATAGAGACACAATAAATACCTGTTGAAAAAATGAATACACTAACAAAAGAATTGACTTCATTAGGTTTTATCTTAGTCCTAAATACACTGCACCATTAAGACTCCTGAAGTGTTATTTTAGACTCCCTTATGTTATTATATTGTATGAAACTTATTTGAATCCCACATTTCTTCAAATATCTGTTATAGAAATTATCCTAGCAGTTATGCTTTAAATTACCTATTTATAAGATTAGTGTGTTAGTCTATATGGAACAGCAAAGCCCATTCAATTGCCTAAATGCTTTCACAATAATTCATAACACAAAGCTAGTGTTTCTACTAAAAAAGTCTTTTGAACTAAGTGACATTAATTTGGAAGAGAATTTGGAAGAGAATCCCAGAATTGTTTGATTTTAAAACAGACTCAGATCAGATTCTAGAAACAGAATCATACTGAAGATTTAACTTAGTGTTGTTGCTCTTATGGTTTTCTTATTTGTTTTATATATATATATATATATATATATATATATATATATATATATATATATTTTTTTTTTTTTTTTTAATCCTGTTGCTGCTAGGAAACCCTCCATACCATTTGTGCTTATTACCTCAGTAGGATTGGGTTGTGGGGTATTTTTTCCTTTTAATGTGCCTGCTATTTTATCAAACATGCTTTTTATTTGAAATTTCTCAGGCAGTTTTTCTCTTTCTTCTCTTCCTGAAACAGGGTTGTATAGATTGCACCAATTTTATGCTGTGTTTTTTTTTTTTTCACTGCCCTATCAGTTTTCCCAGTAGGTTTATTACTAGTTGTATAGATTGGATTTCTTGTTTCATGAGTCCAGAAGGAAAAGATTTCAGCCTCTATCTCTCTACTCGAAATGGATTTTTTTAAAATTCAAACCATCATTTCATTCAAACAAAGAATATAAAGCATCTGTAACTATTTAGAATAATAACTGTTATAGCCTCAAACACTAGAAGTGGCATAGATTAATATTTTCACATAGAATAAGTGGCAGTCACTCCTAAATAAAATACACATGTGAATAGTATTCTTTGCTCTTTTGATTATTGATTTTTGTATTATTGATTTTTATCATCACTTTTTCTTAATTTAGTGTTCTATATTTTAAAATTAGATGCTTGAAATAGTTGACTTCTATTTCATTGTACTTATTTTTCTATGTGCTTAACAATATCTTCATGGTCCAGAATAGATAATTTATTATCCAAGTTAATCAATGAGAATTTGGAATTTTCTCCTCTAATTAGATAATACACACACAAGTGATATTTTCGTTAGTTTCCCCATATGATTTTCAAATGTGAAATAAATTAATTTGTCTTATTTTTGGGGGGCTAAATCTGAAGGTACCAAAAATACATTCACTTTCACCAACTACAGACCTTTCAAACTTTAGTGATTCGAAAGTACAGAACTGAAGTGTTCCGTTGATACAATGAGTAAACACATTTTTGTCTTCTGACTGAGAGCTATAAATATCTTACAAATTATATGTCATCAAAGGAAAAATGCGAATAACAGTATCCATCATTTAATGACAACACTGGGAGCACATTGTCCTGTTCCTTCTTTCAATTCATCTTCAGGTAGATTCTTGGTAGTGAGTTATATTACTCTAACAATCTTACAGACTTGGAAAAGAGAATCTTGTAGAATTTAAGCTCAGTTGTTCAAAATAACATAGCTAGTCTAGGAGTCAGCATTCAGAATCTAGGCCTGTCTTGTTCTAGAGCCTGCCCCCTAAACCATTATCCTTTATTGCCTCTGCAATGACTGTTAGTAAGTTCTTACAACTTCTGATGGTGCATAGGGTGACTATGGCTTGTATGCAAATATTCCACTTTACCGTCTGATCAAAACTAAATTGATATTATACCCTAATCCGCCTAACAAAATATATAAACCAATTTATAAAACCATTTGTGAGATGTTGATAAGTCTATAGTTGGTTATAATGAGGGACACTGTTACAGTAGTGTAGTTTTTTTTTTCTTTTTTAACTGTTTACTGACACAGAGTCATGAATGGAAATACATAAACTAATCCATTGTTTTAAAAACACTAAAAATTTAAACAATGAAGTAAATGAAGGAATTTCTGAATTCCCATGCACATAGATATTTATGTGATTCTGAAAGGATATATTGGTTAATATGTGATATGTAATAATAAGCTTATTCAAAAAGCATATAAATATTCAAGGAAAGATTAAATCCAATGATTGAGTTGAGGCATGACTATGTTTTGGTTGAAGTTTTCTTCTTGTTTGTTGTGTCATTAAATATATCTAGGTAAGTATCATTCAGCCTTGAAACAATATATTTAGGCCAGGTTTGTCTATAGCTAATTAAAATGAACTTACTCTGTCATTTGAGACTGAAAGAAATATACCACTTAATATTCTTTATTCAGTTCATCTTTTTGAGAGCGCAAAAATTCAGTGATCTGTAAAACCAAGAAGTAATTTTGCCCAAGCGAAACAAGGTTCTTTTATGTTTTCATTGTGTCAGTTAAAATTATTTTTGGTTATGTTATTTGGAATATAACTTCTGACTATTTTCTTAAGGTTTTTGGCAGGTTAACTGAGGTCATGTGAATGTACAAATAATCAAAAAAAACTGCTTATTCAAATGTCAAAATGATGGAAAGTTTGAACAAACACTTTAAGAATAGGTTCATCCCAGAGTGCCTGGATGGCTCAGTTGGTTAAGTGTATGGCTCTTGATTTTGGCTCAGGTCATGATCTCAGGGTTGTGAGATCAAGCCCTGTGTTGAGCTCCATGGGGGCACAGGGACTACTTGGGATTCTCTTTCATAAATAAATAAATAAACAAACAAACAAACAACAAACAAAATGTTCAAAAAAAGGAAAAAAATGGATTAGTTCAAATTCAAAGATGTCATATTCTTCACTCTCTAGGGTCATTTATTCTCTTTTCAAGTAAACTTTAGGAAATTTTGTCCATTTTTCAACAAAATGTAGCTGACTTCATAAGATTTATTACTTCAGTCTGACAACTTGGGCTTGCTAGATTTTTCTCTAGTCATTGACCATTCATATGTCCTCTCCTACTTGTCAATGAATATTCACAAACATTGAACAATGCAGTTAATAATATCAAAGTGAATGTAGTGGTGCATTTGAGCTTAATCATGCTATTATCACATATTATTATACATTAGTTCCCCTGGTTCTCAAAACATATCTATGGAATAAGCATTGTAGGTTATTTCTTCTAAGTTTGCTGAAATGATAAATGGAACTCACATTAAAGTTGTGTTTTCACTATATTATGTTTCATAAAACACAATACTTCTACAATTCCAGAGATGGCAGAAAGTTTTTGGATCATTGATCTAAACTCTTCTTTAATGGAGGAGAAGAATTAGGTCCATAAAAGCGTAGTGACTTACTCCAAGGTATAAAGGTTTTGTGGCTTCCAATCTTGTCTACCTTCTTCTCACCTTGCCAACACATAATTCAAAGTTAGTGTTCAAGGACTTTGTGGTCAGGCCAGTAAATAACAAAACACTAAATATATGGCAGATCTAACTCAGTTTGTGTGAATCTCAGATTTGGAGAAGTAATAAGATTAATATTTTCTTTCAAAAGAACTTATATTATTTTCAAGAGTAAGATTTCATAGCACAGATTAAGATTTCTTTGGGAATTTTGTTTCGATTTCCAAAATATTTTTGTCATTTTGCACTGATGTTCAACATATAAATTGGAGATCACATGTTGTTTCATTTATATGGACAAATTAGTTACTTAATAAGGCACTGTGAAGCCAGTTACTAAAATAAGATGTAAAATGATGATTGTTTTATTTTAAAAAATTAAAATATTTTGCAATTATATTTATATGGAAATAATTGTATAGCTTTCAATCTGATTCAGAAATATTTCTAATAAGGCTAAATAAAGCATTTCCAATTAATTAATTTGTTATTTAATATGATATTTTATGAAACATTGAGATTAATCCTCCTTGTAGTTTTGTCTTTTCTCCAAATTATGTTAATTTTCCTTTGTGTATGTACTACCAATATTCATAATTTATTACACTAAATTGAATTTTAAGAGAAATTAAAAACAAAATGCATCGGTGAAGCATATCTTCTTTGTGTACCCCAAAAGGAAATGTACCAAAAACTGCAACAGTTCTTGAAAACATTCTTAATTGATTAGAGAAGTTGCCTCGGGGGAATTGAGCAACAAGTTCCTTACTGTCAGAGCAGGCAACACTTTTGAGAAAGCCTTGTTTTCTGTATTGGGTTGAAATTACGATAAGAATATAACTACATGTTCTGCATTAATCTGCTTTGTTGAAAATGGAGAAACTTGATTTTATTTTCAACATGCTAGCATGGACACCCTGTAATAAATTGCTTGTAAGAAACTTTTTTATGTACTGCCTTAATCTAATTGTGGCAATGAGAGACTAATGAAATTTAGACATCAGGTTTTTGCAGAATATCTTTCTCTTAGTACATCTTTTTCTGCTTAGTGTTCTTTGTATTTAGTCACGAGATGATTTTAGGACCTATTCTTAGCTCTTTTTAAAAATCGCTTTAGTTATGTAGGTGGGACAATTGAGAAGTTCCATTGAAGTAATTTTTATTATGCTATTAATACATGCTTCTCATAATAATATAATACTTCATAATCATGCTTTGTACTTGATTTATGCTCTTTTATATTTCATAGAATATTTTATTTTTATATTTCTAAATTTAAAAATGATTGAAGGTGTTTTTTACAAAGGCATTTATTTTGATTTGAAAATTGGAATATTGTCAGAATAATAAAGTTTAATATTTTCAGATAATGTATCCTAAGCCAAACACTGTATAAAGAATTTTAGTAAAATATCTTCAAATCACACTTTTGAATTAGTTATATTATAGACATCAGAACAGTGAGGTTAGCAATTTTGTCTGGTTGCACAGCATGTTAGTGGCAAAGAAGTGCTGAATCCAGGTCAGCTGACGTATTTGCCCCAACCAGTCTTAACTTGCACATAAATCTCTATCATAAAATTAGTTCTCTATACTATCATTTTTTACAACATTTTATTTATTCATTTGACAGAAAGATGGGGAGAGAGAGAGAGAGCAGAGACAGGGGAATGGCAGAGGGAGAAGCAGCTCAGGCTCTTATGCTGAGCAGGGAGCCCGATATGGGACTCGATCCCAACACTCTTGGATCATGACCTGAGCCAAAGGCAGACATTTAACCAACTGAACCACCCAGGTGCCCCTATTGTTTCATTAAAAAAAAAAAAAAAAAAAAGTCCTAGTTACATATAAGCATACAGAATGTTTTTTTTTTCCTTTCAAAGTATATATATATAGCACTTTGAAAAATAATACACACTTTTAAAGGAGAGAAATGGAAAAAAAATAAATACTTCTTGAATTCCTCATACGTGAGAGGCACTGCATTAGTTCTTTACATAGATTTCCCATTTAATCCTCTGTCGGATAATTTGAGTTGGATATTGTTGTTCTCACTTTACAGATGAGGAAATTTATCCTTAGAGAGTTTAAACATTTACCAAAGCTACACAAACAAAAAATGATAAAGGCAAGATTTAAATTCAGTGCAGTAGAACGTCATTAACTTTGTTCTTTACATTGAACCAAGCTTGTGTGACTATGACTTTCTCCCTAAACCACCTTCCTCAAAATAGGGAGAGAATCAATAATGACTAACAAATTCTTAACAAGTGTCAAGCTTGTAGAAAATATTTTCATTAGTTTATTCTAATCCTGCTTCCACAAATCATGTGATGTAGGAATCATTATGTTCATTTTACTACTAAGAAAACCAAGGATCAGAAAATTCATATAATCCACCTTGTCTTATAATACCAATCAGTGCCTTTACATATAAATTCATGTTATTTCAAAGTCTCTGAAGACTCTGCATTTGGGTCTCTCTGTCTGTCTCTCTCTCTCTCTCTCTTCTTTTTTTTTTTTTAAGATTTTATTTATTTATTTGACAGAGAGAGAGATCACAAGTAGGCAGAGAGGCAGACAGAGAGAGAGGAGGGAAGCAGGCTCCCTGCTGAGCAGAGAGCCTGACACAGGGCTTGATCCCAGGACGCTGGGATCATGACCTGAGCCGAAAGCAAAGGATTTAACCCACCGAGCCACCCAGGCGCCCCTCCTTTATTTATTTATTTTTTAAAAATATTTATTTATTTATTTATTTATTTGACAGAGAGAGCGTGTGTATAAGCAGGGGGAGCAGCAAAGGAAGAGGGAGAAGCAGGCTCCCTGCTCAACAGGAAGCCAGATGCAGGGTTCAATCTCAGCACCCTAAAATCATGACCTGAGTGGAAGGCAGGCACTTAACCATCTGAGCCACCAAAACACGCCTAGATGTCTCTTTTAATACAGAGGAAAACAAAGATATTTCAATGTATTCAAAGAAGGGAATAGAAAGCTGGTGCTATTTGTTGTCCGTGTACACAGGACTGATATACTCAGCTATGTAAGAATGAAAAATCACATCTCCCTATTCGGCAAATCTGAATTTTTCTAACAGAGTGAAAACCAGTGACATCAGAGAACAAGGTAAAAATAATCCTCTTATTGCTTTCCATACCAGAACTGTCATAAATTTGTCCTTTCAACTTTAAAAAAAAATTCAAAATGATTATCCTCATCCTTAGAATATGTGTGACTTATTAATTGGATGTTCAAATTTATTCCCATAAAGTTTTACTGAAATATAGTAATTTAAATATTTTTAAACTTTCTATAGTGTTTATTTCCTTCTTCACTTACAAATTTTAGGACAAAACTTGGCTACTTATCAGCTCTAGTTATTAAGTAGAATTATACTTTAAAATTCTATTTCTACTTGAAGAACAGAAAAAAATTAATGAATAAGAGAATAAGTTGTACTTCTGGTTTTTTTTTTTTTTTTTGGTTTTAAGTAAATTTAGTATTGAAAGTTTTGTCATCTTACTGGTGTTCCTTATGTATGATAGCAATACATTAACTGCCATTTATTCAGGTATTTTGACCATTTATTTACTATATTATTTACTATGGTTGGCATTTCATCAATCCAAATAAAATTTGACGTGTAACCCAAAAACTAACTTTCTATGATCTGGTAGTAGTGATTTCTTGAGATGGGACATGGGTCTCTTTCTTGAGGTTCTTTCTCTTACGTGATGTCCATTTTTTTTAATGTGATGTCTATTTGATAAAAGTTGATGCTAATTCTTTTTTCTCAGTCAGATTTACTTTGCCAAATATCATAAGGTAAGAAAGGGTATGTCTTGGGCAATAGGGATCGTCAAAGGAATAGATATCAGCAGTGGCCTTGGCCATTCATGTTGCGATTCTGTCTCAATACAGTGGACAGTGTGTTCCTCACCTTCATGAGTTTTGAAGAGAATATTCACTCAAGGCGGAAGTCTAGTTGACTTTCATCTTCAGGGTTGTCATTCTTACTCACATCAGGCCTCATCCTTCAGATTCATTCCCAACCTGTCCATCTCCCTTTACACTCTGGGTAGTCTCCTCTCTATAAACACTTTCTATTGTCATAAACGGAATCCTCACCTTGAATTTATGATTTTGTTCTTACCCAAAACTTGCACAGAATATTTTTGGGCCTTCATACTTTGTATTTTACACAAGTAGCAGGGCTGATACTATAATAGCGCTTCTTCCCCCACTTACTCTCTTTTAACTTTGAAACTGGACTAAATGCTAAAGGATTTCAGTTATCTGCAGATGTCAAATTTTTTTTTTTTTTTGGCAGATGTCAAATTCTTAACTTTCACAGATTTATTTGTTCTTAACTTCTTGTGCTCTAGTCCACTTAAGTAACCCCACGTTTACGGTCCCAAGACCTTATCATTCCCAAAATTACTTTACATTTAGCATCTTAAGCTTCAAGATCCACTCACTGACTACTTGTCTCTATCTTAGTATCACTGTCTACTTGTCTCCGCCCACCTTGTTTCACCTCTTAACACACTGAGACCATTAACTGCTCCCTCCAATCCTAGTCATTCAACTTGCATTTATTTTCTTACGTTACCAGAACCACATAGTGAAACAATTCTACTGCTCTTTCACCAGGGTTTCCATATCTTTGCTCTCTTGTTCTCATCCCTTACCCAGCCCCAGTAGATGGATCTTAACATCACTTGTAAGGCGCTGCTAGAGAAAAAGACAGGTCCATACAAACCAGCATTTTAATCTATGGATTATTTATAGCCTCAGCTGATTATTAATCTGTATCACTGTCTCTAATTGACTCCCTTTCCTTCCCACTGCTAAACAAAATCATTATTCTCCTTAACTTCTGAGCTTATTGTCTGCTCCCTAAATGTGTAAGGAATTACCATGTTGTCCACTTGTCTACTTAACAGAACCATCGAACCTTTCAATCATGATCTTCTTTGACTTCCTGTGACCGCCCCCATCCCACCCCCCCCCATATATATCTGTGTCTTTCCTTCCTTTCTCTCTCAGAAGAAGAGAATACCATTTATAGCCCATGTTTTTCTTCTTAGCCAGATTTTTAACACTTGTTCACCTGGCTCCTCCCTAATCTTTGTCAGTTAATTTCTGTTTCCTAAAACGAGTTTTGTCACTCCCTAAGACACTCCCACCCTAAAAACACAAATCTTTTTCATCTTGCATATCAGTCTGAGTTATAGCAAAAAAGCAGATGGGATACTAAAATTAGTTTAAGTAGAATTTTACAAAGGGGTTATATACAGAGGTGTAGGCAGGGGGTAGAGAAAGAATAAGGGACAGTGAAGTTCTGGGGATTAATAACAGTGAGGTACTTGACCATCCAAAGGCTGAAAATGTGAGAAGAGGATATATTTCCCGGATCAGGAGGCAGAGAACGGGCTGCCTAAGATCGGCATGATGTTTGTTTGATGAACACAGCCACTGTCCTATTCACAGTTATGGAGCTAGGGCAATAAATGCCCTGAAATCAAAATCTTAATTTTTCTTCCTTCTTTGGTTTCCTATGAGTGTTTCCCATTGACTTAATCCATCAGGCAGTTAGACAACAAAGGAACTGATTGAATTGTATGTTAGTCTTGTAGAGCATAGAGTAGGTCAGAGAAGGATGGAAGCTTAATCTAGACGGACAAATAAAAGGTATTCACCATATCTTGATTTTCATTATCTTCTTAGCTCTTCCGAACAATTCATTGATTTCAGAACATAAGGTTCTTTTGGGGGAGGCTGTCTGGGCAATTGCACATGTTCCTCAAGCCCAGGCTGATTTTCCTTTTCTTTTTAAGCTGCTGAAATCCATCTTCATTACCCAATTAAAGTGTTTATTTTCTAATGTTATTTCCTCATTTTTACCAGGTAGTTCATCACCCCTTCTTTTAGTTTTTCATAAACTATTCACATGTCTCCAGCATAGGAATCTTTCCATTTTGTAATCCTGCAAATACCATTATCCAAGGACTATATCTCATTTGTCTTTGTATGTTTTGTACCTGTTGTTTCGTTGGTCCATGTTAAAGACCCCAAAATTATGTGTTTCACAAATTTGTGCCCTCTATCCTCTACCAGTACTGAGTTCCCTGCTGAGAACCGTTATACTGGTGTCATCTATATGCCAAATATAGTTTTTCACGGGTAACCTGTATGGGAAATAAATAAATAAGTGTTCTACTTGAAATGAAAATCACTTTCTAGAAGGTTCAATAGTCCAAATTACTATATTTTATCTTGAGTTACATAAATGGAAAGGATGACCTGGAAACAAGGTCACAAAGATAACATTAGCATCAAAGACAATTCAAAGCAATTCATGGGCAAAGTACCATACTGCCTTTTTGGAAAAGCAGCCTTTCTTTCTCCAGTGCTGCTTTGCAAAAGCACATAGACAGGGAAAGTTATATAGGGACACTCAGAATCAAAAGAGACAAATTTACCACTAAAGACACATGCAGAATATACTAAAATTGTAGTGTTGTTTTTATGGAAAAATGTGAAAGAAATGATCTAGTGCAGCATAACAGTTTTGAATTTAAATATACACATTTTGTCTACTGTGTGACTTTCTCTTTAATGTTATCCATCAATCATTTATGCATTTAAATGAATACTTAGCTGCCCTTTTAATCACCTGAAGAATGAGTCTGCATTTTTGTAGGGAGAATTGTGCTCAGGTAGGTTTTGTCAAATTGGTCATGTGGAATATCATCTTTTGACTTTTAGGAATAGTTCTTTCAAGTGATTTCATTGTTCTCATGTATATGGGCATTCCTGCATTCCTGCATGAGTTACCTTGACAGAGACAATGAAATAGTCTAAGTATGTGTGCTGTGACTTCAATGCCCTTCCTCACTGCCCGATT